>NC_080099.1:2949742-3549742 GCF_950005125.1 Chionomys nivalis | reverse complement strand
CACTCATCCATCCATCCATCCATCCATCCATCCATCCATCCATCCATCCATCCATCCACCATCCATCCACCATCCATCCACCATCCATCCACCCACCATCCATCCATCTATCCATCTACCCATCCATCCATCCATCCACCCATCCATCCATCCATCCATCCATCCATGCATCTATCCATCTACCATCCATCCATCCATCCATCCATCCATCCATCCATCCATCCATCCATCCATTCACCTATTTACCAATCGAGTGTGTGCTCCTGTGGAGCTAAGAGGACAAATGTCCAGGAATTGATTTACTCCTTCCACCATGTAGGTTCCAGGGATAAAACTCAGGTCGTCAGTAGCAAACACCCTTACCCATTGTCCATCTTGCCAGCCCTCATACTTAATATTACCAATTTCTAAAAGTAAGAATGCAACACTCAGGGTTTAGTATGTGGCCTACACAATGAAGCTTATATTTCAAGGGACCTCTGAGTTTATTTCCCAGCCTTCCTTGATTGAGATTTGAGCTACATATTTGGAAGTCTTCAGCTATTTTGTGCAGCATTAAAGTTTTTTTACTCATACACATGAGGGTTCCCTCTGTTATAGAGAGCCTACCATACAAGTAGGGATCTCCTGGTGACATGTGTGTTCTAGCATTTGTGTGGGGCAAGGGCCAACACTTGTTTTTGAATATCCTGTAATGCAAGGGGGAAACATGCAGTTGTTTTGCATTGGGTGAGCCACCCTTTTCTTGATCAGAAATTCTGCCTTGTGTTTGGTCAGCTCAGCTGCAAATGCAATACCTAGCTGTGACCGCAAATTTGGCTACTGGATGTGGGGGGAAATAAGAAGAAGGAATGAACTTCCTGTATTGTGATCAGAGGTCAGACGTTTTGTTACAGCATTTGATATGCACCAGTCTAGGGTAATGGTTTTACAATGTATATTTGGGAAGCCAGCTGACTCAGAGAGACGCTTCTCAGACTTGGCTTCTTGAGAGCATGGTGTGGAGAATCCGTTGTATGGAAATTCTCCTCTATGTTGGAAGATTTGTGCTTACCTGTATCTACTAGGTGCTAGCAACACCCTCCCTCCCCTTGAATGTCTTATGTATTTTCTGTACCTCTGGGTACCACATTCCCTTGCTGAGACCCATGGGCACAGAAGAAAGAATGCTGGATTGGTAATTGAAATTCTAACCTTGCATCTTATTACTACTGCTGACTAACTTTTCAATTGTGGCAATAACATTTTATGAGTTACAAGGAATTACACATGGCTAAGTTAGGTTCTTCAGATTGGATTCTGCACAGAAAAATATTTTCCGTAGGAGAAAAGCTCATACTTTATTTTTCCTTATGGCGTAAGGTTTTGGAAGAGCCGCCCTTACTTTGTTTGGAATGACTCAGGCAGCCAGAAAGAGCTGCCTGGTGATGTGGGGTCACCCATTTATGGGGTGATACACTCATATTGGGTGTTTCCTCTCTCCAGTGTTTTATGCCCTCCTTATGAGGTCAGTATTTGTTTCTATTCTTGAATTCCTTCCTCCCCTGTCTATTGCCTTGAGGAGTCATTAGAATCATCACAGTTGTTAGCACCATACTTTTCTCATTTGCATCTTCCATGCCTCTGTGAGCCAGACATTTCACTCAAATTAAGCCATTTGTTTCCCCCACTCGAGAAGTATCAAACCAAATCCTGTTGCCTTCAGCTTTTGCTCCCAGCCACGCTCAAGGGTAGAGAGTCACACAACAGCCAGATTGAAGGCTATGGTGGTAAAAGCAGATTCTGTCTCACACTTTTCCTGAGAACCGCATCTCGGCACTTTCATCACTTTGCACCCAGCATCCAGTTTCAGCCCTCTGTCAACACTTGGTGTTTCATTCTCCCTAATTTCTGCTGCTTCACTAGGTATCTATTGGTATTTCAAGGTAGTGTCTAACAAGGTATCATCAGAGATGTGATGTCTAACCAAATGAAAAGACTCCCTTCCTTTGAAAGACTGTGAGAGAAGGCCTTGGAGGAGCTTTGGTGCCTTTTCATTTACTAAGCACTCGCTACAGGTTAAGACAGCACCAGGCCTCCTGACTCCCGTGTGCACCTTGTGCATGCGGTACCTCCAGCTGTCTGATAACTAAGTTTCACTTTTCAGAGAAAGGATCAGATTTCAGAAACACTTAATAATTTACCCCATCTCATATTTATGAGGACTTGGCTGGTGTCACATACGACGTAGGTGGCTGTGGATTTCTTCCAGCATTGGCACTGGCTTTAGAAATCGTTTATGCCCTTTGCAGAGAGAGAATGCATGCAGAGGATAGGGTTGGGAGAGAGAAGACTAAGTTAAAGAAGTTCCCAAGGATATTCTGGGATTTCTGTGGGAAAGAAAGGCGTTGACCCGACCATTCATTCCTAAGGATATTTTGGGATTTCTGTGAGAAAGAAAGGCATTGACCCGACCATCCGTTCTACTGAGATCACTATGCTGCAGATGTTCTGGGAGCATTTAGCTTGCAGCCGAGCATGCTCCCTGGTATAACACTCCCTGGTATAACAGCCAGTCTGTCTCTCGCACTTGCTTCTCCAGGCCCTCACATCTGTAATCTCTTGCTCTGCTCAGCCACATACACACAGAGAAGGTAGACGGTGCCTGCATTTTTAGGGTGTGCAACTGATGCTAGGAACACTTTGGTGACATACCCAAGGTCACAGAATCGTTGGAAGCAGAACAAGAATCCAAATTCAGGGTTATTTTAGCTGCATGCACATTTTCTGATTTCTTCCTTGGCAAGATCAGGTTTGACTGCTCTGAAATCTTCTGTTCTTTTGAATCCAGCGTTGAGTGTAGGGGAGATGTAAGGAGTGCAGCTTCTCTAATAACAGTGTTGGCAGCAGAGGAACTTATGGGCAGGCTTTGTATGAGACCAGTACTAATCAGAACCTTTCGGGCCCTAAACCTTAGTGACAAATAAGGAGATAGATGGCATCATTGAAGATGAGATGGCGCATACCAGATGTCCTTGTGTAGAGTCACTGACCTAGAAACCTAGGATGCTGAGCTCCTGAGTCATTGGGTTCACTACACAGCTTTCCTTTCTGTGAAGCCAGCCACCGGAGGGCACGATTTTAACAAGTGAGTCACATCACGCCACAGATTCACAGTCATGAAAACAATCTCCATGGTTCACCATAGTTAACAGGGCTTCATCCTGACCCTCCTGTCTCTCCCTTCTCCCTCCATGCAGGCCACTGGTCTCTTTGGTGCTTCCAGGGCCTAGCTCACTCCTCCCTGGGATCTCTGTCCCAGGACTCCCCCGACTTCTGCTTTTCTTCACTCAGGCTTGTGTCCAAAGGTTGCTCGTTCCTGAGTGCACCTCTAAAGTGGTTCTGCAGCTTCCCTGGTCTCTGTGTTTACAAACAGCAAGATCACTTTGCATACATTAATTTGTTGTCTGTCTCTTCTACTTCCTCTGCCCTAGAATATGAAATCTGTGCATTTGCTGTGTTTAGACAACACTCTAAGTACCTCTGGCAAGAGGGAAGATTCTTCCAACTTCGCTAACAGAGTGCGTAAATCTCAGAGACTGCATTCTTCCAAGAGCAGCTATGGAGTGAAGGTTGATTTGTAGTAAAGCTCCTACTAATTTCTTGTATTTATCAGATGTTATGTGCTTTGATGGGTTTCATGAAAACTGGTATGTTTGAAACTTCCCCATAAATGACATCATGTGATCCATCACTTCTTCACTTGCCTTTATCCCCAGTGTTGTCAAGCTCAATCTCTATTCCCATGGTGCATAGTTTAACTGTTGAATAGTGTTATATTGAATAAATAAACTTGGTGTTATTTGCTTCCATACTGGACTAAAATTGTTGTTAATTTCTGAGGTTGGGAGGAGGTCTCTGTAGCTGCACATGAGAATTTTTTAAAAACCTAATAGAAATGTAATTTCTGTCCCATATGCTATGAATCCCTTATGCTAGACCAGACCCAGCTAGTTGTACCAAGTTGTTTGTGCCATCTGATAAGGGACGTGAATTCCTTTCCCACATCTCAAGTCAAATGTTTGTATTCATGGTGTTTATTTTTACTGCCTCATAGGTGTCTTACATGGTTCATTGTTGTTTTATCTTGGACTGTCTAGATTAATATCTTCTCCCTGCTAATAGGCCATTCATGCTTTTTCCTTCTAATTACTTATCGATGAACTTGCCTAGTTTTCTCTGGGGTTGCCTTTCTATTTCTTACTGGTATGAGGAAATTTGTTATGAACTCTCTAAAGACGGGTTATGATTTATTCACATTGTATAGCTATCATCTCAGAGTCTGCAGTTTTCTTTCCAATTCATTTATGCTATGTTCTTTATCTACACATTTTAAATTTAATGTCATCTTTTTCTTCAATTTTTACTTCTTTCTATAGATATTAGGGAAATTACCTCAATGTTATGCATAATTTTTCTCTCCTGTATCTCACTTTGAAGTTTACTTTACATGGATTTAACGTTATGTTATTTAAATGTTTTTGTTAAAAATATTCATTACACGAAATAATAGATCTGTTGCAACAAATAAATTGTGTATTTTTAAAGATAGCTAATATTTTTCATTATTTTTTAAGATTCCAAAGAGAAAGGCAACCAATAGTTCTCCACAGCTTTAATGGCTAGAAACCACATCAATAACCAACATGGCAACATAATTCCAATGATGCAATAGTGACATGAATAGCAGATATTAACCAAGGTGGATTTAAGGTCACCAAGATGGACTTAAGACCCACCCAATAGAGAAAAACCATGTCTGATACTGGAAATGAGCTAACTACTCAGGGTGGGTGAGATCATGGTTACTGGAGGAAAATCTACAACCACTAATTTACTAAACCAGCATCATCTACCTACAGACAAGTGTAGTCTTCACCCCTCATCATGGAAACTATCTTTCTAACAGAGGGAAAACACTGCAGAAAACAAGCAATCAAGATGCAAAGTCACGGAGTCCAGTTCCATTGGATGCATTTACAGAGCATTCCTGCACCTAAGGCTCAGAGGATATGATGGAAGGGAAAGTGGAAAGACCATAAAAGGCAGAGGATCAGGGAGTTTGCTGTGAGACTGTGTATCTTGGTAGCATCGGAAGCTACACCCATAAAATCTCACGAACATGACTTGCTAAACATGAACTGAACAAGGATGATACTAACAGACACGCCAAGGTGGACAGGGAAAACCCAGGAGGCCTCAATGCTATTCCTAAAACTGAAGTGTTATTTTTGAATAGGAACTCATCTATATTTTTAATTATTTTTAAAAAGAAAACCAACTATCTTTTTCTTTATATATACTAATCCAAGTTCTCACTCCCTCTCCTCCCCCCATTCACTCCTCAGAGAGGGAAAGGCACATTGCTTCGGGGAAGGTCCAAGGCTCTCCCTACTATATCTAGCTGAGCAAGGTATCCTTTCAACAAGAATGGGTTCCCAAAATGCCAGTACAAGTTGTAGGGATAAATCCTGGTGCAACTGCCAGTGGCCCCTCAGTCTGCCCCAGCCATGAAACAGTCAATCACATTCAGAGGGTCTAGTTTGATACTATGCTTGTTCCAAAAATGCTCAATCATACTGCAAAGACATTTGTTCAACTATGTTCATAGCAGCATTATTTGTAATAGCCAGAACCTGAAAACAACCTAGATGTCCCTCAACTGAAGACTAAAGAAAATGTGGCACATTTACACATTAGAGTATTGCTCAACAGTAAAACAATGACATTTTGAAATTTGCATGCAAATGGATGGAACTAGAAAACACCATCCTGAGTGAGGTAACCTGGACCTAAAAAGATGAATATGGTATGTACTCACTCTTAAGTGGATCCTAGCTATAAACAAAGGATATTGGACCTTGATCCTAGAGAAGCTAAGTAACAAGGTGAACTTAAGAAAAACATATAAAGATCCATCTGCAAAGTTGAAATAGACAAGATCACCTGACAAAATTGGGAACATAGGGGTGGAGGGAATAAGGGAGAGTGTAAGGGAAAAGGAGGGGAGAAGGGAAGAGGCGAGGAGAATTTGAGGGAATGGGATAGTTGAGATGGAGGAAGGACAGAGATGTGAGCAAGGAAAGAGATATCTTGATTGAGGGAACCATTATGGAGCTAGTAAGAAATTTGGCTCTAGAGAAATTCCCAGGAATCCCAAGAATGACCCCAGTTAAGGCCCTAAGCAATAGAAGAGAGGGTGCCCGAACTGGCCTTGTCCTGTAGTCAGACTGATGAATATCTTAAATATCACCATAGAACCTTCATCCAACAACTTTTGGAAACAAAGGCAGAGACATGCGCTGAACTAAGCTTCCAAAGTCCAATTGAAGAGTGGGAGGAGTGAGAATATGAGCAAAGAAGTCAAAACCATGATGGATTCACCCACTGAAAGAGTCTACCTGAGCTAATGGGAGCTCACCAACACCAGCAGGAACCTATATATTTAATTGAAAACTAAATTAACACAGCAAAATGCACTGAGTGGTTTTGTTCCTATACCTGTAACATCTACTCATTTCCTTTAAATCACGCAACTACTTCTTATGTATCATGCCATGTGTTTCAAAGCAAATAAGAAACTAGAAAAATATCTGTCATTTTTTCCATCCGTAGCCCCAATATTATGTTTGTATATACTGCTCTTGGCTGGCTTCTATCACTTAACTGCTTGTGCTGAAGTTCTCCATTCAAGTCTGTAGGGGTTTTTCATTGCCTTCTGCATTTAACATGTCTCCAATCGAATGGATCCAGTATAACATGCCTCAAGTTTTCTGTAAGTCAGCATTTTATTTGTCCACAGGATTTGTTTTCATCATCATTACCCATGCTGCAACAAATACCTTCTATGCACACTGTTTCTTCTACGATGGATTTCCAGCGGTGGAATGTCCAGGTTAAAAGGTATGTGCATATATATTTGAAATTGTGATAGATATTGCAAATTAGCCTCCAGAGTTAAGGACGGCTGTAACGTACAAGAGCGTCTCTTTCTACATAGGCTTCTCAGTATAATGCTGCTAATCATAGTCATGTGACAGCTAAGAGTGTTCTCTGCATTGTCACTGACTTCTTTCCCCTTTCAGGTTATTATTTTAGACTGAGTTATAACTAGAATGGGATACATAAACCTAAATTCTATAGTTACATGGCACTGTGTTTATATATGTGGCTGAGCAGTGGTGGCATATAACTTTAATCCCAAAACTCAGGAGGCAGAAGTAGGAGAATCTTTGAGTTCGAGTCCAGCCTGGTCTACAGAATGAGTTCCAGGACAACCAAAACAACAGAGAAACCTGGTCTTGAAAAGCAAAACAAAACAAAATCTTAAATGTGTATATAAATAGTGTGTACTGTATAAGGGAAAATGACATGGTGCTTCAATTCTACCCAATGGTCCTCAAACCAGTGTCTCAGTCAAGACAACCTTCACAAGATCACACACACACACACACACACACACACACACACACACACACACACACACACAAATTTCTATAATCTCATTAGTTGCAGCCAATTTTTATTTATATTTATTTGGAATCATAGTATATATTCTTTTTGTATATGACCCTTCCTATTTATATTATGTTTCATGTCTTTGAGAGTCAACTGTGCTCATTTATATACATAAGTAGTTTATTTTCCTCGCTGTGTTATAAATACAACGCCATTTACTTGGTTATTCTGTGTTGCCAGACAAATTTGCTGTTTCCAGTTTGGATGTTAGGAGTAAAGCTGCCATGAGCAGTTTCTCACTTATCATTTGATGTTATTGCCTCTTATTCTTATTGTGTAAATATCTCATGTGGAATTTTCAAGTTATGCCAGGCTTCAGAGAGACTGCCCGAACTATCTCTCTAGAATTCTTAAGGCTCCAAGGTTTGTGTTATTGTGCTAGAGTCTCACCTACGAGGCCGCTGGACTGGAGCAAAGGGAAGGTATAAAGTAGCAGCAATAACGTGACTATCAGCATTTTTTTTTTGCATTGTCTCTGATTCCCATTTTCCATATGGTTATGTGAAGTGTTGAAATCCAAGACATCACACAGGGATCTGCCTGCCTCTACCTCCCTGAGTGCTGGGATTAAAAGTGTACGCCATACCCGGCTGCCATGCCAATTTTAGCACTTGATCTCGATGGGTTTTTGAGGTCTGTTTTGTGGGTAGGTTGTCTACAGTATTGCCACTCTTAGAATCACAATATTGTTGCACAGAAGCAAGGGCAGTGTGTATTCTGATTTCAGTGATCCGCCTAGTTTTAGTCCTTCATAATTAATCATGCTATGGGTTATATGGTATTTCTACCCCTATTTCCTCTAATAGTAATATTTATGAAGCCAGGGCAATATGTATGTTGTTTATTGAGATGGCTAAGATGAAGATTGAATGGTGAGTTGAATAATTTTCTGCTTCTGTTGAAAGCTAAACATAAGACTTTTGTCTTTTCGTTTGTGAAGTGATGGATTTTATTGACACGTTGTTGTAATAATAGCCATCCTGGCTTTCCTGTCACAAATCTAGGATTTGATTTCAAGGAACTAACTGCTTGAATCTGCCACTAATATGCAGCTTTTTGAAAAATATTGAAAAGTGAGATCTCTTCTCATTTGTTCCTTACATATTTTGTCAGTTTCAGAGCTGCTAAATTATAAAGTGAGTTTTGTAAAGTCCCTCAAGTTCCGTGCTTGAGTTATATCCTGAGGAGAAAATACATTTCAGTGAAATCATCTGTCTCCAACTAAACAATTAAGAACTATCAATGATTCAATTAAGTAATCCATAAGATATTATCTATTTCAAGCAATATAAGGCTGTATGTTAAGACTCCATAAAGCTTCAGTCTCGGCACTCTTCATAGTAAGAACTGTATCTTGCGTTTAAAACGAATTATTTTACATGATACAGAAGACGTTTCTAGAATGCCATCAGACCACCATTCTCAGTGTTTGCCTCTCTTTTTGACTGATTCTCTTTGGCAGAAATCCTCAGCTCCTCTGACATCACTGTTGCTAGCAGCTGCCTAATAGCTCTATATTGCAAGCTATCTGGCATCGAAGGGCATCTACATCTTGCAGCATTTTGGCAACTTTAGGGTGATTTTGAGTGTGAGATTGAGAGTAGCTGTCCTGGGTGGAAGGTTAATGATGAACCCAGAGCAGACGCTGGGTAATTTGCTGAGCAGAAGCCGTTCTGCACGGTGGCGGTTACTATTCTTTTTGCGTGCAGTAGAGTTGCAATCGCCTTCACAGTGGCAAGCTCCGTTCATCACGATGGCATTTCTTCTCTTAGCACACAGTCAGAACAGTGTTCTCCTCACTGTCTCTGACACTGCCAGTTTGTGCCCCGTATGAGTTCTTGTCAGAGGCTTGTCATTCACACTGGATAATTAATTAATCGCAATGGAGAAAAGTTATCACAATTAAGCCTTGCATTGACCTATTTCACACTTTTTATAAAAATTCTTGAAAAGTATCCTCCCTTTACCTTCTCTGTGGCTTCAGGAGTGACCTATTAGGGACATGCTCTCAAATTCAGACACAGCTACGATGTATCGCTTCAGGAATGACCTATTAGGGACATGCTCTCAAATTTAGACACAGCTACGATGTACCGCATCAGGTTGTATGTCCCTGTACCAGGTGAAGGGTAATTCTGCGATCATTACTTTTTCAGGCTTTGGAGGGCAGGAACAAAAGCTGTCCAAGGTAGAGACAGTAGTATATGTGGAATGTCAGTGAATAGGGGACAACTGGTTGGATGTGATTAGGGGCAAACATTGTCCTTGGTACCCCATTTCCTCAAATAAACCAGTTTGCTGCTGTCTGTTCTTTAGCCTGAGGGGCTGGAAGCTTCTTGTACCGTATTTAAGTACCATAATTGGCACTCTCTGGTGTGGCAGGTTTTCTCTGTTAGCCATTAGTGCACATTTCCTCCTGACATATACTTATTCAAAAGAATGTTCTGTTTTTGGATCATGTTGTCTTCTTTTTATTGAGTTAAGATCAGGAAGCCCTGATCTTGGGTCTCAATTTCTTCACAGATCCGTGGTTTACACTTTTCCTAATCTGGAGGATGTCTTTCACTCTCTTCCTTACTGGTTTTCGCTGGGCAGAGGCAATGCCATTTGTTGTGATAGTTCTTGTCCCTTTCTTTTTTGTTGCTTGGGCTTCTGGAGACATAGCCGAGATATCACTGCCTAAAACAAGTCTGTGAAGCCTGCCTGTTTTTTAGTCAAAAGTTTTATCGATTCACTTCTTACATGTAAATTCTTAAACAGTTTTGAGTTTATGTATGGTATGAATTTTGGATTTATGGCTATGCATGGTGTGAGTTTGGAGTTTACCATTATATATGGTGTGGGATAAAGGTTGAATATCATCCTTTTCTGGTGATAATCTTTTCCAAAGCTTCTCCTTCTCCTAGTTTGTGCTCTTGGCATCTTTATTTAAGACTAGCAGACCATAAGTACTTGAATCTGTGTCTGGAGTTTCTCAGTGCCAGTACTACAGTGTTTTGATTGCAATAAATTTGTAGCATGTTTTGAAATCAGGAAGCCTGCTTATGTGGAAAACTGCACACAGATGTTTTTGTAGCTTTGTTCATTATTGTAAAAACTTAGGAGTCTTCAGTATGTTAATGGATACATTTTTGAGACAATGGAGTAAAATTGAGAAGTGAACCATTACAAAAAAGAAATGAACTATACATCAGTGAAATGACACAGAGAAGATATAATACATATTAAGTGAAGTAAATACATATTTGTGAAGTAAATAAAAAACTTTCCACCGTGCCATGATCAAAAGAAAATATGGGCATACAACTAAAGGATTAGTGATTGGCAAAAATGAGGAAGGGGAGACGAACAAACATGTAGCACACAGAGGATTTTAAAACAGCTAAAACTCCTCTGTATCATGACGGCCATGTGGACACAGTAGTACAGATTCATAAACACTAAAACACCAAGCATGAAAGTGAACCTGAATTCAAGTTAAGGTATTTGGGTAATAATGATATATCAGTGTGAGTTCATCTCATAACAAATGAATCTTTCTTATAGAGAAATAGTATAAACGGAGAGGCTGTGTGTATGTGCACAGAAGATATTTGGGGATTTTGTACCTTCTTTTAAAGTCTGCTGTAAATGTGAAAACAGCTCTGAAAAAAAAATCTCCTAAAAATGTGCTGGAAAGGAAGTGGAGAAAACAGAATTTTTGTAGATTTATGGAGAGTATATAAAGTGGAACAGGCACTATGGAAAACAGAAGTCCCACTGAAAGTTAAAAATGTAAGTATTTTATGTTTTGGTAATCCCATTTCTATGAATATGCCTACAGAATATCTGTGCTCACATGTTCATTTCAAGATTCATAATAGACAAAGAAATTTTAAATTACTTGGTTGAACATAACACACACTTGCTTACACACTACATACACACATGCACACTTACTTGCACACACATGTATATGAATGCACATACAGACACATGCACACACACATGCACACACTTGCACATAATGCACATGCATGCACACACAGACATGCATACATGCATACACACATGCACACATGCACACACACACTCACACACAGTCCACACATGCTTATCTAGCTCTGAGATTTTAGTAGTTTTACTTATCTTGCCATTTTCTGCTTTTGGTACCTGTAGTTCTAGATTGTAATGACAGAGTATGAGGATGGGATTTCATGCATCCCACAGTGCATTGTTCTTGAAGATAATTATGAAGAGACATGGCCATGGTGTGTGATTAGCCTGTCTAAATAGAGCAATAAAGACAAGGGAAGTAATTTGACAGCTCATCAATTTGTAAACTACAAAATTAAAAGGTTCTATTATATTTTCTTTCTGTACAAAACATGAATGGTGATAATTAGAAAAACTAGTTTAAAATGCCCTCTTCTCTGAAATCACATGTTACATCTCTGAGGAAGACTGGGATGAGAGCAAGCCAGACGCATTGGTTTTGTTGGCAAAGGATTGAGTACATAAATCATTTAAAAAAAATAAACAAAGTATTTAAAGAGACAGAGTACAGAGAGTCATAGATTAAAGGAATAAAGAAAATAAGCCATTTAAAGATGGAATATACATAGTCAGGATTATGTATACTATTGTGTTTTCTTTGAATTTTTTGACTGTGAATGAGCTAACTACAGAGAGATATTTCATTGTACAGGCTGCTAAGCTAAACCAACATATATATTTTAAAGGTATCTTGACTTTAAAATTTGGGTCTAAGGTCATGTTGCTTTGGAAAAAAGGTTCTACTTTTGTTTTCACAGAGGATGAAAGTCTGTGGATTGCTTCTAGATTAATTTGGTTTGATGGACCAAGAACCCCTGAAAGGTCACCTTGAACAACCCCTAAAATTACTTTGCCTAACAAAAAGCAGGAAACAGTTTAGAGAGAACTATGCCCAAATTCCCAAATATTGTTTATAAACGTCTGCTTACATTTAAAGGGAGATATGCTATTGAGATAAATACTTTGCATTGGTATGGATCTTGGTTTATTGATACAAATTTAAGGTAAATTTTGTTATATGTATATTTATCCTCTTTCTTAGGGTATTGTGTTGTCCAGCTCATTTAAAAATGTAATGTATAAGTAAGAAATACAGGTTAATAGATAGTCATCTATAATAGTCAAGTTTGTAGTCATATTAGTTAGGTTTTCTAGATATGCAGAGATGCATTCAGTTAGATAGGTATTCTTCAGATTTTTCAGAGACCTTCATGGCATTTAAAATGTTTTAAGAAGTTAGGACTTTTCATAGTAATGAGACACATCTGCTCCTGGAAGCACCAGTCTACTTCAAGAGGATGATGGGCATTGACGAGGCTCCTTATAGAGTTGGTTAGCCATTTGGACAAGAAACTTCTCTTGCCTGAACTGCTGGATGGTATGTTGTATGAACTGGACAAGCAGGACTCTCAGAAAAATGATTGCTGAACTTGCCTAAAGGTGAGACCATCCTTCGGGGTTCCTGCTTCATGAAAGATTCTGGCAGACATTCGGCGGGGCACAGAAAAAAGCAACTGATGGACTTTGCCATTACAAGGCAGAATGAATCTCTAAATTTACATGGAAAAGTCTGCCAGATACTATGGGCCTGTAGGCTGAAGATGGATGCCCCGATGTTACAGAAGAAGTTTGGTTGGCTGTCTGGGCAGCGAGACATCTCTGTCAATTCTAGAGTTTTGTAAGTTGCTTACAATGCATTTCCTGTTTACTTAGGTAATATTATATACTTCTAGAGTCTTTGGTGGAGTTGAAGAATAGATAGTATAGTTATAGTTTTCCTTAGTTATGATAAAAGATAAAGTAGATATAAACATCATAACTTTAATTCTTGCTTAATAAAGTTTTATTATATATAATTTTACTATGTTAAAGTTAAAACTTTCCTTTTTATTTAAACAAAAAAGGGGAAATGGTGTAGGAAGTCCTTATGTATATTATTGCTTTTATTGGTTAATGAATTAATAAAGGTGTTTTAGCAAGTAGCTTAGCAGAATAGAGCTAGGTGGGAAAACTAAAGTGAATTCTGGGAGAAAGAAGGCAGAGTCAATGAGACACCATGTAGCCACCCACAGGAGATAGACCCACCACAATCTTGCAGGTAAGCCACAGCCATGTGACAATCCACAAATTAATTAATTTAAGATATAAGAGTTAGTGAGAAATATGTTGTTATTGGCCAAATAGTATTGCAAATAGTATAGTTTTTGTGTGATTACTTTGAGCCAGGGGCGTTGGGAAAGGAACCAGCTGCCTCTGTCTACAGAAAGTCAGTAGGGAAAGCATCAAAGAGCACAGCTCCACACCCAACATCTAAGCCACATGTCATAGCATGGTATGGACTCCAGTGAGATTAGACCACGCTCACCATGACCCTCTTAGCTGGAGCATATGTGGCCTCTACACTGGTTCGGTTTTACTTGATGCCTGCGATTGCCCTTAAGAGACATATCTGGTGACTCTGAAATTCCCAAGTCTCTGTTGTATTTACTTTGAAGAGCTTCACACATTGGCCTCTGAGCCTTGCAGGCTATTTTGTTTCATTTTGAATCTTGGCACAAGATTATATAACCCTTTAACTATTACACCCTGCATGTTTAGAAAGTCAGTGCCATGTAGATGATGCCAAGTTCTGTTCTCAGCTTGAGATGTAGCCTGACTCCATGAGCAATGTTGACAGTAGCCTTTGACTGCCTTCTCCAGGGGAACCATTGCCTCAGGCAGCTGTTTACCGGGGACCCTGGTATTTCTATCTTTTTAGGACTCAATTTTCAAATTAGTTTGCATTTTTACATCCTGAAGCCCTTAATTGCTGCGGTTCTGCCATTAAAGAACCCTTTCTATTATCCCAGCATAAAGTGTTTAACTTATTTTTATTAGCATTTATCATTTTAACTTTAACAATTGTAGCAAATTCATCTGGAACTGTCTGGCCTACAACTTTATCTTTATACATGTTCCTTCCTACATCAAATTGTTCATTTTTACATCATCTGTTTTACTCTCAAACCCCCCTTCCCCATGTATATGTCTGTGTGTCTGTCTATCGCTGTAAATCTGGCTAAAAACAGTGAACAGTGAACAGAAACTATCCCACATTTGGAATATTATATTGTCTTGAAATTTTATACACCAAATTAATTTGTCTATTTATTCTTTGAATTTAGGCTTAGTCAAAATTTAAGGACAAGGAAAAAAACAGCCCTTTCTTTTCATTTCCTTTTTCCATTTTTTCTGTTCTCTTTCCTTTGATTCTTTTCTTTTTCTTCCTTTTAACATTCTTGTAGCAAGAATGGCCTATAGTCAAATTCCCAATAAAGTCTTAATTTCTTTCGAACTTGTTGTGCTTGGCCTTCACTGTTAACATTCTTTTAGCGTTTGGTTTTTCTGCCATCCCACTGGAATGTCCCATTGCTGCCTGTTTACAGCATTCTATGCCTTTGATACTGCACAGTTCCTAACTCTTCTGTAGTTTCCCCACAAACCAATTCTCAAAGCCTACAAGCTACATGGCCAGGTTTCTAACAACAACCGCCCCTCTTCTGGTTTCCTTCTTATATGTTATTTACTTTTCTCGCCACAGCATGAAATATCTGGTTTCATGGCCCATTAGTCTGTCACTATCGAGAAGGCATGACAGCAGAAGTGTTTGCTGCAGTGTGTTACATCTTAGCTGCAGATAAGCAGAGAATTTAGGCCAGAAACAGATCTATATCCCTCAGTGCATGCCTTCTGGACACTCACTTCCTCTGTGTAGGCTCTACTTGCTAAAGGCTGCACACTCTGCCAGTGCAGTGCCACCCTCTTGGGGACAAGTGTTCACATAGATGAACTTGTGGGTATATTTTGCATTCAAACAGTTTTTCCACTCTTAAATGCTCAGAGGATACATGGAGGAGTCATTGCTTTTATTCCGATTAGGAAAGATTAGGGAGGTATTGATAAAATAACTTGACCTTAGACCACTGAAATAGGTTTTCAATTAGCAGAAGTGCTTTAACTACTTTTAGTTTTGTAAATTTATACATTGATACCTTTTCTTATCTTGAATGTAGGACTTGAAGTAGTCCTTATGACGGTTAGCTTTGATTTCAGCTGGGCTGTGCTAAGCGTGCCTTGAGAGCTGGGAGATCATGATTTTGAGTGTGTCTGTGAAGATATTCTGTGGGAGATCAGGACAGGACTGGGCAGGCTGAGGAACGTTACCTTGTGGGCAGTTGTGATGTGTTTTGCACCTGAGTAGGACACACAGACTTAGAGGTGTGAGATTTGATTGAGATGTCTCCCCCATGGGCTCAGGCACTGAAACACTTGGTCCCCAATTACTGGTGCCTTTTGGAGAGGAATGTGCAGGTGCGGCCTTGCTGGGGAAAGTGTGTCGCTAGGAAGAGGCTCTACTTCCAGTTTGCTTGCTGTGAAATATGTGATCTCTTAGCTTCCTATTCCTGCCATGCCTCTGCCCCCAGATGAGTAATTCATCCTCTTGAAACCACAAACCAAAATAAACTCCCTTCCTTAATTTGTCTTAAAGTCATAGTGTTTTGTCACAGCAGAAAAGGAACATAGTATAGGAAGGTATACACTCTTCCTGAACTAGAAAACCCACCTTCTCCCTGCTAAGAACCCTGGATTTCCTGGATTTGGGGCCTTTAATGGCAGATGGAGAATCCTGGTCTCTGGCTTGCAGAAGGCAGATGGAAGCTTCTTCAACCATATGAACCAACTCTTTACCTTCTGAACACTTTTTTCTGTGTCCTGATGACACCGTTCATCTAGAGAGCACCAACTAACACAATTTGTAATTCCTTATGCCCCATAATGAGAGTCACATCACACTCGTGACATTTCCAGTCATCTGAGGCCCAGGGTGAGGTCAGTCACACTCCATCCCCTGCTCACTCTGAATAAGTAATGAACAATGACAATCATCCGGGGTCACAGTCAGAAACACTGGCCTGCGTTTGTCTTATCTGTGCTTCTAATGAGCCCCGTTGTCTCAATACATCCACCATTTCACCAGAGTCATAGGGCAAACCAAATGGCATTTTGTGATCTCTTTATTTTTTTGTATAAAACTTGCTTTTGAAGACTTCTTATCACCTAGAAGGGTCAGTTTTATTTCATAGTGACTTCATTTTGCAGAGCCTTCCCATAGATTTGTATTATAAAGTCTATTCTTCTTATTAGGAAAATGCTTTGATTATTAGTCACCGGGGTTGTGTGCTAGCAATGAAAGGAAAAGCAAAGGACATGCATTTTATTTGAAATGCAAATAGCTATCAAGGATATCTGGGGAAGAAAGTTCATTCGCATGGCACAGAGACCAAAACAGGAGGAAAAAACAGTTTTCATCTCTCATACTTTTATGTCAACAACAGTCAGTTTTATGCGAACTGTTATGCCGATTATTTTTTCTGTCTTTTTTTTTTTGTGTGTGTGTGTGTCTAAACTGCTTTCTTGCCAAAAAGGGTAAAGTAGATGGTAAAATGAATAGCTGATACTTTTACCCCAATAAGCATATTTCTACTGTTAAGGAACAATGAATATTTATTCTTTTCCGAGGTCTGTTTTATTTTTAGTCATGTTCATGTGTATGCTCAGGGGTGGGCTTGTAGAAGTGAGTGTGTAGGGGCCTCTGGAAAGCCAAAGGGAGCACTGGGTACCTGAGGCTGAGACTACAGGGAGGTCAGGACCACCTGAGGGGGATCCTGGGGGCCTGAACTCAAGTCCTCTGCCACAGCTGTGTGCTCTTAAGTGCTAAGATGGCTCTCCAGCCTTATGTGCTCTTTTTAGCCATTATTACATTCCTCAAATACAACTGAGGCATAACAAGAAATATAGATGTTTAGTATTATAAATTATATAATTTATAAATGTAAAGTGTATAGTAAAATATTTATTATTTATTCAATATTTTTAATAATATTACATATTTCAGTTCTTATCCCTTGAAACTCATGTTAAGTTAACAGAATTTGTATAATATTCTGACAAAAATCTATGAAACATACAAATCCCAAAGTCACTGAAATGCCAATTAAATTTTTTAAAATTTAATTTGGAATAAAAAAAAATCTCATTTTGATCCTGACCTTCACAGAACACTGAAGTGATCTTGAGTGTCCACAAAATCCCATGCATTGAAGCCTTGGTCTCCAGGGTAGCATAGTTGAGCAGTTGTGGTACCTTTCAGAAGTTAGGTCAAGTTCCTTATGCGTTTAGTGGGGTAGCTCTAAAGGGGCTGTGGGTCTGCGGTCTCTCCTTTCTCTTCTGTTGCTTTTGTGGTTACTTTTCTTTCCTGCTCCTTGTTCTTGGCATCATATTCCGCATTGCCACAGGCCAAAAACACCATGGGAAGTCGATCTGGGAAGTCCTGTGAGCCAAAATAATAAACGGTTCTTTGTAAGTCGTCTGTTGGATTTTGTTACAGTGATGGGAACTGACTTTCACAAAGCAGGTGAATGAACGAATAAGTGAGGGGGAGAGACATTCTTATTGTCTCAAGTTCATTTGGTTGGATAGAATTAGCAACAATAGATCTATTTCAAAAGATCACATTTTTCGGGGGCTGGAGAGATGGCTCAGTGGTTAAGAGCATTGCCTGCTCTTCCAAAGGTCCTGAGTTCAATTCCCAGCAACCACATGGTGGCTCACAACCATCTGTAAAGAGGTCTGGCGCCCTCTTCTGGCCTTCAGGCATACACACAGACAGAATATTGTATACATAATAAATAATTAAAAAAAAAAAAGATCACATTTTTCATTAATACTGTGAGGGCCGCAAGATAAACTTCCTAACAAGAATGGCAGCCATAAGCCGGGCGGTGGTGGCGCACGTCTTTAATCCCAGCACTCGGGAGGCAGAGGCAGGCGGATCTCTGTGAGTTCGAGGCCAGCCTGGTCTAAAGAGCTAGTTCCAGGACAGGAACAAAAAGCCACGGAGAAACCCTGTCTTGAAAAATCCAAAAAAAAAAAAAAAAAAAAAAAAAAGAATGGCAGCCATGGTAATGATAACTGGTGTTCATTAACACTGGAGAGACTGTGAGGATATAGATGCTTAGGCATTTTCTTAGGGCACTAGACTCAAAGCACCTTCAAGAAAACCCAACAATTCTGTAAAGCACCTTGTAAAGTCCCCACCTCACTCACCACAGACTCTTTACAAGGTGCTGCGCTAAGAATCTATTTGCCTTTCCCCTAAAACCCTAAGACTTTTCTCAGCAAGATTGTTGCTGTTTTGAAATGGGGGACTCACGACCAGTCTGACATGTCAGAAAGCGATGAAATTGGCTTTGGAAGCAAACCCAGGCTCCATGCTGTGAGGGGCCAATGAAAACTGTGCTCCTTTTCCCCTCAGAAGGGCCACACTGGCAAGACAGCCCTGTATGACTTCCCATTAGTCACAAGCATTGCCACAAACATCTGAGCTTTCTAAGAACTTGGGTAGGTCTTCATCTTTTTCTTCTTTATTCTACTGGAAGATAAAGTTAAAAAAAACAAGCCCATCCCTTTCTCTTTTCTGTAAATTCAGACACAAACAAAACGCACCCCTCCCGCACCTCTCTGGGTTTCTTAAGCCCTCCGAGTTTGCTTCCTGTGTTCTTGCAGACTCATCACTCACCCACGGAGAGTCTCTGATTAGGAGAGGAATCTTAAAGGCAGAAAGGTTCTGAAAACCAAGTTCTGGCTGATTATTTTCCCCACTCTGTCATAAGGGTGCCTGTCAGAACAACCTAGGAAAAGAGAAGTTGTTTTTCTGGAGAAAAACACAACGTTCTATTTAAGTGAATGAGGCACAAGGCACTTTTGTATTTTACTTCTTGACAATTGCTGCATTTGAACATGATTATTGATTTCTTTTTTCTTTGAGGAATGCTGCATGAATTGAATGATTAAAGAAAATCTTTGCAGCTTGTGCTGTTTTCTCCCGATAATCAGAGTCAAAATTACATTCCGCAATAACAAGGTTTAAAGCAATGGATTCTTTCTTGGTGATTTGCAGTCTTTCTCGCATCTAAAACCATCTAACAGCTCTGAAACGATAAGGCAGCGTGCAGAACAATGGTGCTGACGCATGGATCATCTGGCACTTTCTGTTCTAAACGTCTTGCCATTGAGTGTTATCTTGAAAAAAAAATTAGGCTCAAAGGAACAAAGGCTCCACAGTTGTCAGTTTTTCATCAGGTGATATTTGCCCCCACATATAACAAAACTGTTGACGAAAAATGTTTGAACTTAACATTTTGTAGCTTCAAAATGTTGTACATAGGAACATTTGTTGAGTGGAGAATGCCTACATAGGAACCCAGAAGCTATTGTATGTGAGACAGGGTGAACTAACTGCATTAAAAAAGCTATCAGGCAAGTTTTCTGTGTGTGAGAGCACCCTTCGTTGAGTTCTTCATAACCGAGAATCGCAGTTGAACAGGGCAGATGAGCCTCTGTGCCACTGTGTTCTGGTTCTACAAATATTGCCAGAACATGGTGTTCTTCCAACCTACAAAACCCAATGTATATAGAATATGCTGTTAAATTTGAAGAGCAGAATAGCATACGAAAGACAGGATGTTTTGTTCTGATTCTTGGTCCACTTATTTTTTAATCAGGGTTCCTTTGCGTTGGTTAACCAACTTATACACAATCCATCACTGAGGGAAGTAAGGGCAGACTGTTTTGCTTTCTGGCTTATAGATAGACTGATGTTTAGCTAACTTTCTTCCACAGTCCAGGAACATCTGCCTAAGGAATGGTGCCACCCACAGCGGGTTTGTCCTGCTGTGGCAACTAACGATCAGGACAATCTGTCACAGTCATTCCTACAGGCCTCCATTATAGAGGTCACAGCCATTCCTACAGGCCTCCATTACAGAGGTCACAGCCATTCCTACAGGCCTCCATTACAGAGGTCACAGCCATTCCTACAGGCCTCCATTACAGAGGTCACAGCCATTCCTACAGGCCTCCATTACAGAGGTCACAGCCATTCCTACAGGCCTCCATTACAGAGGTCACAGCCGTTCCTACAGGCCTCCATTACAGAGGCAATTCCTTTTCTAGATGTGCTAGGGGGTCTCAAACTGACAATGAAGGCTCACTAGGATACCCTCCTTCTCTCTGAGAACCTCTGTTTCTCCTCTCTCATGGCCCTATTTCTATTTTCATGAATGTGGCGTACATATATGCAACTGAATTTATCCTGTCTTGAAGGAAAATCGAGTTATTTTTATGTTGTTTCTAGGCAGGAGCTCATGCACAGCCTAAGATGGCCAGAACCTGTGATCTTAATGCCTAAGCCTCCAAAGTGATATTATTAGAGACATGTGCCACCACTGCTGGGAGAGTTTGCTTCTTATCATCTTTCTTAGGCACATTTAGATGGCAGGCTCGCCTCCAGCACTCTCATCTGTAAAACCAAACGCTAACATAACAACTAACGTCTCTGGATAGTGGGTTATTGTGGGATCAAGGGAAGATAAATAAGCATGAATTACTTATGGTAACCTCTAAATTCTAAAGGCTAATATTGGTACCATTTTGTTATTAAATTCTGCTCTAAAATGAACCTCATGAAGCATGTTCTTTCAATGGGTGGGACCATAGAAGATATGAATTCTTCTCCAGTTGATCTTGACTCTCATGAAAAGAATGTTCATGCTATATATATATATATATATATATATATATATATATATATATATATACATATATATGTATGTATATATAACCTAGAGACTACTTAAGATGAGCCATTTTACTTTAACCTTACCCAAATTCTGAAGCAGAAAACAGAAGTGTTGCATTTTTAGCCTTTGTTTATGTGAATGAATGCCAAGGGTCTTGACTCTTACTGACTCAAAATTAAATACTAGAGGTGTCATATTTTGAGACAGAGAAAGTTCTCTTACTAATCCTTGAAAAGATGTATCTGTATATAGAGAAGTAACTGATCAAGGTTTATAACATTGATTTTCCATATGGCTTATGGGGCAACCTTTATGTCCTTTTTGAGTTTGAACTACCTATCACTGGATTATGTCAGGCTGTACTGTCTCTGTAGTTTTAGAGGTTGTGCGTTCAGGAGCTAATACATTGTCAGGTTTATAAATGGCTATTTCTAAGTCATTGCTATCACAATGCACATCAGGAATGAAGATAAAAATAAGGAGTTATTCATTCTTAAGCTGTGCTTCCATTCCTGACCATTTTCTATGGCTAGTCCCACATCATTGTTAGGATGGCAAGGTGAATTCATTCCCATAAAATAATAGAATTTGTTTTCATTAGGAACATATTCAATTAAAGTCACATAGTGTGACACATGATTGTTAGAGGAAGGCGGGGGGTTGGTGAGCTTACAGCATGGCAGAGGCATAAAGCAGGGTCACTATCACAGTTCAAAGGTGTGAGTTTATGGCATACAGACTACAGACCAACCTCATACACTGCCTGCATATGCTTTCGGGGAATTTAAACTACCCATACTGTAACTCAATGGATTTACTTTGAAGCTATTTAGTTTGCTTTAGCGGCTACGTGGAAACCTAGTACAATGGAAATTCTCTGGAAGCTATGAGAGTAACTCCAGCAAAGATGGGGACACAGAGCCTGAACCAACTCAGTAAAGCCTCAAATAGAGGGATTAGGACACCAACCCAGCCACAAAACCTTCAACCTACAGCTTGTCCTGCCTGCAGAGTGTTCTGGGACCCAAGCCTAGTGGAACTGTCATCAAAGAGACCAGAGAGAAGTCATCCTGTAAGCTGCTGCGAGCAGATACTGAGTCCCACAGCCAACCTTTAGGCAGCCTGAGAGACTCACAGCCTAGAGGCCAGGTCTTGTCACAGTTTATGCCAATTTCTTTGTTGTCAACACTGTTACGTTATAAAATGTATTTAAAAAAAGGTGCTAGTTCTGGCACGTTAGTGAGGGGAAGTGCTAATTCCACAGTGCTTCGTGTGTGCTCGGCACGTGCTACCACAGTCCCTACATCTGTGCCAGCTACATTGTTCTCTTAGCGCTTGCAGAGTATTTCTGATGTAAACCTCAATGTGAAACTCAGTGCATCACCAGGAACATCTGGGATGTTTCTTATTAACCACACGCAAAGGCTGGTACATGTGGATCATGAAGGATGCACAGAGAAGACCCTTTTCCAAGTGTGCCTTTTATTGGGGGAGGAAACCTGATTGTTGGTTCCTGGCCTCCTGGCTAGCTTAGACCCAAAATAACCACACAGAAACTGTGTTAATTAAATTACTGCTTGGTCCATTAGCTCTAGCTCCTTATTGGCTAACTCTTACATATTAATTTAACCCACTTCTATGACTCTGTGCATCACCACGAGGTTGTGGCCTACCAGTGAAGTTTCAGCATGCCTATCTCCAGTGGCTTCACGGCGTCTTTCTTCACGCCCTTCTTTACGCCCTTCTTTCTCCCAGTATTCCTAGCTTTCCCTGCCTACCTAAGTTCTGCCTTGCTACAGGTCCAAAGCAGTTTCGATATCCATTAATGGTAATCATAGCACACAGAGGGGAATCATATACCAGCCTTTCCCTTCTTCTGTCTTTCCAGGGTAAACTGCATTGAAGGTTGTCATGTCATAGAGAATATTTGGCCACAAGGCATATGCCATGGGTCATATGTTATTAGGAAGTGGTTATCTTTACCCTCGGTCTTAGTTACTTTTCTATTGCTGTACTAAGATACCACAACAAAGGCAACTTATAGGAGAAAGAGGCTACTGGGAGCTTCACAGGGTGAGTCCATGACCATCATGTGTATGATGGGGAAGTAGTGTCAGCAGGCGGCAAGTCATGGTGTTGGAGCAGCAGCTGAGGGTCCATGTCCTGATTCACAAGCACAAGGCAGAGAGATCAAAATGGGAGTGATATGGGCTTGAATTTTTATTAAAAAAGCAATGAGATCATAACAATCCTAAGTGTGTTCTTAGTTCCATAGTTCTCTTCATTCCCTTAACATGGATATCACTCAGTTCCCTCCCCACACCAATGAAAATTGTCCCTATGTTCTTTTCCCCAAGAACTGTGAGAAACAACCATAGAGGTATCTTTTACAATGGAGGTAAAGAGAAAATATGTGTCATTCACAGAAGATTTTCAGGCAGATCTTCATATGAGGTGAATTGAGGTCAGCAAAAAGAGTAAAAACTCTCTGTGTGGTGAAATGTACATTTAGTGCCCTAGTGTGGACTCTGACCCAGAGGGCACAGTTATTAAGGAATTTGGAAAATGCCTGTTCTTGCTGTTCCCAAAGGGAGGCACATGCCCAATATTTTATTGATTATGTCTTTTAAAAGCACAATTTCTTCCATGTTCTTAAGGAGTCAAAACTTCCATTTCCTTTAGGATGGGAGCTAATTATTTTGGAAACATTCTGTTAAAATTACTTTTCTTTTAAAGGATTTCATCATGTGGCAAGTAAGAGTGGACTCAGAGAATTAAGAAAATGAGAAGAGAGATCTAATTAAAGCCAAGGGAAGAGTCTCGCCTTTGTAGAAGGGTTTCTGACATGTCATAGTACTTGTTAAAATGTTTTTTTTTTGTTAATATTGCCTGAATTATTCTTTCAATTCTTTTATATGTCTCTCTAAGTCCCATGGATTTCTGTGAATATTTTAAAATTTATTTCTTTTGTTTTAAGTTTTCTTATCTCTGAACTTGCATAATCACCTGCTGTGGGCATCTCTGATGAGATAAATGATGCTCAACACAACCCAACAAGGGGCTTTCATTCTCCCCAACCTCTTGCTTCTTAGAAACTTCATCACTTCTGCATTTCACTTTTTCTGAAATATTTATCAAGTATGTACTATGTGTTCAGTAATACTGTGAATATTCTTTACAGGGAAGTTGTCCACAGAGACCAACCTTTTCCTTCATGAATTGTAGGAGACAAGGAAGTCAGCAAGTACGAACTGCAACACCAGTGAAGGAATAGGAAGCCACCAGAGTTCTTAGAAACACTGCGAGCATTGGGAGTATCACATACACATCTCTTTTGCATATTTTATTAAAAAGATTCCTATCCTCAGAGGTAAACTGTTGGCGGAGACTGCCTGTTTGTTTCTCAGCCGCCCAGACCTGAAATAACCACACACAAACTATATTATTTGCAATACTGTTTGGCCAATAGCTTAAGCATATTTCTAGATAGCTCTTACTTCTTAAATTAACCCATTTCTATTATTTTATATTTTACCATGAGGTTTGTAGTTTAGCAGGAAGGTTCTGGCTGGGGGCTCATATCGTTCTCCTGCAGTGGTTACATGGCATTTCTTTTACTCTGCCCACTCTCTCCTCCTCTATCTGCTTGGAATTCTCACCTTGCCCTATTCTGCACTGCAATAGGCCCAAAGCAGCTTCTTTATTAACCAATAAAATTCACAGAATACAGAGAGGAATCTCACATCACCTCCCAGTTTCTGTCTAAATAAAAAGGAAGGTTTTAAAATTAACATAGTAAAATTACATGTAACAAGACAGTTATCAACCAAGAATTATAGTTTACAATATTTGTATATATTTTATTTTTATCATAACTAAGGAAAACTATAACTATCTAAGCTTCAACTCCATCAAAGACTCCAGAAGGTTATAATGTTACCTAAGTAAACAGGAAGTGCATTGTAAGCAACTTCCAAAACTCTAGAATTGACAGAGACATCTTTCTGCCTGAACAGTCAACCAAAGTTCTTCTGTAATGTTGGGGCATCTAACCTTCAGCCTACAGGCCCATAGTATCTGGCAGAGATTTCTATGAAACATGAAATTTGAAAGACATTCCTACCTATATTGGCAGTTTGTCAGTCACTTTCTTCTGTGTCCTGCAGAATGTCTGCAGACTTTTTCATGAAGCAGAACCCTGAAGGACCATCTTACCTTCTTTAGGGAAATTCAGCAGTCATTTTTCTGTGGATCCTGCATGTCTAGTTCATACAGTATACCATCAAGTAGTCCAGGTAATAGCAGTTTCTTGCCCAAATTGCTAACCAACTCGATTAGGAAACTTTTTGATGCCACCATCTTCTTGCAGTAGATTAGTGCTGCTAGGAGCAGATAAGTCTCATTGTCATGAAAAGTCCTAAGTTTTTAAAACATTTAAAATGCCATATTCTGTAGCTCTTTGAAAGTGTTGAAGATTATCCAATTGAAATATATCTCTATATATCTAGAAAACCTAACAAACATGTATAATTACGAAATATAGACATTATATTTTAAAATGAGTTGCACAAATACAATACCTTAATGAAGAGCAGAAATATACATATAATAAAATTGACCTTAAATTTTTGTCAATAAACCAAGGTCCATACCAAAGCAAAATATTCATCTTTATAGCATATCTCCCTTTAAATGAAAATAAACATTCATAAACATTCTTTGGGAACTTCCGTCAAACTACATTAATCTGGAAGGAATCCACAGGTTCTCATCCTCTGTGGAAACAAAAGCAGAATCTCTTTTCCAAAGCATATCCTTAAACCCAAATTTTGAAGTCAAGATACATTTAAAGTATATATGTCAGTATAGTTTAACAGGCCATACAATGAAATGTCTCTCTGTACTTAGCTCATTAATAGTCAAAAATTCAGTATATATAGTTTAGACTCTCTGTGTATATTCCGCCTTTACATGTCTTATTATTCTTTACTTTTTAAAACTATGACTGTACTGTCTCTTTAAATACTTTGTTTTATTTTTTCAATATTTTTTCTTATCTCTCTTAAGCCCACATATATTTATCCAACAATATGACCCATTTAGAGGTCTTTTCCTTCTTGATTTGTCTTTATTGCATGCATATCTTTAATATTTTTTGACTAAGAGCATTTTTTTTAAATGCTAAGTGATGTGGCTAGTACGAACTCTGAGATACTGCCTGTTGGCTCCACCCAGTCCAACATGGTGGAGGCATGTTCACTGCCTGTGAAAGCCATGCACAGTGCCTCAGCTCCAGGGTCACAGTGGGTCTATGTTACTATTAAGTAATTTGTAGTAACATGCTGCTCACAGACCCCATTTATGATGCTCAGCCTCCTGAAAGGACCAGAGCTGTTTGTGCAAATAGCAAGAACCAGAAAGCTGCCATTTTGAAACCATATATATATATATTTTTGCTTCTAATGCTGAATCAGGAAAACCGCCCACCTTAAACCCTTAAAGGAACTTGGTGTTCCCACTCACCACCAGCAAACAGAGCCTATCTGAAAAAAAATTCTGGCTACCAAGAAGCCATGCTTAACTCTTTTCTTTTGTGTCTAGAATTCCTTTCCAAGCTTTCTCAGGTTTTACATGGATGTAGGCAGTCCCATGTTCATGCACCAATCTGTTAGCAGAGACTGCTTGCTTGTTTCCTGGCTCCCCAGACCCAAAATAACCAGGAGACAGACTCCAGTAGAACCCTGGGAGTAGGCCATGACCTCATGGTGATGCACAGATTGATATGTGGGTTAATTTAAGATGTTACAGCTAGCTAGCAATACGCTTAAGCTACTGACTAAACAGTATTGTAATTAATATAGTTTCTTTGTGATTATTTCGGGTCTGGGAATCTGGAAAATGAATGATCAGCCTCTGCCGCAGTAAACAAATTCATCTTTGTGGTTTTCTATAACTTGGTCTCTAATATTCTCAGTAGAATTTTCAGTCCTCCTTCTATTCAAAAGCTACATTTCTTCTTTCTAGTCCTTGAATTTTGAGAGCTTGTCTTTGCCATCTTTCTTCTGCTGATGTCTTGGGGTATAAGAGTTGCTTTCACACTTTCAGATAGTTCCGATGCCGTGTTCACAGACATACCCTTGATGCTCCCACTCAATCTCCCTCCTCCTGTGGCTCTCACACTTTTCTGTCTCATGTGTCCCCAGAGCACCTGTCTTTTCTGAAGGTGTTTTTGTCTATCGTCTATAGCAGGTCCTCCTGCTAAGATCCAGGCTTTAAGAGAACAAGGACACACATGTGCTAGTGTGTATTCACCTGTCTATGGTCCCTGACTAGAGTGGTGACTGGCATACGGTAGATAGTAAGATCAGTGGCTGGCACATCAAACTGGTCAGCAAATGTTCAGTGCAGCAATGAAGACATTTTTAGAAATAAAATTTGACTGAAATTTGATGAAGAAAACTTATGACCCTTTTGAGTCTCCATGCTGTTTGTAGGAAGTGTTGAGCTCACAGCAGCGTCTGTACTCAGGAGTGTTGATGAATATATCTCAGTTATCACTTGTGGTGATTTGAGTGAGAAACACTTTCCAAAGGCCCAGGTAACTGAGCACTTGTTCCCCTGTTGGCGTTTTGTCTAGAGCAACTTATTGAACTGTTATAAGGTAAAGTTTTGCTGAAGAAAGTATACCAACTGGGGGTGGGTCTCATGGTTTCTAACTTGTCCCCTCTTACTGTTCTCCCTTTTTCTACTTCCTGTGTGTGTGGAGGTGGGGTGGGGTGGGTGCTGAGATGGGATTTCTCAACTTCTTACTGCTGGTGCTTGCTACCATTCTTCCTCGTCATTATTGACAGTTATCTCTCTGGACCTGTAATGAAATTCTTGGTCATGGTGTTTTATTGTAGCAACAGAAGAATAACCAATACAGAATCAAATAACTACAGTGCTAGAATCAGTCTAAATTTTACCTTAAGTTTTAATTTACACAGAAGAGTGAGCACTACAGCATTCAAATTTGAACCACAGTGTTAAAATGTCTAGACTGTACCTTAAGTAATAATTTACACAGGGTAAAGAACACTCTGCTCCCTAACTCAGATGTCATCCTAGATGTTTAGCATCTGAAAGCTCAAATGGCAAGACTTCCAATCTTCTGGTTACAGTAACATGAAAAAACTGTAGGCAGTGTCCAAATGTGAATCTTAAAACATTCCAGGTTCTTTTTAAAATGGAAAAGCAATGTTAGAGACTTAATCTTACTATAGAAAATAGATGGATTTTTTTTCAGATTTTCCTTTTCTAAAATAAACTGCTTTAATATAGAAAAATAAGCTGTTTCGTATGGAAGTTACCAGTATATGCATAAATGGACTTTACACACTTATGAATCTTAAAAGATACTGGGAATTTCTGTGTTCACAATTTTATGTTAAAAACAATTTTCCCAAAAATAGAAGACAACTGACCAAATTAAATCACTGAAGGAAAATGATCTTTCAGAGTTTTAACTATTAAAAAATAAACACTATTAAGTTTTTTGTCAGGGAATTCATTTGTGTGTCACTGGCAAATCATCTGGAAGTCTAGTCTGAAGGGTCAGTATTTCTGTTGCTGTAGCATCTTTGAATTATAGTATTATTTTTTTTTTTCGAGACAGGGTTTCTCTGTGGCTTTGGAGCCTGTCCTGTATAGTATTATTTTTGCATGCTAAATATACCCAGGAGAGTCACTGCAGTGTGAAGAGTTCTTGAGTAGGGAAGCGTGTGTGCCCTGAGAGTCTACTGGGAGTACTCTGTTGTGTCTTGTATACATAGCTCTGAAGACATTGCTGTGGGTGTAATAAGTATTTTTATACCTGAGGAATATAGGAAGACATAGTCAGAGGTTTATATATATATCATATATTTATAAATATATGTATGTATATTTATAAATACATATAAATTTTTATGCATAGTTAGTTATAGTTATATAGTTATATATAGTTGTTGTAGACAGATTTATTCTTCTTAGTCCTATTTAGAATCACTTTATCCCATGAGACATCTTTAAATTCCTGTTTCCAGAATAAATGAATGTTTATCTTTATAAAAATGCAGGCTTCATTCAGTCACAAGGAAAGTTTGTTTATTTGGAATAATCTCTAAGAAGACTGTCCCCAGAGGAAATCTGTGGCACCACTGGATTCTTTATAGCAATATATTTTTAATGTTTAGACAAAAAGAAGACGTCTCTCTCCCCTCCACTGTGGGCTGGACAGTATTCTAGTGTGGATATTTATTTCCTACTTTGTGAACTGTGATGGCAGGGTCTTCTTATCCTCTGATCTAGCTCTGATACAAGTTCAGCTAGTTCCTTCATAGTGATGCACCTGCTAGCCACTATAGTGAAATTCTGTGAAATCCATGGACCCCAGGTGGCCAGCCTTCTTGTCTCCAGTTGCATTTAAATGAACGGTGACCCTTGTAGAGAGTTAAATCAATTATTTTTTGGTCTTCTTCGCTCTTGAGGTAGGCTTGTATTTGATATTGGGTCAGAGCTGACTGTTTTGTTTACTGCTAGCTCTCATGTTCTTTATTTTATAAAGATCAAATCTGCATCTAATTGGGAAAATTGTGCAGCTATTGCTGAATTTACAGCATTTGCAAGGGATGTTTTTTCTCAATAAATGCTTGTTGTTAAGGTAATTGAATTTACTTTTTCACCTTTACAAGTTGGTGCTAGGATACAGGCTCTGTTTGCCTTTAGTGCCTGGAGAATGTCTCCATTCTACTGTTTTTCCTTTCTTTTCTCTTCTGCCTTTTTGTCTTATTAGATAATGGCTTCTGCAGTTACCATATGCTTCGTCCTCATTTCTGTAGCTCACACTAAACGACATGGATTGAGTCCAGGAGTTGGCTAAACTTCTAAGTCCAGTTTTCATGATGGAGATCCCAGTTATACTGTGATTAAAATAAGCTGGCAGACCCGTCAATGTTTTTCACTATCAGGTGCAATGAAGAAGTCTTTCTACATAAAATTCTTAGAATATGAAATAGATGTAATTTCAGGAACATCAAAGTCTTAATAAATGTTTAATATTCTTTTCTAATTCCATTCTTTCTAACTGAACATTAGCTGAGTTGATAACATTAAATACAGAAAAAAGAGAAGGGTAATAAATTTAAAAATCAAAATTTGCAAAACAATGAAGACAATGACAAGTTGTTTAATGTATTTTTGTTAGAATTCTTTAAAGGAAGTACCTAATATAAAATGTCTAACTTCTGATAGATTTTAATACAGTTATTAACTTTCATTTAAGTTACTAACTGACGATAAACTCCTAGCTGTTTTAAAATTTAAATTCACGAACTGTTTTGATCTCTGAATTATCTCTTATATATGCATGAGAATTGCATCCCAATGTTGAAGGTGTAAAATGTCAGTAATGGTGTAAAGCACTGTGCACAACTTGTAATTGGGCCGATAAATGTTCTAATTACTATCCAGGAAGTATAGACCCTTATTCTGTACAAGCTTGGTGGAATCATTAATTACAAGTGACATACTTAGCCACTGGGGACACTATTGAGTCATATTGGATGGTGAGGACTGTGATAGACTAGAGAATTAATAATTTGCTGAAGCACATTCAAATTAAATGAAAAGCAATCATGGTGCTAATCAAAGAAGCAATAACAGAAACAGAAAACAGAATATTGGGTCATTAACTTGAAAAACTCAGTTTTGTATCTACAAATAATACACATTTAGGATATAAATACTTACAATGATTTTTACCTAAAAGAAGAAGTTTAAATCATGCCGAAGTTGATAGCATAATGAAATAATCATCAAATGCTCTGTTGCTTTAAGATGTTGTTGAGAGCTGGATGCGGTGGTGCACACCTTTAATCCCAGCACTTGGGAGGTAGAGACAGGCAGATCTCTGTGAGTTCAAGGTCAACTTAGTCTATAGAGTTAATTTCAGGAGAGTCGGGATACACAGGGAAACCCTGTTCTGACAAACAGAACACTAATAAAGATATGGCTGAGAGTAAGAGATTGGGTGTAATCCAGTCGGGATCTCAGGGGAAGATTCTGTGGATTCTGAAATCTATGTGGGACTACAGGTAGCAAGCTGGTCCTCTTGGAGTAGGCATAGACTCCTGATATGGGAGCTGTGCTCACTGGCTGGTAGATGATAGCCTTCATGATGTATGTTTTGTGTTACAGATAGCGACTTTGGAATTTTCAGGTAAGAAACTATCCAGTTTCTTCTGGATCTCTTAACTCTGCCTATTTCTAAGCGTGCTGGCTGGTTTTATGTCAGCTTGACCCAGGCAACAGTCATCTTCAAGGCGGGAACCTCCATTGAGAAACTGTCTCCGTAGATCAGGTTGTAGGCAAGCATGTAGGGTCTTTTCTTAATTAATGATTGATATGGAAGGGCCCAGCCCATTGTTGGTGGGGCCATCCCTGGGCTGGTTGCATAAGGTTCTGTAAGAAAGCAGGCTGAACAAACCACAAGGAGCAAGCCAGTGATCAGTTCTCCATGGCCTCTGCCTCCTAACCCCAGGTTCCTTCCTTGCTTGAGTCCCTGGCCTAATTCTTTTCGATAATGAACTATAATATAGACGTGGAAGCAAAATAAACCCTTTCCTTCCCAGGTTCCCTTTGGTTCTGGTGTTTCCTCACAGCAATAGACACTCTAAGACACTCAGGAATAGGACTTCTTCTCATTAAATTTTTTGTGTATATGGGTGTTTTGTCTCCATGTCTGTGTATCACATGTACTGGTGCCCATTAAGGACAGAAGAACTGGGTTACAGAATGTTGTGAATGGTTAGACGGGTGCTGGGAATTATCCACAGAGCCATCTCTCCAGCCTCAAGGAATTTAATTCCTAACTCTGATCTCAAGCTTGCCATTAATATTTGTGTGAGTAGTAAGAGCATTGCATGTTAGTTTGTGCAATGTGCAAAAACAACAAGGTTTGCATATCTGAAGAGAAACTTGAGATATGTGGGGGGAGTATAAATTGAATTTTGTATTTCTAAGATAGAACTATTGAATTTCAGAGAAAAATTGTTGGGAAACAATAAAAGTTCTTTAAAAAGCCAAAACAGGCAAACAAAGAACAGAAAACCCTCAAACTGAACATGGAAATGATTTTCTAGTAACTCCAGAGATTTTATGTGGCCAGAATGCTCCAGTCTTCCCAAAGCACAGTTGCTCTCTTAGTGTCGAACAAATGATGTATTATAAATACACCCGTGAAGGTTAAAAACACCAACACGCATCTGTCTGCTGTCTCCCTTCTCCAGAGCTATTTATGAAGAAAACCTGATGAAATAACAGAGCACTGTTCAGATTGCTAGAAGGCAGTGTAGAATGAGAATGTGACCCTTAGTGATGCTTTACAGAGAAGAGTGTGTGGGGAGGGAGAGAAGGCAAGAAAGAGAGGGAGGGGGAGAGAAGTAAGGAAAAGAGGGAGGGAAGGAAGAAAGGAGGGAGGGAGTAAAAGAGGGAGAGATTGAAAGAGCTTTAAAACCGTTCTCTTATATGGATTGTTTGTATTTGTCCTTTTCTGAAAGAGGAGCCTCGGAAAAGCACCTCAGCATTCAGTTTCCGGGAAATTTCATGTCCTGTGGTCTTACTACCCTGAACAGACATCCTGGGAAGTGCCCCCACCCATGCTACTCACTTCTAACTGTGAGAACTGCCTGGACTCCCAACTGCTTTCTAAATAGTGCTTTTTTTCCTGTTCCCACATCTGACATCTATGGCTAAACCCTTGATGGAGGTTAGCAACATTAGAGCAATCACATACAGCTAAAGCTTTTGGACAGACTTCCTGAGTTCGAATCCCAGTCACATTGCTGGGTGCTATTGAGTGACTCACCAAACTCTGTGGCTTTGTTTCCTGCTCTGTAACACGTGGTGGCAAAGGTTCAGTTGTAGGAGTGAATTGAAGAGCACATGCACTAAAAGCTCCTTAGATCCAGGACTGTTGTCATCATGCCTTTCAGATGGGCACTTGGTGTCTGTCTGCAGGAGGTACTCTTCATCATAACTCTTTCTTCACGGAAGCTAGCAAGAGACTGAAATCACCATCCAGTTAACCCTTAACTGGTTAAATCTGTGAAAATAAGTGATTGTTGAATGCTTAGCTCTAAATATGACATTCATATCATCCCCTCCAACAGTCAGGAACCATTTCAGGAGGGGTCAGAAAGAATGTAAGAGCCAGCAGAAGGAGAGGAAAGCTACAAACAGTGTCTCTGGGGCACGGAGTAACTGTCGTACCCATGAACTCACTGAGCTCTGGTTACCTATATTAGACTTGCTTGTCACTAGGCCCACTGGCATTTAAGCAAGGATGGGGTGTGTCTCCCAAGGTCCAGCACCTCTCTAAGAGACCATGGGCTGCAGGAGGAGAGGGTATTTGTCTCCTCAATTTTATACCCTCTGGAAAATTTCCCATATTTTAATAAATACTCTATTCAATAATGCTCATAGGAAAAAACAGTTAAATTCAGTGGCAACTCTTTCTCTTTGTTGCTTTCTCTCTGTCTCTGTTTCACTTCTCCCCTCTCTGTCTGTCTGTCTGTCTGTCTGTCTGTCTGTCTCTGTCTCGTACACACAGACAGGCATTAGAATATGAAAGGGGCTAGTTTGAAAGAAGGGCTTTCTTTTAAGAAAAGATAAAGGTTTCAGTAACAGGAGTGGGTCAGATGGGTAAATAGGGGTTAAAAATGACCAACATTCATTACATACTTGTATGAAATTGTCAAATAATTAAAGCCAGCTGCTGTGCTGGGGACGACTGACAGCACCATCACAGCCCACTCTCATAGAAGTCTTGAGCAGTCCTGACATATTCTCCTCCTGGACACGTCATGGAGACTGTGTTCAGCCTTCTAGCCTGAGCCATTGTGTGTGTGTGTGTGTGTTCAACTTATTTCTTTTTGGAAATGAAGGTGATAGCAGGGGACAAGGCTCTGAGTTACTTTTTCCTGTCAGGGCAAATGACAAAGCGACTTTTTAACACTTCCTTTGCAGTCCTCAGGAGAACGTGCTGTCAAATGAGCAGGCAGGCTGCACTCCAGGATGAGAAGAGTAGCCTCTGAATGTCCTCTCTCCAGTGCCCTAGAATCGAAGCTCCTTGAACTGACAAGTAGAGTATGGATCCAAGGGTCTCTACTGAAGTGTCCTTGGTTTGGCCATGATGCATGAGGGAAGACTCTGAGAATTTAGTCATGGGCTCTCAGTGCTTTGCATGGAGTGTGTAGAGACTGACATGGGATTTTATGTGTATATTTTTTATATTTTTGTAAAGGAAACACGACATCTGCCTCATAACTTGTCTTGAGGAGTAGATGGGGTATGGTGGCAAAATACCAGGGGAGCTCTAAGACTCCTGCCCAAGTCCCATCACTGTATAACTATAGTGCTCATGAGGACTTCAATTGTTTTTCTGTCTTAATTAGATGCTTACTTTATATCTCCTCAACTCTAGCTCTTGTGCTATCAGCATTTCAGGTAATGGCTGAGAAAAGAAACTGGCAAAGTGACCAGCTGCATTTTTTTCCTACATTGTCTAGGATCCAAGACCTTGAGATAATTTAAGTGGTGTCTCTCATTCTGAGGTCTGCCATTATCGTTGAGGTGAGGGTGCTCTTCTCTGCGGCCTTCTTCCTCCATCACCATCTTTCCATTTAACTAATTAGGGAGTGCAGAAAGTGGTGTAATTATTCAATGAGATGAACTTTAGTGGATGTGGCGAGCATACATATAATTTTAGAACATTTCAGCTGAGATGATAGACATTTCAACTTTGAGCCAGGAGTTGAACTGGCAGCCAAGACTACCACTTGAACATGAGTTTAGGACAAATGGAGGTGAAGTTAGCTTAATGCTAATATGGGAGATTCAGGTAACTGAGGTGGATCCAGGTGAAGCTAAAGGAATCCCAGAGAATCAGAGAACCTGGACGGGTGGGCAGCGCAAATCCATTAATGAATCTAGTTTGTGGGCCTCAATGGCATCTCATGCTTTTATGTTTTTGTGCCCATGGTCTTCTTACAGAATATATTAATTATAGATTATACTCCATGTATCTGTAAAATATTTGACCCTTCCAAGCCTGTTATTTAGTCCTAGTAATTCATGCGGAGCTTTTTAAAAATGCATGGAAGAACATTGAATTTTAGCCTTTAAATTATACAGTTTCTCACATATTCTCTATGAGATGATTTTAATCTGTATGCACCAGGTGTGCTACTCTGCTTCACACTTTTCAATCTCAGCTTCCCTTTCCTTGTCATCACTGTGTCTGGTGACCCAAGTGCCGTCAGGGGGTCCCAGGGCTCACTTCGGGGAGTTTGTTCATGAGTAGATAGTGGAGTTTCTAACAGCTACTCAACAATAGCATGAACCCAATCACAGGCCAGAAGTAACTCTGAACCCATCAGTTGGAAATCAGTGTCTAGATGTAGAAACAAGGATGAAGGTCCAACCCAGCGATTATCAGCCTTCCTAATGCTGCAACCCTTTAATACAGTTACTCAAGTTGTGGTGATCCTCCAAACCATAAAATTATTTTTATTGCTGCTTCATAACTGTAATGTTGCTACTGCTATAAATTGTAATGTAATTATTAGTGTTCTCTGATGGTCTTTGGTGATCACTGTGAAAGGGCCATTCAACCCCTAAAGTGGTCGTGACCCACAGATTGAGAATCAGTGGTCTAACAAAATTTTCGGATAAATTGTAATTTGGTCAGGTATTATGTGTGTAAAGTTAAGATGCTTGGGAATTACTATTATTTTTCATGACTTGCGTATGACACATGACATATTTGCATATTGTTTTTCATCCTTTGAAAGAATTGCTGCAACTCAGTGGCATTCAATTTGACTCAGAAAATGTTCTGGCAGGGCTGGAGAGATGGCTCAGTGGTTGAGAGCACTGACTGTTCTTCCAGAGGTCCTGAGTTCAATTCCCAGCAACCACATGGTGGCTCACAGCCATCTGTGATGAGACCTGGCGCCCCCTTCTGGAAATGCGGGCACACATGGAAGGAATGCTGTACACATAATAAATAAATAAATAAATAAATCTTTTTTTTTTTTTTTAAAAAGAAAATGTTTTGGCTCATAGCCTCTGACTCCCTTTCCCATCCCTCATCTTGTTTCTCATCCTGACCAAGTCATGTTTTTTCTCATGTTTAGACCACTGCCTGTATTAATTACTCTTCCTGCTGCAGTGATAAAACGTACCCTGACAAAAGCAATTTAGAACAGGAAGTATTCACATTGGCTCACAGTTAAAGTGTGCCGTCTATTAGGGAAGGGAAATCTGGCACCCAGCCACATTGCATCTGTAGTCAAGAACATGAGAGGAGTAACTACTAGTAGTCTGCTAGCTTCATGAGTTTTCTACAGTCCCAAATTAAACCCAGGGAATGATGCTGCTTACATGCTGGCTTGGTTTTCCAATGTCAAAGAACTTAATCATGAAAATCTCTCATAGACCTGGGCAGAGGTTAACTAATTAGAATATCCCTCACATGTGTGCCTGGAGGCTCATCTCAAGAGTGATTCTAGAGACAGTCAAGTTGATAGTCAATTGTGATCACCAAAAGACCATAAAAACATAAGCAGCATTGTATACCTGTGTTGTTTATAGTAGTTAATGGTGCCCTACACACTTCCAGAGGATAAAGGTAAAGCTGCAAACTCTTTCATCTACAATGATAAACTGACTGAAAGATACACTCATACAATAGTGGCACCAAGGTTGTGGGAGTAACCAACCACCATTTGATTAGAGTTAAGGCCCACTCTGTGAGCTAGAACTTATGCCCGATACTGCCCAGGTGGCTAAGAACTGAGACTATATAAGCAGTAGATGTAGGGGAAAATAAAATGCTACTGCTGTTCTGCTAAAGGAATGTAGCATTAAAATGACTCCTAAGGTCTTTCTGCTATCGTCATAGATCAGCGCTTGCTCAGTCATCCTCAGAGACACTTTCTCCTATAGTACATGGGAACAAACACAGACACCCACAAGTGGACAGTGTGCAGAGAGTGACAGACCATGGGACGCTTAGTCCTACATTGCATGTTTCCATCAAATCCTTCCTTTCAGGGTATAGGGAACTCTGTGGACGGGCAGGTAGAAAGATTGTAAGAGCCAAAGAAGACAGAAATGGCAAGGAAACAAGGTCTTCGAGACACAGCAGGAATGATGCACACATGACCTCACAGAAATTGTGGGAGCATGCACAGGGCCTTCACGAGTCTAAGACAGATGGGGTTCCAAAGAGGAAGAAAGTGGACACAATGCCCCATTGCTGACCCAGAAGCAATCTCCGGTTAATAACTACTAACAAATGAGAAAATAGCTTTCTCCAAGGGAGTCTCACTGGGTCCACAAAGCACACTTAGAGGCATGCCCCATGCCCGGCAGAAGATGACTAACACAGAACAAACACAGTGGTAATTTTGGAGTCTTTTCTCATAATACTTTGTCAGGGCATTTTTTTAAACCTTATAAATATTTTTGTTCATATGTTTTGTTTTTTGATTTTGTTTTTATGGATTTTCTGTGTGTATAAATATATCTCAGCATCTGTACATATATATTGTGCTTTTTCTTTTTGTTTTGTTTGGTTATTTATTTTGTTCTATTTATTTTATATATTTATTAATATTTTTATTACTACTATTGGATGACTGTTTTCTCGTGAGAGACAGAAAGAAAGGATGAAGATCTGGGGTGAGTTGGGACAAGGCAAACTATAACGAGAATAAATTGTATGAAAGATAAACACTATTTTCGAAAAAGATTCTGGGTATTTACCTACCTCTGGCGGAATGCTTACAGAAGCCCCTGGGTCCCTTTAAGTACAGAGATTAGACCTAACCAAAGCACAGGTGTATACACTGTGTGTGTGTGTGTGTGTGTATTCCATTTGATGTGGCTCTGAGACACATAAGGTTTGGCAATGCGTAAAGTCCACTTCCATTTATTTAAAGAAACCACATCTATAGAACCGCACTGTCCACTACGGTATCTACTAGCAACATGTTGCTATGGTACTTGCATTATGGCTAGCTCAAACTGAGATAAACTTTAAGTAAAAAATATGCTCATGACAGCCAAACATTTACAATGAAGAATGGACTGTATCTTACCTAGAAATAATTTTAAATTACTTGTATGATAAACTATGATATTCTAGCCATACTAGGTTAAACAAAGTGTGTTAGTGAAGTTTTATTTCCTGTTACTTTTATGGTATAGGTACTAGAAAATTTAAAATTCTGCATGTTGTTTGCATAATATGGCCATTAGATAACACTGTTATATATGTATTTAAATGATTTATGGAAGTCTCACATATTTATAAATGGTTAATTTATTGCAGCAAGAACTAAGAAAATTTTGACTTTGAGAGAGTCAGTATAGAGCCTCTGCTTGAAATTAAGTAAGAATTTTTTTCACATGATAAGTTGCCTGGGAGTTAGCAGGGGCTGAGGCCAGCAGAAAAAGACCGTGAAAACATCAGGACCATCTGTTTTATTCTAGGTAATATATTAAGGCTGAGTTGACATGATAGCTTAATTTGGGCAGTGCGAAAATTGCTCTTAGTTTCTCTTCGCTGAGAAAAAGGTAATATTGAGATAATCTGATCTACATATGCGGGTTTCTTTTTTTTTTCTTTATTTATTAAAGATTTCTGCCTTCTCCCTGCCACCGCCTCCCATTTCCCTCCCCCTTCCCCCGATCAAGTCCCCCTCCCTCGTCATCCCTAAGAGCAATCAGGGTTCCCTGCCCTTTGGGAAGTCCAAGGACCACCCACCTCCATCCAGGTCTAGTAAGGTGAGCATCCAAACTGCCTAGGCTCCCACAAAGCCAGTACGTGCAGTAGGATCAAAAACCCATTGCCATTGTTCTTGAGTTCTCAGTAGTCCTCATTGTCCATTATGTTCAGCAAGTCCGGTTTTATCCCATGCTTTTTCAGACCCAGTCCAGCTGGCCTTGGTGGGTTCCCAATGATAGCCTTTGCTAGAGAGGTTGTGGAGAAAGGGGTACACTCATCCATTGCTGGTGGGAATGCAAACTTGTGCAACCACTTTGGAAAACAGTGTGGTGGTTTCTCAGGAATTTCGGGATCAACCTACCCCTGGACCCAGCAATACCACTCTTGGGAATATACCCAAGAAATGCCCTATCATACAACAAAAGTATATGCTCAACTATGTTCATAGCAGCATTATTTGTAATAGCCAGAACCTGGAAACAACCTAGATGCCCTTCAATGGAAGAATGGATGAAGAAAGTATGGAATATATACATATTAGAGTACTACTCAGCAGTAAAAAACATATGCGGGTTTCTTATGGATCAAAGTTTTCAAATTAATTGGATAAATATTTGGGAATATGACTGGGAGGTTGTATGTAAGGTCATAATTGCATTCCATTAAGAGTTTTGGTTTTCTGTTTGTTTTTGGAATAGAGTATCACTATGTTACCCTGGTTGGCTTGAAAGTCTGTAGACCAGGCTGGGCCCAAACTTCCAGAGGTCTGTCTTTATGAAACTGTCATGTCCTAAAATTTCTGGGCCAATTTCAATTCTCGTAAGCAGGCACTGAGAAAGTCTATTGGTTCACAGCTTTGTTAGATGCCAGTGCTACCTGCTTTGTTGTGTTCTAACCGACTTTAGCCGTCATCCAATGCAGTAACATGATTACATACTGTAGATCACATCGCTGCTGGTTATTTTTAGGTGTCTTGAGCATAAAGCACAAGACCACATTCGTGCTAATCCGTGTTCTATACCGTGCAGTCACCCTCAGCCCACATTGTTATTCTAACGTTTTATTGATTTTTTTGTGGATTTCACATCCTGTCTCTGATCGCATTCATCTCCCCATCCCATCTATTCGTATCCACCCTCTGCCCTTGCAACTTCCTCTCCCAAAGTAAAATAAAATAGAAATTAAAAGAAAAACAAAATAAAAACAAACAAAACAAAACAAAAAACCAAAACAAAAACAAATCTCGTGGGAAGCTGCAGGGTGGCACAGTGAGTCACACAGTATACCCTTTAGCCTATACTTCTTTGCTTATGTTTATTACAATGAGTCGTTGACCTGGGTCTGGGCTTCTGGCTTATGTTACTCTATAGGTACTGGGCCCTAACAGGTCTTGTCTTGGATACCCTGTTGTTGTCTTGTGTCCTGGAGATCCTGCTACTTAGGATCTGCAGGTCCAGCCGGTCACATGCTTCAGCAGTTCAGAAATGAGGGGCTGTTGGAGTAGGGTAACTCCTAGTCCGGGTCTGGGTTGGTCAGCCCACCAGCTTTTCCTCATTGTCACCACCAGGGCAAGCTCTGCAGCACTGCCCTGGCTAGCTCACCCAATGCAGCAAGCAGCAAGGAAGGGTACCAGTTCTCTTGTTCGCATGACCTTGGGGCCTACTCAGCCACACCCATACCACCAGGACCAGCTCTGCTGTTTTGCCCAGGCGAAGTACAGGGCCTGTTCTCCATGGTGATGCATTTGGTGAGGGGCAGGCCAATTTTCCTGCTCTCATGCCCCTCCCCATGCCAGCTTTCCTGCCCACCACAGGTGATGAGGGGTGGAGAAGGGGGGAGGGCATATCTCCCTTGCCCACTCCACCATACCACAGATGAGAGATGGGGTCGGATCTCCCACACATGTTCACAGTGCTGGGTCACCACCTGCACCGTATCAACAGGGTCAGCTCTACTGTGCTGCGCTGAACTTGCAATTATTTTTGAGACAGGGAGCATCTGGCTAATTTAGAATTTACTATGTAGACCAGGATGGTCTTGAACTTACAGAGATCTGTCTGCCTCTGTGTCTTGGATGTGGATTTAAAAGCATGTAACCACCACATTTGGCTTAACTTTCAGTCTTTAAATGAAATAATTGTTGAGACTCTTCATAAGGTAGTCAATGGTTTTTGTAACTTCTTTGATTCCCCTTCCCTTGGACTACTTTTGGGTGCTTTCTTGTTGAATTTTAAGAGATTCTTGGTGTCTTCGATAACAATTCTTTACCAGAGATGTGTTTGTAAACCCTTTCTTCCAGTCTGTGTTTTTTTCTATTCAGTCTCTTTAAAATCTTCCATAAAGTAGAAGTTTTAAATTTTAATATATTCAAGCTTAATGTGTGCTAGCACGGCGTTTTAATTACGTTTTTAATTTTTATTAACTATATTTTAACTTATTTTCTTTGCTATGCATCAGAATTTTATGAAGATATTATTAAAAATGTAAATTTTCAATTCTCTAGTCAGCTAAATTTGCATCTAGTGAGCCAAACTGAGAACTTTAAATTTGGGATTGAAACAAGATCCCATGGGGTAATGGTAAACCTAGACTTATTGACCTGCAGGAAGCCCTTTCATTATCTTGATAAAGTAGAAATTTAGTTATCTTTAATTTGGTTTTCTTTATCTTGAGATTGCATGGCTGAGTGAGGGTATTTTTCCACCGTGGTCTTTCTATTGAGGGGCAACAATGAATTATCTGGAAATCCATTCTGAAGCAGAACAGGTAATGATGTAAGGTTGATCTTTCATTTCTGGGTCCTGTGGAAATGTTTTTCTTAAACCTCACGGATATAAAATGCTCTAGTGTTCAGTCTCGCCAAGCTTTCCAAATAAAGAATATTTTGCTTTTAAAGCATCTTCTGAAGTCCAGTGTTTGGAAATCACAGTCACCTGTTAATAGTATTTGGAGAATGAGTGGCAGCGATGTCCCAGATGAATAAATCTATTCACTGACTAGCAAATCAGTGAAGTAGCGGGGTCGTCATGGGATTGGCTTTCCCATAGCAGCTGGCTCTCCCTGGCATCCCTGCTGTGTCTTACCTGACTCTGCAGGAGGGCCTGTAATTTTCTCTGGGTGCTGAGCAGATTCCTAGTTTACACTTCTGTACACGTAACAGCCACGAGTCAATGAAACTTCTCCTCCTTCTAGAATAACAGAAAACAACCAGGATAGACTGTGACTCACAGACCTTTCAAATAAAAGCAGAGGGCAACTGCTAAAGAGGAGAACTGCCAAGCATGCAAAGCCAGTCTGAGCTGTAGAGGGAGAACCCATCCCCAAACAAAACACAAAGCAAACAAGAATAGAAATGTGAATATCAGAAGAAATCAAAATCGAAGGGTTTTCTTCAAAGGCTCAGGTGAAATGGCAAAGATGTGAATCTCTGGTCCAGCGGGCAAGGCTGGGGGAGTAAAATGACTTAGAAGTTATCTATCGTGCAATCAAAATAGTACTATACAGAACAAAAGAGACTTTCAGGTGTAGTTATGGGCTTGATTTAGGAGACTCTGCTGGATTATACAGATGGTTGTGATTTAATCACATGAGTTTTGGAGTCCGGTTGCTATAGAAGGCAAATCATAGACTTGACATGCCAGGAGGGATTTTACCCACCACTGCCGGGAGGGCTACCAGGAAGCATGAGAAGGAAGGTGGTCAGCTTCTGGAAACACACAGCCTCATGGAAGTGACTTTGGCAATGACCTAAATGGGTTTAGAACCCAATTCTTCTTCAGAGTTTCAGGCCTTTAAGCAAAGAAGCTCCTCAACATAACCAGACTTCTGACTCTTGAAACTTAGAGGATCATAAATTTACAATGTTCCCAGTTGTCACATTGCTATTTATTTTCCATAGCAGCGAGAGAAAACTAAGGCTCATTAAGAGATGTGTGCTGTTTTGCAATGTGAATGGGGGACCTGAAAACTTGCTTCAAGTTACTCAAGGATGGGTGTCTGAGGCGCAACCACACATTGGAAGAATGAGAACCAACAACTTTAGAGAAAAAAAATAGAGAGAAGGCAGTTTGCTAACTAAGAGTTTATGTTAAAAATTAAAGCAATGTCGTATGCTCAGATTGTATCGAATGAATGCCCGTGTCTTCTGACTTTGAGGGAGGGGACTGTGAAGTGACCTTTACTAAAAAATGACCTTGACGCTATGTAAGCACTGAGATCCCCATGCACTTAACTGGGAGTGAAAGAGGTCATGGAGCTACAGAGATAAGATTTTTCTGCATTAATTCTAAAAGGGCCTAATAACTAAAACTACCAACGTGGACAATTTAGTCAGCTGGGTGAGCTGATGCCTAGTAATAAGGGCAATTTTAAGATTCACTGCTTCCTGTCACTCTAGGATGAGAGCAGAGTCTAAAAATCCTGGTTTCTCAAAGACATCGAATTTCCCAGTCCTTCTCACTTCCGTATTCTATAGACTCTGGTCAAATGGGTTGGAGTGAGTTTTACAGTAGCTGCTTATCAAAAACATTGCATTAATACTCAGTCATTTTACTTCTCTTGGTGACTTATTCCATAAGCTAGTAAATCAACTGAAAATGTAGGTCTTGACATCTTTCTAATACAGTGTCCACCAATGACAAAAGGGGAGGAACTCAGCTAGAATTTAAGGGCTATGGTAATAAGTCCTACTGGTTGTGGTCGGGTACTGTGATTAAATGCACAACACCCAAGTAGATCTCCTGGGATTGCTATGGTATGCAAGGTGAAGCGATTTCTCGTGACTTCTGAGCATTTATCTCCACAGATGGCTGTGTTGGTTCATCAATCCTGAGAAAGTTAAAAAGGATATTACTCAAAATCTGGCATGGAGATGCAGAATTTCAATAAGCTATTATGTCACTGAGTTTATGGCTTTTAAGGTGAGAGTGATGGTATTAAGCCTTTCCTTCTGGCCTTCTGTTTATCTGCCTCCCAAACAGGTGCTATAATTAAAGGACCCAATTTACTTGCGACCTCATCTCCTTCCTTCCCCACTTTCTGCAAATGAGTGCGCAATCAATTTCTTTGAATATGAACCTTCGCTGCCATTGTCTCGTGGCTCCCCTTGAACTCAGTCTCCTTTGAAATGGAAATAGCAAGTGTTCGTCTCTAAGATGCCTCTTGGTTATTTATGACCAGCTTATCCTCACTAAAATATTTGCACATAATCTATTATAGATATACTTTCCATGCCAAGGTTGAATGTCAGTGGAGAGAGGAGAAAAACTTATTTTTCTGTACTTTTCCCAAAAGAGAGTTTCTTGGTGATAGAATTGTAGGGACTCGTCGAACCAGAGTTCTTTGTGACACGTAGGGAACCTTCACTCGGGCGAATCCATATCATGGCCATTTTTAACTAGCTAATTAGCTAATACATTTATTGTATATGTTACACTATAATACCATCAAGATCAGGTTCACATCTATAAACCATAATTTGAGGTTTGCCTAGAGTCTCTCATATAAAATGTTTCCACTTCTATATGGTTTCTGAAATAGTACCATGAGCTCATTTTTCCTGGTTTGAATATAAATACTGGTGTGTGTGTGTGTGTGTGTGTGTGTGTGTGTGAGAGAGAGAGAGAGAGAGAGAGAGAGAGAGAGAGAGAGAGAGAGAGAGAGAAAGGGTGTGTGTATGTGTGTGCATGTGTTAACAGACAGCTTCACTTGTGACCTAGGCCTAACGTGCTTGCTGTTAAGGTGAAGAGATGCCTTGCTCATTTCCTTAAACAAGACCTGATGCAGAGGTGGAAAAGCAAAGGGTTCTGGATATTGGTGAATTCAGATAAGCCCCACGGAGTTTATCATTTTACTTGGCTTCTTATTGTCTTAAAATCAGATGTTTTGCTCTCCTCTATGGTTTAACCTTTTTCTTTTAAGGTGCAATCTTCTGAATAATATGAGCCAACCAATCAATGAAGCACCTCTACAATCTACATTTAGAGGAAAGAATCATTACCATGATAGCACTTTAACCATTGTTTTAATAAAAAGGCGGCTTCTCTTACAGTGATCCCACTGCAAACCATAGTGCAATCCTCACAGAAGCTCAAGCCTGGTCTGAGCTAGCTTCCCATCACTATCTGCTGCTCTAACTGCATTGCAGAGCAGCAGGTGTTTCTCCTAACTCAGTTCTTGCTTTGACTTCCCTTACTTATTTCTGGTCCTCATAGTTGTCTAAATTTCTGTTCTATAGCGTTGGACCTATGTGCCATGGAAGGCCTATTGCTTTCAATTTTTAAATACTTGAATTGTGAAGAGGCAGACACACTCATGCAACTTTTCTTGTGGAATGTCAAGTTTTATAGAGGAGGATTTTGAGTTTACAAATATTCAGTTGAAGATTTAGAACCCTAAAGTTCTAAAGACTTTAAAAACTACAGAATTATGATAAAGATTTAGAAGTGTAATGCACATACTTTGTTATGAAAGATTGCAAAGCCTTAAAGAGATATCAAAGATACAAATTATCTTCTGAATTATTAAATGAAAATAAGATTAATACTCTGCATATATAGTGCTTCTTTTAGAAACTGGTACATGCACAGAGTTTGCTAGGTCGATAACTGTCAAATGCTGGTGTTACTTTTCTCCTGTCTTTCTCTCTACCTATTTTGCCTTGGAGCATTCACAGGGATATTGATGATTTTCTTGGAGGTGCTCAGGAGTACCCCCAGTTTCTTCTGTCCATCTTCTCACTGTCTTCTCCTCACTAGGAAGGAACATCTCACTTGATGACTTGTGACTCACAGGGTTTCATCTTGGCAGACTACTCAGGCATTGTGGCTGTCTCTTTCTCCCCTCAGTGGTACCACTAGCACTGAACCTCTGTCTATGGATACCACCCTTGCTCCTCCTGGGTTGAAGTCTGCTGTTTCCAAGGCACCAGGCCTCTGAACCCTGAAGTAAGCTTCATGTTCCAACACAGCATTTCCATAAGTGAGGTTGACAACTCGTTTCCCAACTCCTGTCTGTTCCTTAATTGCTCCTAAAAAGAAAAGGTGATCAAAATTCAAACTCCAGTAATATATTGGGGACTATTTGCCTATGGTTTTCAGAAAAAGGAGTTACTGTAGAAACTGCAGGACATTGTTGGGCCACCTAAGCCTGGGTTGTTGAGTGCATGCCACTTATATAGGAGAGGGCGTGTAGGGCGTGTGCCACTTGCATGTGTGAAGACACGTAGCTTTCAGGTGCATATTTGAAATCACTTTGCTTATTTTTGTTATAACTCCTGCCCTGAAGCTGATTCCAAGTTTGTTTGTTGTTGGTTTCGATTTTCTCTAACTTCAGACAGGTCTTAAGAGTCCATACTGCTTGGCATGCTTGGTGAGAATTGAGTGAGGCTAAAGCTTGATGGTTTCTGAGCATTCTGCACTGCTCTAACAGAATACCTGAGCTTGGTTAAGTAACGGAGAATGGAGTTTTATTTATGACAGGTCTAGAGGCCAGAAAAGTCTCCAAAGCTGAGAGGTGCACATCTGGGGAAGGACTTTATGTTGCATCATCCAACGGCAGAAAGCAGAAGGGAAGATTTCAGAACAGCAAAAGATAGCTGAAATGTTTCGTTAACAGAAATTCGTGTCTGCTTGCTATGATTACACCATCAGCATTTTCACAAGGAGGCAGAACTCTTAACGAACTATTCACCACTGCTGCTTCTGATTTATCAACACTTGTACTGGGAACAAGAATGGTGCAGGACATTTCCAAGACCTAGCAGACTGGATTGCTGCAAAGACATGAGTCATCAGACTGGTGGCTATGTAATAGCACAGAAGACTATTGGGAAAACTTCTCAGGGGAGTTGGTGATCTGCAGCCCATTTAAATGTATCCTCAGGTAATCTGAGAATCTCTCCAACTCTCTGTTTTTATGTAACTCTACAGAGAACCTTCATCTTTGCCAGGCACAGAATTAGTTACTTTTCTTGTTGTAGCAACAAAATGACCTGATGGAACAATTGAAGGGGAAAGAGGTCTATTTGGCTCCCAGTGTCAGAGGATATATATAGTTCAGGATGCTTGGGAAGGCATGACACCGAGAAGCTCATGGAGGATCTTCATTCAGCTTGCTGGCAGGTCAGGAAGCTGAGATACTGAATGGGACAGAACTTGCAGTGGACAAAACTCCCCTTCAGAGTTCTTGCCAGTGACCTGTTTCTATGAGCTCAATCAGAGTTTGAAGGCTTCATAGCCTTCTATCTCTACTGTCTGGAGATAAAGCATTCAAATCTATGAGCCAGGATGGAGCATTTCATTTGTAACATATGGTTTAGGCGGTAGAAAATCAGGAAGAGCCCTAGACTCCAAAGCAGGAGAAAAGTGCTCATTTTCTAAGCTAAACAAAGGTGGGTCAGGGCCCAACATAATGTATGCGGTCTTTCTCAAAACTGTTGACATGCCCAATGTCACCTAGGAGACAGTCAGGAAGTCAGTTGCCAATGCAGCATGCTTGGCTGTTCACAGACTTTATCCTGTCACTGTAAGCTGCATGCTAGTGTCGTTTGGTGGCCGAAATGGTAGTTATAAGCAAGATGGCTACAGGCATGTTAATCTGGATCTCAACCGGAGGACACAGTTTAAATTTCAATGGATCAGTTCCATATAAATTATAATCTCAGGTTCTGATTTGGGGAAATCAAATCCAATGTAATCATCAATACTCTTATTTCCTCTATAACATGACATGTTACATATGCAGCAGAGGTACTGCCTATGCTTTTCTGTGTGCCTAAATATCCCCACTGTGTTTGTAAAACACTGAGAACATTCATTTAACTGATTTGATGGTTCTGTGTAGTTGACTAGAGGACAAGCAAGTATTAAAGCTGTCATAGGGACAGTGGGCCAACATAGTACATTTCTGTGATCCTAACAATAGTTAAGGATTTATATACTAAGACTAAATATTTATTAGCATTTATTAACAGCAAGTTCTTATAAAGATTGTGGTTATGGGAAATGTTTATAATTTCATGGTATTTTTGAATTCACATGCCATTCTAGAGGATTAAAAAATGTTCACCCTTGAGCAGAAAAGATCATTACAAAATAAAACCAGCTTGAGAATGTGCTATAGACCAAACATTTGTGTGATTAGTTTGTGGATTCAGTTTAATAATGTTGAGCTCAGTAATGTTGATGGTAAGGTCAAAGTATTGCATAATAAATGAACAGCTGGAGTAGACTGGGCCAGAGAACATTGCGGAGTATTTAATTCTGTTTATTTTCATTTATGTCTCCATTCTGTTGCATTTATTTATTTATTCTTACAATTGCAGCAGACTCCCAGTTTGTCTTCATCTGGTCTTTATTCTTCCCTCTGATCTGTGTGTCCATCTTCCTCACAGAACATTTGCATCGTTGAATCCTGTTTCCCCATGCCACATTACTCTGATCACACATTTTCTATGTCTGTACCCATGGTTTTAAAATTTGTTCTTTAGCCTGTTTGTAGCAGAATATAGAAGGGTTATTTTAGAAAAGTATGGATTTCTGCGCTTTAACACTGCGAACACCTTCCAGTTTATTCATTTTCTCTCTGAATTTTTCCTTTCTAGGCTTAACACTTGGCCTGCATTTTGCCTTTTTACCTGTTTGAAGATACACACACACACACACATACACACACATTGTCTCTCTCACACCCCTACACAAGCACAAACATATCTACATACACAGTGATCTATACACACATACCCCTACACAAACACTCATATCTTCACATGCATCTATATCTACACACACACACAGATACACACATAACTATATATGCACATACCTACATACACAGATATCTAAACACACATACCTACACAAATACAAACATACTTATGGCTACGTATATACACATCATATCTACATACACACATCATCTATACATACATCTACAAACACACACACACAAACACACACGTATTGAAGATACCAAGAGCTTACTTAGTCTTTAAAAGTGTGTGACCCAGCAGCCACTTATGCACTAAATTTTTGGTGGTGATAAAAATGCTTGAGCACTTGTTTTGTGATTAGGCTGACCCTGCCTGTGTAGGGAGTAAGTCTGTACTTCTCCTGTCTGGAAAAGAATGGCCATTTTCATTTGATTCCTCTGAAGTTCTCTAGTGATAATTAAAAGCAGAAGGCAAAGAAAGTAAAAGCTACATACTTGGAAAATAACCCTGGCAGATATTTTTAGGATATAGGTCAGAGCACACATTTGAATTTCTCATTTTGAAATACATTTCACTATGTTATGTCTCTTTGACATAATCATTATTGCTTTATCTCTTATGCATCTTTTGACATTTTAATCTATCGACAGACACATTATAGAGGCAATAATAGTAATGAAATTACATATACAATGCACTGTTTATTGCTTTTGTACAATTTAAGTTAAAACCTCTATTTTTAATAATAAAAATCTCAAGGATAATTACATAGCTGAGCAAAAATTTTAATTTATATGGAAACAACCCCAAACTGTCAAATTATTCTTAGTACTCTTAGAGTTTTATGGAATTACATAGATTGCTAGCTAACAGAGAAACCTAGGAAATGTCATGTTACTTGTGAAATCCTAAAATATGAATTATTTTGTCAAGACTTTTGAGGCGAAGCTCAGAAGTCTCCATGGAGCTGCCTCAGCGAATCAGCCTCAACCTCTCTGTATTATTTTCTACTGGCTGGACTGTGCAGTGCTGCAACTTGAATTAAGGCAACGGGAGAGATTTAGGATTTAAAGAACAGATCCTTTCTAAGAAAGGTGTACTGTAATCTGAATTCTAAATCTGATAATCCAAAAGGATTCAAATAAAAAGCATGATTAAAAAACTATTTGTTCTTCATCTTAAATCTCAAGAAAACTGATTTGTCAATTTTAGATGCTGTCCATTCGGTTTCAGTGTTATTCCGCATGAAGTCCTGAAGACTTGTCCTGGGGTCAGCAGATGTTGTCGTCTTCAGACACTGCACATTTAAAGGGCAAGGGGACCACCACGACAGAAGTGGTCAGCAGACTGTTGATAAAGAGACGTGCTGCTTCGAAATTGTCATGGAAGGGGCTAGACGGAGGATGCAGCTGTTCCTTTCATTTGCTGCTCTTTCTGAGGACCAAGTTTGGTTTCCATCATCCATGTCAATTGTGTCTAAACCCCCTTTAACTCAAATTCCAGGGTGCCTGATGCCCACTCTAGCCTTTACAGATACCTGCACACACACACACACACACACACACACACACACACACACACACACACACAGCTTTAGAAATAGTCATGAAGTATATTTGGATCATGGCATTAATATATACTTAAGAGTCAATTGGACTTCACTGATCATGGATGTTTATTACAGAAAAATCCACATGAAAACACATTTACCCTCTTGAGGGTAGCAAGCTTGCTGAAGTGATTCTTTAAGTCAGTGGGCCACATGGCAGTACACAGATATTAGAAATGGGTTAATTGATATGTAGAGTTGTACAGTAAGAAGCCTGAGCCATTAGCCAAACAGTTTGTAATTAATATTAAGCCTCAGAGTTGTTATTCAGTAACTGCGGGCAGGAGAGAAACCTTTAGTTTTTGCAATACCTTGACAGTGCTGTCTTTCAGAACAAATACCTGGCCAAGCATCAGTTACCTCCCACTATTAAATTTGACAGTAATACCTGTAACTTCTTTGCCTTGGGCCACCTTAAACAAGAATTTTCAATAAAAAATGCAAAGAAATACACCCTAAAGATGGTACTCAGCACAACTATACATCAGAATACCATGTTATGGGTTTCTTAGCAATCTTGATTTAGGATCAGAAAGGCCTGAAGGAGATAGGAAATTTGCTGTGAGATAAGGTTGTTTAGCTGGAGAGCACCAGTGTTGCCAAACAACAAATGAACATTTGCCAAACAGAGGGAGTATATGTCTCAGGATTTCAAAAATTGCAGGAAGGCATGACAGTCCATGATGACTAGGGAAGGCTTGTCACTTTCTTTAGAAGTGTGACTGACTGATAGTTGCCCATGCTCCAGTTAGTACCCCCAACTCATGCACATGCAAACAATTCCAATTAAATCAGGGAGTTACACACAAAGAAGGTGTGAAAAGATGGTGCTTATGCAAAGAAGGAAGGTTTCAGGGAGAAGGGGTGAATGAAAGGGTAATGGGTGGGGCTTGGAAGAGATTAAAGCTCATTAATGCATGTCTGGAACTATCAAAAACAAATAAATACATATATTTTAAAATTTCAGAAATAAAGGAATGAAAAGCATGAAGGGGAATGACAAGAACAATCCCAGAATCAGATTTTAGATGGTCACTGAAATGTACAGAAGAAACAATGGTTAGGAAATTCTATCTTTTAATTAACGAATCACCTAAATAGGCCTTCTGTGGTGCTGCTTTCATTGCTTTTTAATTTTTTTTTTGGTTCTGCAAAGATATACTACTTCTTCTTCCTTGTTGAATTTAGACTATTCAAACAGTGTTAGAATTTTATTATTTCAAATTATAGTCTTTAATTTCACCTATAAAGCACATTAAGACTAAATATGGGTATGTGCCCTTCACCTTACTGTTTCTGTTCACTAGGAGGTAAGTGCTCTAAGCAGGAGGAGATCAATATCTAGCTATATTTATCTCCTCGACATGAGGTGCTGTAGCTCTGGTGAGATGAATGTCTACTGGGCAACAGAAGTACTAAGAACAGCTCCACCTGTTCGTGTGCTCATGTGTGGGTCACCAGCCAGCAGATGGTGAACTTGGACAAACTTCATTTTCTATTTTGGCATTTACTGAGCACATGGGAGCTTTTCCTTCCTTCTTTCCAGTTCTCTTTCTGTCTTTCTTAATCCCTTTTCCTATCTTTCTCCTCAGTTTGGGAAAATAATTTTTGGTTGTGTATACACGCTTCTGTTAACAGTTTGACTGTATCTGTAAGAGCTTTAAGCAGGTGTTGAAGTGCTGAGGAAATGATGGCTTAAATGCATACCACTGTGAGTGTCTCCGTAGCTATGCGTTCGTGATCACTTTTGAAGGGTAATGTTGATGAGCATGTCCTTCTGCCTCTGTACTGCCTTGGGCATGGATGGGTTGGCCACCTTACAGAAGAATCAAACTAATTACCCTTTCTCCAACTCATTCTTATCAAAGTTTCCAGCTTCACCAGCTGATAGACACAATCAAAAGTGACTGATTTCAGGAGACAGCACATTTCTGTGCCTGGCTGTGAAGGATCCTGCTCCTTCTTTATCTTTGAACAGCCTCAAGACTTTTATCCATGTTCACAAGACAGGCGCTCTAAGGTTCTGAGGGATTTCTGTTGAGGAGTCATCCCCATATAACACAAAGGTTCATCACTTTAGTGAAGAGAAAATCAGTTATAATCATGAATTTTGTGAGAAGCCCCCATGTATGACAATGCATAGCTTTCTACATACAAATTTCAAACACTCAGAAAAGCAAAATTCTATGAAGCTCCAAGCTCTAATGGTTTGAGATGCCTCACATACTTCTACTGAAGATGATACCATGACTGTGGCAGATTTATAAGACACGGGGTTGGTGGTACCTGGACCACATACACAGTCTAATGCACGATTGCTGTTCAACTAACCCCTTCTTCTATTTTGAGTTCCATTGTTGCCATCTCTCAGGTAAGATTTCTTTAGAGTCTTCAGCAATCCTTTCAAGCTACGGTACTTTATGATGAGGTAGGAAACCCTCTCCTTTTCTAAATTGCATGTAATGAAAATACATCCCATCACTCCACAGTTATTCCCTTCCTCACCCCTAGACATACTCTACCAAGATGAGTGTGTTGGGGCAGCTTAAGATGGCTGTACTGACAGCAAATACATACTCTTATATGATTTTGACTCAGAAAATTATATGTTGAGTGCTCTATAATAGCACTTCAATTTGAGTCATTTTTCTATCTTCTTATTGTGTGTGTATAGGGCATATGTGTGTGAGTCCTTATAAAAGTCAGAGGGCAGCCGGGAGGTGGTGGCGCACGCCTTTAATCCTAGCACTCGGGAGGCAGAGGCAGGCGGATCTCTGTGAGTTCGAGACCAGCCTGGTCTACAAGAGCTAGTTCCAGGACAGGCTCCAAAGCCACAGAGAAACCCTGTCTTGAAAAACCAATAAATAAATAAATAATAAAAGTCAGAGGGCAATGTTGGATGCTGTTCTTCAGATGGTGGCTCTCTCTCTCTCTTTTCCTGAGACAAGGTCTCTCACTGACTAACCTACATGGCTAGGCTGGCTGACACTGAGCTCCAATGACCCATTTGCCTGCGTCTTCCTATTTCTGGGGTTATGAGCACATATCATCATGCCCAAATTTTAATGTAGGTTCTGGATTTAATGTCAAGTCTTCCTGTTTGCCTTATAGGACTAAGTCATGTCTCTAGCCAAGCCCCCAACTTCTTTTAGCTAATAGCCAACCTTCTCTTTATATATATATAATCCCAGGCATATGTAGATATTTCTGAATGTAGGATTGTAAATTTTGTCAATTTGGCACAAACTTAGACATTTTTTTGGATGAGGGAATCTTTATTGACAAAAATCCTCTGTCGGATTATCCGTAGGCAAGTCTATGGGAGCATTTTATTAACGGTTGCTATGGGAGGGTACAGCTCACTGTGGGCAGTGCCACATCTAAACAGGTGGTCCTTAGTTATAAAACAAAGCAGGGTGAGTAAGCCATGAGGAACAAGGCAGTAAACAGTGTTTTTCCAAGGACTGTGCTTCAGTTTCTGCCTGTTATCTGTACTGACTTCTCTTATGATGGACTATAGAGTGTAAACTGGAAAAAACTCTTCCTACACGAATTTGTTTTTGGCCATGTTGTTTCCACAATGATAGAAAGCAAACTTAGGTACTGCTTTCCAAAAGTCTCCTTGTCAAAATAAAATTCATAAATCTGTACATGCTGAAGGGCAGAGTTTGTGGCTATTGGTGGAAGCCCATCTAATCCAGACGCACTGTAGAAGGTTGCGCAATGTCTATCTACTTCCACAGAATGAAAAAAGACTGCTCTTGTCTCAACTTGTTAGGAGACAATTTTAAAAGCAATCCTGTTTCCAATTATTAACATCACAAACATGTCACCTACACATGTCAATATTTGCCTAACAGCTTATTGTTTATAAGAAACAGAATCATTCTTTTTGGAAATCATATTTTAAAACATCTCCAAATTCTAATACTATTCTTTCTGTTACTTTTAAAATTCCTCAGTGGACTGTCGTTTGAGTTTCCCAGTAGTGGGGACTGAATACCAGGCGACATACATGCTAGGTTAGCTCAAGCTGTTAACAGTGCTCAGAGTTATCTGAAAGAGTCCTAAATGTGGAATTACCTCCATCAGATTGCCCTGTGGGCATGTCTGTGGGCATTTCTTGATTGTTGATTGATGTAGGAGGGTACTGCTACTGTAGACTGTGCTCGCCCTTGGTAAGTGGGTATGTGTTAGACAGTCCAAGAAAACTAAAATCAAGACAATGAGAGCATGCCAGGAAGCAATGCTTTTCCAGGGTTTCTGCTTCAAGTTCTTCTCTTGAATTCCTGCCTTGGCTTCCCCTGGAGGATAGACTATACAACCTGTAAGGTGAAATAAACTTTTTCATCTCCAAATTGTATTTGGTCATAATATTTATACCACCAGCCAGGCAGTGGTGGCGCACGCCTTTAATCCCAGCACTCGGGAGGCAGAGGCAGGCGGATCTCTGTGAGTTGGAGACCAGCCTGGTCTACAGAGCTAGTTCCGGGACAGGCACCAAAGCTACAGAGAAACCCTGTCTCGAAAAACCAAAAACCAAAAAATAAAAAATAAATAAATAAATAAAAATTATACCACCAAAGGAGAAGAAAATTAGGATATTAGGTAAGCCCTCTCCCACTGAGTTAACCCCAGCCCCATTTTTGTTTGAAGTTCATGGGAATATCTCACTAAGTTGTTCAAACTGATGTTAAACTCATGGTATAGCCAGACAGGCCGTCAGCTAGCAATCTCCCTGCCTCATCCTGAGTAGCTCTGATGACAGACCTTTGCCTCCAGGCCAGGCTATGAAAGCCATCTTATTCTGAGATTATCATTGAGTTTAATCCAGAGTTGGTATCCTCTGGCTAAACCTGTGATGACTAATAATTGAGATTTTCGTTCTTTACACAAGCAGGAGCCATTTATTTCCCGGGGCTCTCGTTACGTCGGGGTAGTGAATGGTTGAAGCATTCTCTAATCAGCTTTCCTAGATATATTGAAACTTATTCATGAGCTATCTCTGTGAATACAAGTGATTTTCTCTGCTTAAATACACCCAATACTGTTCTATAACTTAAAAATACCCCCAAAGATAGATGAAGTTCACGTGGTACCTCAGCTACCCACTCCAGCTACCACCAGTCAAAAAATTATGATTGTGGTATAATTTAAGTCTCCTTTAATGTTGAAATAGTTAATTAATTTTTTCTAAAGTTTCAGTAATAGATAAAAATTTATAGAAACGTGTTCTGAACAAAGTTATAGGCGTAAAATTACTAGATTTTTGTTCCATTTTTAGTCCCATGAACTAATACTATTATAATTAAAGCTCATGATATCTTCTTTTCAGTTTTTAAGACAAAATTTTTTCTTTTATATAGATAGTATAGTTTTAGTATTCTGAGTGTTCATTGTATTGAATCCAGATTCACCATTTTAAAGCAAATTTTGTATTTATTATGCTTTTAAACTGAAAATAATATCTATTATTATGCTGAGTTTTATAAACAATTTTTCTCTTCAATATTTAGGGATAAAGATATATTAATAAACATGAACATGAGACAGATCTGTGGGGAGGTGGTGGACGGAGGTAGTAGTGGGTAGATGTGAGAAAGGACAGTTTAGAAGGTGTATGTAAGGAAACAAACTAAAAATATAAAATCAAGTTTGAATTCCATGTTCACTTCTTTTCATAAAGACCAAAGTTCCCCCCTCCCCGGTTGTAAAGTTGTAAAGATGTGTTTACGTGTGTGTGTGTATGTGTGTGTGTGTTGCATGCACACATGTTCCCAAACACACAGGGTTTGTCTGAGTGGAAAAAGTCATAGTTTCTGCTTTCTCCCCCTTTCCATGTAGAATGTGTAAGTAGAGTTACTGGATCTTGACAATGGACCTTCTTTGTAAATGCATATGTAAGAATCATAACGAAACACACTTTTTTGCTCTGCATATCAACGTCCTTGGGATCTGAGGGTTGCATTTACCAAGGTCAATGAAAGAAAATAGTATGCATATAGTTAATCTGTAAGATACAGTCTCCGGCAATAAAACTGGCTTGGTTTATGGAATCTAAATGTATTTTGATCTTGGTGCTGTTTCCTGACTAAAGAATGAAGGGGTTATGTCTTTGAGAATTTAAGAGCATGCTGTTTGTCATTGTGAAGTCGAGGTCCCAGTCTTTCTGGCGATTTTTGAGTAAATTGTGTTAGGTCTGTTCTTGGGGACTTGGGTAACAACTGTAGGAACATGATACATAATTTAGTTAGTGGCCAGTTCTTCAGTTCTCTGTACTCAGTGGGTCCTAAGGAATATAAAGAATGTGATAAGGGAAAATGAACCGTGTTGTACTGACCAGCTTCTCACTAGGGTCTGGAGAACAGATCAGAGATGGTAGGGAACCAGACTCTCTCTCTCTCTCTCTCTCTCTTGTCTGTGTGTTCACGTGTGTATAGGTATGCGTGCACATGTGTGAAAGTGCATATGAAGGCCAAAAGACAGCTAAGTTGTGGTTCCTCAGGCGTCATCTGTATTTTTGTTTGAGATGGGATTTCTCCCTGGCTTGGGGCTTGTCAGGTAAACTTTGCCAGATAAATGAGCACTGAGGTCTATTTCTCCTTCCCACAAGCAGCTATCACCAAACTGCATATTACTTCTGCATGGGTTCTGGGGGTCAGACTCCAGTCCCCGTGCTCATAAGGCAAGAGCTTTCCTTACTGAGCTATCTTCATCACTCTGTGTTTTCTTTCTGAGTGAATCTGTTTTTTGTTTGTTTGTTTGTTTGTTTTAAATCTACCTAGAACTCAGTTTCAATTGGTCATACATGGGAGTTTTAAACAGCTTCTTTTCTCAGTGAGGTTTTCATCACGTCAGTCCATCAGGTAAGCTGATGATAGACAGACATCAAGAAATCCCACACACTTTATTTCATGCCCACACAGGGAAGGCTCATACATACCAATATGAGACTGGGGAGGAACAAGATGGTTGAGCCTTATATAGAGCTTTACATGGGCTGAGGAGTGGCCTTATGGGAGAAGGCCATGGTGGCCTATGCCAGCCTGGGCAAGGTTTATGTCCCACAGGTTGTCTTGCTATACAAATGAAGCCTTGCAGGTCGCCCTGACCAACTCTACACATAATATATCAGATCCCAGCACCTCATCCTGAAGATGGATGCTAAAAAGGAACCCCATACTAGCTCAGAATTGAGTATAATGAAGGGATATTTATTTAGGGGTAGATTCTCAGATCACAGTCCTCTGCTTGAATGGGGAACAGCAACTGAATCCTGAAGCCGGAAGAGACCGAACAAGCTCTTTATATTGGCATTTATTGTATAAGGCCAAGCCCAGGTGGACAGGTAACTTAAAGGCTACTGTTGTAGGATTTCCTACAGCATCATCCTGTGGGAAGAACTTTCCCTGGGCGTGGGGGATGGGTGTTAGGTAGCAAAGCATTCTGTACCCTCTGGTCCTTTATTGATATGGACAGCAGTCAGTTGCTATGTACAAAAGGGTAATTTTATAGACCCATGCCTGTGTTTACAGACATTTTCATTTCCTTTGAATAGTTAACAGGAAACATATTTGAGGTGCATGTTTTACTCTCCCATATCTGAAATTGCATTGAATGTACAGAGAAATGTGACTATTCCCAATGAAGAATACAATATAGTTGTATTTTCATAAGTAAAAGTTAATATTTTACAATGGAAAGCTATAATTTTCTTTGTAGGCTCATGCAATCATTTTAAATATTTCATGATTTTGAAACCATTAAAAATCTTGCATGAGAAATATGGCTTATGCACAAAAGACTCATAAGTTAGGTAGCTAAGCTGGAAGGACATTCCTTACGTGACCATGGCCATATAGCTACCTCTGGAACTCAGTGGATATCTTATATCTTCAGTCCTCATCATTCTGCTCCTTTCTCAGCAATCCCTGTACCCTGTTCATTGAGTTTTCTGACATGTTAGTGTCTTTTCAAGAGTCCCTTAGTGTACATAGATATGGTTGGATTTATTGGTCAGATCAAGCTGCAACACTAGACATGCACTTTTTCCTAAAAAAGAAAATTCCCAAAGAAGGCACATTTTATAAAAATAGCCTGGGCATGTGACTGCCAAGGCCAGCAGTCAAAGCCAACCCAGCAGCGGGCTGAGACCTGAAGAAGAATGAATATCCATGCAGGAAGGCTTCCCACTTAGCCAGCACCGCAAGCTCACGCTGCTGCCAGAAGCAAAGCGAGCGACCTGAAGGCTGTGAACGAGTGTGCCATGGGTGGTGGATGCACACAGCCAAACCCAGGAGTGAAGGTGGCACTGACGCATTACCCCTGCTCCCCACCGCTCAGCCACGCCAATCACAGCCACTGCACCTTTCTTTTCTCCATCGTGGAGAAGTTTTCACCTAGCATCTTCCAACATCCTCGTCTTTTTTTTTTTTTTTAATTTTGCCATTTCTATATTTTATTTTATTCTTTTTTACTTAAAATTTCCGCCTCCTCTCCGTTTCCCATTTCCCTCCCCCTCCTCCCACACATCGCCCCTTCCCCCACTCCCCCTCTCCCGACTCCTCTCCCCCTCCCCCCACTCCATTCCCCCTCCCTCTAGGTACTGAAGAGCAGTCCAAATTCCCTGCCCTGAGGGAAGTCCAAGGTCCTCCCACTTCTATCTAGGTCCAGGAAGGTGAGCATCCAAACAGGCTAGGCTCCCACAAAGCCAGTTCATGTATTAGGATCGAAACCTAGTGCCATTGTCCTTGGCTTCTCATCAGCCTTCATTGTCCGCCATGTTCAGAGAGTCCAGTTTCATCCCATGCTTATTCAGTCCCAGTCCAGCTGGCCTTGGTGAGCTCCCAATAGATCAGCCCCACTGTCACAGTGGGTGGGTGCACGCCTCGTGGTCCTGATTTCCTTGCTCATGTTCTCCCTCCTTCTGCTCCTCATTTGGACCTTAAGAGCTCAGTCCGTTGCTCCAAATTGGGTCTCTGTCTCTATCTCGATCCATCGCCATTTGAAGGTTCTAAGGTGATATGCAAGATATTCATCAGTATGGCTACAGGATACGGTCATTTCAGGTTCCCTATCCTCAGTTGCACAAGGTACTAGCTGGGGACATCTCCCTGGACACCTGCGAGCCCCTCTAGAGTCAAGTCTCTTGCCAACCCTAAGATGGCTCCCTTAATTAGGATATATATTTCCCAACATCTTCTTTTGAAAAACACGTCCTTCCCTCATTTCCAGTCTAGTCTTTCTTCATTTCAGATGAAATAAGGGGCATAGGTGATTTAAGCCCAGAGAATCACAATCTTGAGGATAGGGTGGAAGAAGGGTGGGCTTTCCACCAATCCGAAAGTTCTGATTTAGTAACCTGCGAAAGGATGGGTGTCTGCTCTTCTGTTTGAAATGTATTTCTCTTTCGTTAGCTTCTATTCAACAGTCTCATCTGAACTAAAGTAGTGTAGCATTGAGTTAGAGGGAAAAACTGAATTGCAATTTTCTGTCTAATACTGTAAAAGTTTCATAACCAACAGTCTACAAAATGTTCAAACACTACCATGTAGTCAGGTTCATGCTTCCTAGTATTTTGAGACTGATTCATTAAGTGAGATGGTGTGTGCCATGCTGAGCAACTGTTTAATTTATTTCACATCCTGTGAATAAATTACTCTGTGGAGACAGCTCCAGAGAAGAAAGATTTGTCCTAGTTCACTGTTTCAGGGGGATTACAGTATCGCATGGTGAGGGGGTGCAGCAAGGAGGGCCTCCATTTCTAAGCTTGGGGTAAAACCTACATCCTGGTTAGATTTCATTGTTTACTTGGCAGAACCAAGAGTCACCTGGGAAGAATTATAATCGAATGATTGCCCAGTTTTGATTGGCCTGCCATACCTGTGGGAACTGTCTTGATTGTGATGGCTATTTTGGGCAGTGACATTTTTGGGCAGGTGGTTTTGAGTTCTTTAAGATTTTCTTTTATATTTTTAATTGAAATATAATTGCATCACATCTCTCCTCTTTCCTCCCTCCATACCTTCCCATGTTCCTTCTCTTCAACATTTCCCAATCCACCCCTCCCAACTCTCAGATTCTCAACAAGAATATTCTTATAATTTTGAATCATGGAAAAGAGAAAAGAAAGTTGGCTGAGCTGTAGAGAGGGATCCAATAAGCGATGCTTCTCTGTGATTTCTGCTCCAGTATCCTGTCTTGGTGCCTCTTGGTGGTAGATTGTTGATGTGGGATTCCCCCTGTATGCTATGAATGTTTTATTACCATTGGTTAATAATGAAGCTGCTTTGGCCAATGGGTTAGCAGAGTAAAGCGAGGTGGGAAATCAAAACAGAGATATAGAAAGAGAGTAGTCAGAGTCAAAACGAGGCAATGTAGCTGCTGAAGGAGATAGACACCAGAACCTTACTGGTAGGTCACAGGCTTGTGGTGATACACAGATTAATAAAAATGGGTTAATTTAAGAGGTAAGAGCTAGCTAGAAATATGCCTAAGCTATTGGCTAAGCAATATTGTAATTAATACAGTTTCTGTGGGATTAGTTAGGTCTGGGAATCCAGGAAACCAAAGCACAGCCTCTGTTTACAGGTTGTAATCTACATATGTAAGAAAGAAAGCATCCTTCCTTCCCTAAGTTGCTTTTGGACAAGGTGCTCATTCACAGCAACAGAAAGCCAGCTAGAACATGTGGCAGCAGGACATAGGCCTTATACAGATCCACTCCCAGTGACCTTCCAACACCCGAGCTCTACCTCCTAAGGGAGCCCCACTCTTCAAACAGTACTGAAGCTGGGGTCTGAGCACTCAAAGCATAAGCCTCTCGGGGGGAGCATTTCAGTTCCAAATGAGAAAGGTAACACAAACAAGAAATTCTACCCAGTCTACCCAATTCCTATCGATATTGCAACATATCTTCTTTATAGTTAGGGAAGATGAGTTTCTTAATCATTTCCCATAGTTGTAGCCCAAATAAGGCATATACCTCTCAAGATGATTGCATTTCTGGAGACCATGAGGCCAAGGCCTGGGTTGCTGGTACAGCAAACCTTCCTCATCAGGGAAGGGTCAGAGGTCTGTGAATACTTGGGGCTGGCTCTGCTGAATAATGGAGAACAGTGTGATAGAATTGTTGGGAATGAGTCACCCTGTGCAAATAAACGTAATGAAATACAGCATGTTTTCCTTAGTGTGCAGTTTTGTGTACAGTTCCAGAAAGACATTCTCCTAATTCTTAAACATGTTTGGAACAACAGTTCTCTCATCGGAATAGCCTGGGTTTCTGGGTTCGGTACTCTAAAGGCAACTCTCCCAGGAGCAGGTCACCAAGGACAGAAGGCTCTGCCTGTGTGGGAGAGGACTTGAGCAGCTCTGCAGCTCTGCAAGGAGCTGCACTGAGCCATGTGCAGTTCAGCTTTACAGGCGTTTTCTTCTCTGCCTTAGTTTTTACTCAGCATCTAACATAGCTCTACAAAGTACCTTGGCCAGCAATGTTAGTTCAATACTCTGGTAGGAGCTTCTTTCTTGGCTACAAAGTAAGTTTGAGACCAGCCTGGGACACATGAGACCCGGTCTCAAAAAGCTAAAACCAAATAAAACATCACTTCCCAAAGCCCTTTAAACCTGTTATTACTTTCAATACAATCAAGATTTGCACTAAGGCCCAGTCCACACAATTCAAACTCAAAGGTGGATCATCCATCAAGAGAACTCCAGCTTGGATTCAGTGCAGCTGGTTAAGAAAAGCATTGCATTTTCTGTGTCATAGTGTGAGGTATCAGGGACACTGCAGGGTCTCCAATACTTCTGAGTTATGAATCTCAGCAAATAAGTCTGGACCTTATTGACTTGAGCTCCTTATGATTTTAAAAGACTAAACATACATTTATGGATAAAATTTGCTCATTGGATACTCTTTCTAGATTAAAATAAATTCAGAACTGTGTACTTTCAGGTTAACCGAAAAGTGTATAGTATGCCATGATTAAATGCAGATAAAGCAATTTATTTTCCCTTTATTGTTTAGAATACAATTTGTTGTCAAAGATTATCTTACAATTGATAATCTGTAATTTTTATTAAGTATTAGTATTTACTAGGCTTTTATAAAATGAGTTGGATACTTGGTAATTATCTTTTTCTCCCTTTAAGCTTCTTAATACTTAATAATCCCTGCTCCAGAGTGACCTTTGCCAGGAAGCTGGCTGGCTGCCAAGGAGTGGACATCAGAGTCAGAATATGTGTAACCTGAAGCTCTGCTCTCACAGATGGAGTCCCTTAAAAGTGTATTTCCAAGTTGACTTTGGGGTTCCAATTAAAAATGAATGCTCTCTGCTTTGTGCAAATGGATCACAGAGCAGTTTTGAATCCTCTTTTTATTTGTAAACATTTATTTATTGAACGTGCATGTGTGTGTGTCAGTTCATGAACATGTGTGCTTATGCAGGCATCAGCACCTTCCCCAGATATTCTCCCCCTTTGTTTCCCTTCAGAAAAGAGCAGGCCTCCAAGAGACAACAGCCAAACATGACAACGCAACATACAATAAGACAAGGCAAAACTTTTACATGAAGTCTGGACAAGGCAACCCAATAGCAGGCGAAGAGTCCCAAGAGAAAGCAAAAGAGTCAGAGATATACCCACTGTTAGGAGTCCCACAAAAATACCAAGCTAACAGCCGTCACATATAACATATATAACATCACATATAACGGCCATCACATATAACATATAACATCACATATAACAGCCATCACTAGGGGACATGCTGCAGACCCATGTAGGGTCTATGCTTGCTGCTTCAGTCTGTGAATTCATATGAGTCCTCCTTAGTAGATTCTGTGGGCCGTGTTCTCCTGGTGTCCTCCACACCTCCTGACTCCTACAGTCTTTCCTCCTTGTCTTCTGTGGGGTTCCCTGAACTGGAGAATTTTTGACTGACGGTGAGTTAGATAAAATGTACACATTATGTGCACAGATATCTTTCTTAGTCAGATTCAAACTACATCCTCATGTGTCTCAGTTCATGTTCATAAACATTTGAGAAGTATGAACTATAAATATAATGCATTCCTGCTAATGTGTTAATACAGATTAGTGAGTATATAAACTCTTAATTCAAGCTAATAACTTCTGTTGAATTTTTCAAAGGATGAAAATAGAGGTTTGGAAAGAAACACTCTGAGACTCGGAATGTGGCGGACAATGAGAGCTGACGAGAGGCCAAGGAGAATGGCACAGGAACTTTCATCTGGCGATGGATCGAGAGAGAGACAGAGACCCAATTTGGATCAACCGTCTGAGCTCTTAAGGTCCAAATGAAGAGCAGAAGGAGGGAGAACATGAGCAAGGAAATCAGGACCACGAGGCGTGCACCCACCCACAGTGACAGTGGAACTGATCTATTGGGAGCTCTCCAAGGCCAGCTGGACTGGGACTGAATAAGCATGGGTTGAAACTGGACTCTCTGAACATGGCGGACAATGAAGGCTGATGAGAAGCCAAGGACAATGGCACTAGGTTTCGATCCTAATACATGAACTGGCTCTGTGGGAGCTTAGCCTGTTTTGATGCTCACCTTCCTGGGCCTGGATGGAAGTGGGAGGACCTTGGTCTTCCTGTAGGGCAGGGAATTTGGACTGCTCTTCAGTAGCGAGAGGGAGGGGGAATGGACTGGGGGGAGGAGAAGAGGAGTGGGGTTAGGGGAGGGGAGAGGGGGGAGGGGGCAATGTGTGGGAGGAGGGGAGGGAAATGGGAAACGGGGAGCAGTTGGAAATTTTAATTAAAAAAGAATAAAAAAAAATATATAATAATAAAAAAAAAAAAAAAAAAAACGAAAATAGAGGTTTGGAAAGAAACACTCTGAGACTATACTGAGAATAATATATACTTAACTAGCATACTTTGTTAGCTCACAGTGTTCTTTTTTTTAAACAAAGTGCACTCTATATTTTGTAGAAATTAAAAATAACATTCTTTTATTTTTGCCATGTTAAATATAGCATATTTTAAATGGTGAATTAATCCTTTTAGATTTCAATACCTAGAGAGACATTTAAATTCAGGATATGAGGTACCAATCTTACAGACAGAACATTTATTTCTTAGAGGAATAAAGGAAAAATTATTCCATTAAATCATAAATTACTGAAGATCAGGAAGTGACAGGGAAACGGAGTGCCAAGAGTGACGTTAATCCTCTTCATTTTAGTGCTAAATGCCAAAGGTCAGCAGGGTCACAGGTCACATTAATCTCCATCCTCTTAGTGCTGATTGCCCAAGGTCAGCATGGGGCACAACTTCCCTTCTCAGGAGGGAGGGAGACAGAGGACCTGCTTCCTAAACTCAGCGACTTCCTCTTTCATATAGCTTTCTAGTATTGGTATTACATCTGTTTTCTCATATAAATGAAACTGTTATTTAATCATCTTACCTCACCAGATAGTGGAGGCACAACCTCTGTTTCTGGAGCTTGTGGCCTCATGTGTTGGATTCCAAGCAACTGGGATGAGTGTGACATAGCTAATCTGGGCAAAGACACTGTGGCTGGTGATCTAATCTAGTCCCGGCTTTATGAAGAAGGACATGTGAACCAAACTGACCTTCTGAAAGGAAGTTATCAAGTTGGAACCTGAAGTTTCGTTCAGGTAGCAGTCCATCATTGAGGGATGCCAGGGCAGAAACTTAAGCAGGAACTTAACCATGGAAGAACACGAAACAGAAACATGGAGGAACACAGTTTTCTGGCTATCTCTGTGGCTTACTTGCTCACTTGTGTGTAGCTGGCTTTCTTTTACAGAATAGGATCACCTGTCTAGGGATGGTGCCACTGAAAATGGATGGGATTCTCGTTCACCAATTAGTAGTCAAGACAGTCCTCTACAGACAGGCCTTCAGGCTATCCAATCTAGGCATTCCCTCAACTGAAGCTGCTTCCTTCAAGGCTATGTCAGGTTTACAACGAAGGATAATTAGGACACTAATGTTATTCAGTAAAAAGGGAACCCAACATAGGATGGAATGGCCCAGATGTGAAAATAGACAGCATTGGTTATAGTAGAATTTTGTTGCCTTTCATTTTTGCTGGGTGTCATTCTTTAATTATAGAAAATTACAATTACTCAGGCATATCACTTATTCATTTTGAGCTTACTAAATGAAGCAAAATAGATATATTTTTTTCTAACTAACATGGATATGTGGCTGAGTCTTTCCTGTCATATGTAAGTGAGACCTCACAGTCCCCTGCTCAGTGTCAGGCTTCTTTTTCAGCACAGAGTTCCTGTCCCTCATGCATGTTTCGCATCTTTCTTGTCATTTTAGGCGCTTTCCATCTCTCTCTGCTCACATCCCCTGAAAATTTAATAAGGCTGGCTCCTATGTCTTCATCCAACCACACACTTTCCCCAGAGCTCCTGAGCAGGTTGATACGAATAAAATTTTCCTACGTTTGTTTGCTCACTCAGATATAAATCTGCTCAAGTATTTTCCAAGCTGTTTTTTCCCATAGATTATAATATTATAAAGAACACAGACAGATGTGGTGCTGTAATGAAATTGTATGATTTCTTTGATAGTCTTCATATCATCTGTTGTTGGAAATCCCTCTGGAATGGCTTCTTGAAATCACTCCCTCTGATTCTTTAAGCATGTTTTACCTTTTTAACACTGTGAAAAACATGATTGTTAAACCTTTCCTGGCATCAGCATCATCTCCCTTAGCTCTACTTTCTACATTGGGCTGTCTTTACTCTTTGGAAATGACCCATCCTCCCGTCTGTTCTTGACTCTTCTTTCTCACAGGGCTTCTACAGCCTTACTGGTCTGAGGTATCCCACTGTGACACTTCTGTTTGCTGAACTGTTATGTGTACAAACCTATTCCTACCCAAGTCTTCCTCTTAACTGTATCTAATCTACAATCCCTCTTTTGAGAAGATAGAAACTCAACACTCACTCCTTGGTTACATGTGTTGTCAAAGGAGAAAACATGTCAGCAGGAAAAAAATGATGTTCTCCCTCATTCTGTTTTTAGTTAAATTTCCCTGGTCCACTCCCAAGGCCAGTCATGTTTCTTTTTTTCAAAAATAAATACTTAACTATGTGATACAGACATAATAATACAAAAAGAACATCTATTGTTTACCTTACAAAGGATAAAATGCTACACCAAAGACATCCATTGACAGAGAGGCAAAATCCAGAGCCATGAATCTACTGACATTTAAGCACAGTGTAGTTTCAAGGAAAATAATCCAGTGAACATCACTTCAACACAGAAAAATAAACACAGTTGCATTTTACAAGTTTCATAAAGTAAGTCCTAATTATTTATGAGGAGTGTCAAATATCTTCATGTTGTATCATTGATAAGAAAGTTGTAAAACAGTATACAGACCTTGCTTACAGTCTGTGTGTTTGTATTTTCCACACCTCTTTCTTTTAGTTGAATCAGCCAGTTGTCACCCATACTCTAAGTAGACGAATTCTATTTTAAAAACCTTTATCAAGAAATTGGTAACTTTGCCTTAAAAAACATTTTATTAAGCAAAAGTGTATTATTTTTTTTCTCATAGTTTCTATAGGGGTTGTGCATTTACTAATTCTTTGCAGTCAATCTCATCAGAGAAGAGGATCCTGTGTGCAGGAGATGATGGGAATGCTGAACAGGCTGGCGGGAAGCTTAAGGACAGGACTGTGTTCACTCAACCGTGGCAATTCTCAGTAGCAGCCGCACAGTGCATCGTGCTAGTAGCATATGGAACCCGAACGTTTATCCAAAGATTCCTGTCTTTGCCACTGTTTTATTCTTGTAGAGAGACACCATGACCATGGCAACTCTTATAAAGGAAACCTTTAATTGGGGACTTGATCACAGCTTAGGAAGCTTGGTCTGTCATTATGGTCGGAAGCATGGTGTTAGGCATGGTAGGCATGGTGCTGGAGAAATAGTTGAGAGCTACACCCTGGCGTGGAGAGAGAGAGAGAGAGAGAGAGAGAGAGAGAGAGAGAGAGAGAGAGAGAGCTCTTCCAAAAGAGTACCTCCTCCTGGCATGGGCTTTTGTAACCTCAAAGCCCATGCACAGTGACATACTTTTTCAATGAGGCCATACTTACGGATCCTACTAATCTTTTAAAAGAGTTCCCTTGCTTGGTGAGCAAATGTTCAAATGTATGGGCTTATGGAACCATTCTCATTCAAATAACCGCAAGTTCTTTCTATCTCATTTAGGACACTTCTGTGCTATTTCTAGCTTAGTGTCATTTGAAGACTTAATAATGGGGAAAATTAAGAATAATGCATAGAGAATCCTGGGCCAGAATTGTAAATAAACACATTATAGCAACTGGTGCCTCTTGCTAGCAAGACCTCTCCCTCTAATACAGCAAAGGAAGAAACTGTTTAATTATTAATAATCAAAGAGCAAGAGGAGAAAAAACAGAATGCTCTAGTGGTTAGCTTCTAGAGTGTTTTAAAAAGACACTTGAAGACTAGAGGGAATCCTCATGACTTCTAACTGTCCTAGTTAGAGGTTTCATTGCTGTCATGAAGCACCAGCACCTAAAGCAACAGTTCATTACTAAGGGATATCAGGGAAGGAATTCAAACAGGGTAGGAGAAGTTGAAGCAGAGGCCATGGAGGAGTGCTGCTTACTGGCTTGCTCTCTATGGCCTGTTGATCTTGCTTCTGATAGAACCCAGGACCTCCAGCCAAGGATGGCACCACCCACAATGGGATGAGCCCTCCCCTATCAATCACTAATTTTGAAAATTCCCTATAAGTTTGCCTTCAGTCTGATCTTATAGAGGCAGTTTCTCAACTGAGGTTGCTTTTTCTCCGATGATCATAACTTGTGTCAAGCTAACATTTGAATCTAGGAGTTAGGAGTGGTAATTAAAGCATTCTGTGGAATTTGTGAAAATTCAGGTTAACGTGGCCTCTAGTGTTCCTAGGTGCCCCGACATCTTATAATCACTGAATAGTAAAATCCTTGGTGTAGATTATTCTTAGGTTAAAAAAATTGCGGGAAGTCTTTGTTCAGTTTCGTATACCAGTTCTCTAGCCAGCTCTTTGAGTTAAGTCTTTCCATTGCTCTCTGTGCTGTAGTAGGGGCTGGAAGACACAAAAGTTTTGTCTTGAAGTGGCTCTATCAGGTGTTCTATGCATCTGTCCAGAGGGGCCAGTTAGTAGCATTCAAGCCGTCAAGTTTTTGCCTCCAGTTCCTTGGCTGTTTTCCACCTGCTAGCTGCTGTCAGTTGTGGCAGACACTGGAGGGGCACAGAATTCTTCCTGCTAGATAAATTAGTTTTTGTTTAGAAATTAGAAGTCTGACTTGAAGCTACTTAAGAAATAGAAAGTAGGTTGTAAAGACACAAGTGTGTAGGGTGGGATCATGGAAAGAAACAACTATAAAGAGGTTAAACTAATATAACTAGCCCTCGAGTTCCCGTGTGGGGATGCTTAGTGCAGAGGAGAGAGTGTCAAAGGGAGATTGTTGAGAGGTGGAAGACAGTGCTCTGAGGAGATGCTGCAAGGAAACACAGAGCTGACAAGTATAATTTACCTCAGCCTTATCTCTTCCTTGCAAACTGAGTTCCATCGTCGCTTGGGATTTTCTTTCTTCTACAATGTAGAAGTGATGTAACATTAATGCTTAGAAAGAAAAAGGTAAGGATGAGCAAATGAGGGATTTTAAATTTCAATTGAATTGATACAGTGGTATCGAATATGCTCCCAGCACAAACAACGGTTCACTTAAAGGTGCCCACAGTCTAATTCCTGGAACCTGGAAACCTTTTACATGGCAGAAAGGACATAGGGTTGTGCACACAATTAAGTGTGATGACCAAGCAAGTGAAATTAACGGTAATGGGAGAACATGCCTCCAACGCAATCACCAGATCACCAGGGCTCTCAGAAGTTGAACAGGAGACTGAAGAGTCTGAGCAGGATGTGGGAGATGGATCTGCAATGACAGTCCCTGAATTCAGGGAGAGGAAGCACTAACCAGAAATGCAGGTGCAGGTGACCTCCAGGAGGTGGATAAGGTGCGGCCTGGGCTCTTGCTCAAATCTTCCAGAAATGAAAGAGCCTGCAGACACCTTACTTTTAGTCTCAGGAGACTTACAGACCTGCAGTACAAAGGCAAGGGAATAAGTTCACGTTGTTTGCAGCCACGGAGTTTGTGTTAACTTTTACAGCAGGTGTTCATCATTTCCTGTGTCTTATCAACAATGAGGTTGTGTTGTTCCTATCAAAATACTCTGCACACTGTGCCTGCAACACCCTCTGCCGTCCTTTTTTGTCTCCCTCCTTCAAGGGCAGCCTTCTGACCACTCAAGTTAGAATACGTTCTTTATCAATCCACTATGAGATCACAGGCTCTAGGGCAGGAGAAGGGGGGATAAAATAATATGAGTTCTTTTTAAATAGTGTTCTGCATTTATCAATAGGCTCTAACTTTCCCTTTCTGGTTTTTATATGCTATAAATTTCTTTTTCTCTGAACTGCAGCCCATTTCCCCTGTCATGCAAGGGGATCTCTGCACCTGTTATAACTCAAACAACAGAAGAGTTTAGGGCACCTGCCCTTATCTCAGCCAGTAAACACTAGAGACAGAAATCTCAATGCCATTTACTGGAAGAACACATAGATACCTTTAGATCACTAGAAAGAGGGAGGTGGGAATTACACCAGATAGGAAACCCAAAGTCCAAATATAAACCCTCAGAGTCATGGGTCTCCTTCTTCCTCGGGGATGACTTTCTCTACTCCAGACATGTGTAAGGCTTGCAGAAAAACACCGGGGCTGTTTTCTGGTCTTTCAGTTCTTTTACTGATGGAGGAGAACTGCCACCTACCAGCTGGTCTTCTGACTCCCATGCTCTTTTCCATGATGGCATGCATTATGTTTAAACATGAAATAGTATCTTTCTAAATATTTTAAGCCTGCTCTCCACACTGTGTTAAGGACTTGGGCACCATGTCTGTTGTTTATTGATGTGTAATTACCAACTTTACAGCTTGGATTTCATAGCTGTGCACTACGTGTTTGCTAATTGAACAGAGATGGGCAGAGATTCACATTAATTCTCCTTCTGAGCCACTGATCTCATAGCATGTACCTGTTAGTGACTGCGCTTCATTGTAGTACTGGCAAAGACAGTTGGCAAAGGTGAAAGCACCCTTCATTCTAATTTTGAACTCATGTTTTGTTATTCTTAACTGTGTGCTTTCATACATCACATCTATGACCACTTCATAAATGATACTGAGATTTTTTTAAATGGGATAAAAATGGGTGTGTAAATAATTTGGGGAGAAATTTTTAAATCTATTCTGTAGTCTGTCTTCCTATTAAATATCACAGTGTACTTGTTTTTATCAAATGTTCTCTTAACTTCTCAGTAACATTTCTTATTTTTTTAAAAATGCTTCCTAATGTAAAGTACCTTTAAAATGGTACTTTATTTTGTAAGTTGCTTTGGAAATTAATTTTTATAATTATATCCCAGGGCACTGTTTGCTGACATATGGCAGAAGTTTTAACTATTTTTTTCTTGGCTATAGTTGCATAACTAAACTTTCATGTTTTGGAATTTATTTTCATTATGTGCTATAGAAATTTTCAAAGGATTGAAGGATATACATGAAATAGTTAGCACAGTGTATTTCACATGTTGTAAATGGCCACTACTTCCATCTGTCTTTCTCTTTGCCTCCCTTTCTTTCTTATTCCTTCACATGTGAACTATACGTGTTTTGCCTTGCTCTCTGTCATGAAACTCTTATTCTGTTCCAGTTATGTCTACTTTGTCTAGACCACCATGAAGCTATTGGTTTAGTTAGATTTGATTGTGATCCTAGTCTTTAAGGGTGGAGCCATCCCACTGTCCCATATTTATCTGTTTCCAGTTTTGTGAGACAGGGCCATTTACATTGTAGTGTGAGTTCATTCATTCATTCAAAGTGTTGTTCATATGTGTTTAGGGCTGGCCAGTTGGGGCTGGATAACCATCAGGGACTCATCCCTGGAGAAGACTGATTCTCTCTCAGCAGCCATGAATTACCTGTAGCTCTTCATCTTGGGGAGTGGGTATTGTGAGATTCCTCCCATCTACATTGGCTTCTGGTGTTGTCATTTTTCAGGACTTATTTAGGGGACTGTATCATTGAGACTTCACGGACAGCTTCCCTGTCATATACAGAAGACATTATCCCACAACAGACATGCTAATCCTCTGGTACTTAACATCTTCTCACCACCTCTTCTGAGATATCCTTGAGCCTTAGGCGTAGGGGTTGTGTTGTTGATGTATCAGTTGAGGCTGGATATCACAACCGGTTGTCCTCTGCAAGTTGACAAGTTCAGAATTTATGTAATGATGCCTGTCTGGTGAAAAGGAAGCTTCTTTGTTGGGGCACGAGAACAACACCTATTTTAGATATAAGGATAGGTGTTTAGAGTGTGTGCTGGTTTGAAAGAAAAAGAATTCCCAGAGGGAGTGACACAGTGAGGAAGCAAGGCCTTATGGGAGTGGCTGTGGTCTTGTTGGAGGAAGTGTCACTGTGGGGGTGGGCTTTGGGGTCTCTTTCTCAAGCTTTGCTCAGTGGGACACTCAGTCCACTTCCTATTATCTTCTGATCAAGATGCAGCCTGCATCATGTCTGTCTGCACACCACTATGCTCCCTGCCATGATGATAATGGACTAAACCTCTGAACTGTAAGCATCCTCCTCAATTAAACATTTTCCTTTATAAGAGTCACCATGGTCATGGTGTCTCTTCACATCAAAAGAAGCCCCAACTGAGACAGAGTGTAATTAGAAATTATACTGCTTTAGGGAACTAGTAATGGTTGATTTTCTTCTGTGGTATGTGGCCTCATCAGCCACTGGGGTGGACCTGGATTTATAGTACTTGGTATGAGTCCCTCCTGTGGAGTAGGACTTAAGTCTAACTTGATAGCACTTTGTTAACAGGATATAACTGCCACTATCACACCTTTGGGGATATCTTGCTGTACTGGTCATTGTTTTTGTTTGTACACGTTACATCTTGGTGTGACAATTGGTTGTTTTTCTCCACTGGCAGCTTGCACAGCTCTTCCTGGTATCATGAGTGATTGTCTCCAGTGAGCAGAATATTTTTAAATTTAGACTAACTTTAGGTTTACAAGTACTTTATTTAGACTTTTGCATATGTCATATGAGTAAAAGGGAACTACAGTATAACTCTGTTTTCTGTCAATTTTATCTGTTCAAGCAATGTTAATTACATAAAATAAGTTAAAGTTCTTTTTATCTTCTTCAGAGTTCTAAACTCTCCCCTTCTTCTGCCCTTTGTGTATCTCAGTAATTTCTGCAACTTCGTATTCATTTTCTTAAAAACATTAAGGGCTATCTTATTTCTCTGACTCTGAAACTCAATTTCCCTTAAACTTTGTTATTATTTATAGACAAAAAAGAAAGAAGAGAATTGTCTGCTAAAATATGAATAAAAGAAGCCTTATAATTTAGTACTTTTTCTTTTACTTTTAAAAACCTTATTAGATCCTCGAAGATACAGTGTTGGTTTGATTGTTTAGGGATTTTGAGACAGGCTGGCCTTATGTTCTCTATGTAGCCACTGATGACCTTAAATTCCTGAATCTTCTGCATCCATCTTCCCAGTACTGGGGTATTTAGGTATGTTCTATTATGCCTCTTTATACAGTGCTACACTTTGTGTATGCTAAGTTAGTACTAGCTCATGATAGGTTTTTAAAAAGTTGATATTTATATATTATTTACATGTGTAAAATGAATATGTTTTCCCTAAACTTTCCTTACATTCAGATCTCTATTCTTCTGAATCCCCTTCAGACTCCAAATTATGTTTGTTTACCTATTGCCACCCATCAAGGACTTTGTTGGGTGACTCAGTGGAGGATCAGATGTGGTCTGAGGATATGCTTTCTCCAGTGCTGAAATGATTCCATAAGTTGTGCTGTGCACACACTGTGCCAATAAGTACATCACCCTAGGCACTGGGTTCAGGTATCTCCCAGCTCCGAGGTACCAAAGTTGGGAGAATTCAGGTCTGCACCTTCCGCACCTAAACTGTAGGGAAATGGCTTTTTTTCCATCTTAAACTGTTTATGTTTTTTGTTTGTCTGTCTGCTTATCTTTGGTTCATTTCCACAGCCACTCTTTGGCTCTATGTCATCCAACACTTTAATATGGATAACCACATACCCCTCAGAGTGGTATCTTCATGTCCTCACTTGTTCCTTAGGATCCTGTTTTATGTGTTTTCTCAAATTCCACCTTCTGACCGTATAATGCATTCCCTCTCAGATGACGTCTGTCATGGAGTGATATGTGCCAACTGACTGCAGATCTCGAACTGTCTTTCCCCACATCAGCAGCACACTCTAAATATCCTAGGGTGTCAGCATAAATGTCATTGCTTTATAGATAGCTTCCAATCTCTCTCCAAATGTGTTTCCTGCTCTTGCAATTCTCTGGTTCCCAGCACATTCACTCTAAGAATGGATTGTGGTGGCATTTCTCATCTTGTACTTCCCATGAGCCAACTTCCTTTTGTCTATGTCATGAATATCAGCTGGGCATTGTCATCTTCTGTTGACAGAGCTTTCTGTCTCACCCGGTCCCATGTCCATTCAGTCCCAAAGAGACACACAGAGGCCTATATTAATTATAAACCGATTGGCCTATTAGCTCAGACTTTCTTATTAACTAACTCTTACACTGTACGTCAACCCATTATTCTTGTCTGTGTTACCACACTTGACTTGGTACCTTATATCAACAAGGCATTCTCATCTTGCTTCTTCTGTGTCTGGGTGACGACTGCAGACTGAGCCTTTCCTCTTCCCAGAATCCTTCTGTTCTTGTCGCCCTGCCCATATTTTCTGTCTATTGGCCAATCAGCATTTTATTAAACCAATACAACTGACACATCTTTACAGGGTACAAGACCATTGTCCCACGGCAATCTTCCCTTCAAAGTCCTTCCAGACTTATCATCTTTTCCAGGGTCTGCATAGTGTGATTTGTTCCAACCTCATTGCCTGATGCTAAAATTTCCAGAATGATAGAGCACACAAATTATACCCAACATATAACTTTGTTTCATTGTCATTGGTCAATGTCCTTGGTGTTAGATAAACTGCAGTTTATGTTAAGTGACTTCTGAAGTTGGCTGGCTCCCTCCCGCACACCGGGAGATGAGAAGCTGCAGGTGTCCACAGTGGGCTCCCAAGTGTTTGAGGAAGATAGGCTTGTAAAAGTGACCATTGTGTTGAAAGCAGATTTACATCTCAAAGAGTAATATAGTTACAACATTTAAAAGACTTCTAAGAAAACATATCTTAGACATAGGAAGAAGTCTGTCTTAGTTTCGCACAGCTGAAGGTAACATTAAATTACGTAGATCAGTGGGAAGTCATTAATGTGTGATTTGAGTCTCTGTTTTCCATTTAAACCATGAATACCACTACAACTTTTATATCCGTAGGATGTGAGGAGGAACATGTGGTAAAAGGCAAAGCTCCACGCTGACTCTCTCCTTTCTTCAGGTGACATGATTCTAGGAAGACTCATGGTGACAGGTCGGGTACCAACATTCCAACATTCTAGCATCCTTTTGGGCAGAAGAGATGAGATCTGCAACATGACAGAGATGTTACAGAAAACAACAAATCTTGTCTTGAACCAGCCATGACCTGAGGGGGCTCTTTGGATTTCTGGGCGATGTCCTGGCCCAGGAATACTGAAGGCTACAAGCATGGGAAGGTCGTGGGACTTGAGACTTTGCAGCACACAAATGCAGTGCCTGTTACGTGCTCTCTGAGAAGTTAAACCACCTGCAGGATGTCTTAAATCATCCAGGTTTTAGGGGGCTATAATAGAGAAATTTATTAGCGTTAACTTCAAGGGGGTGAAAGGTTGTTGGATCACAATTTTCCTCTGAATTGATACATTCCATCTTGCAGACAGGTTCCTTATGATGTGCGAAGTAAACAAAGCTTGCACGGCTCAGGAAGTAAACAAAACTAACAAAGCTTAGGAAGTAAAACAACTCACAAATTCCTGAAATTTGTAAAACTCGAAAGGTTCCTTCCAAGGTCACATAAGCAATAAGGACCAGCTTGATAGGAGACTCTCTGACCTATTGAAGTGTCTGCAAGTTCCTCGGGGTGTTTCAAGGATGCAGCTTTTGGGAATCATCACCAATGCTGGGTGCTGGATTTGCTTTCATTGCCAAAAGAAACCTGGTGAGGAAAAAATTTATTTGGCTTTTGCTTCTCTATCAAAATTATGTATGAGAGAAGTCAGAGCAAGAACTCAAGGCAGGATCTCAGAAGTAGGAACTAATGCAGAGGTTATAGAAGAGTGCTGCTTCCTGGATTCCTCAGAGTGCTTTCTAATATAACCCAGGACCACCTGCTAAGGCTCTACAAACGTGGGCTGGGTCCTCCCACATCCATAATTTGTCAAATGAATGACCTACAGACTTGCCTACAGACCAGTCTGATGGAGGGAATTCTTTAATTCATGTTCCTTTTTAGATTGCTCTAGCTTGTTCCTAGCGACCAGTTACTAGCCAGAACACAGGGCTATGCTTTGTGGGGATGTGGCTGCTTTAAATCATCCACATGAGAAGACCAAGCAGATGCCATACTAGGCTGCTCAATCTTCTCTCAGAGGTCAGGCCTCAGTTTCAGTTTCCTGAGCCTGAGCGGGCAGCTTCTGAAAGAGTCACAAGCTAAGAACCATCCCCAACACCCCCAACAACCAGGAAGCCTGGTACATTCAGAACCAGGCTAGGACTGATCCACACTCAAGAACAAGGCCTAGGACTTGTCCAGGCCCATCCCCTTCCCCAAAATAACTGTAGTCCTGATCAGCTTCTGACTAGCCCTGGCCAATTAGAATGCAATCATATGATTGCCACTTGCTTAAGCCAATCATGTGTAAAATGACATACCTGCCCTAGGAACTCTCCTTCTACTGTGCTTAGAATGAACCTTCATGTTCCTCTTGGTGGAGGGGGATCTTTTGCCATTTTGTTTCACTGTGTGGCAACACCCCAGCATGCTGGAATAATAAAAATGCTCTTGCAGATTGCATACGTGAACGGTGGTTTTTTGTAGGACTTCTTCAGGACCCTAACACATAGCCATATCAGTAACACCAATAAATTTACCAGCTGTCTCTGCTAGACTTCAGGGGGGTTCCTTTGGTCTGTCACTGGGACCCTCTCTGTGGTGAATAGACTTCCGTTCAGATCTCCCGAGGGAAAGTCTAGAAAAAGGGCATCTGGAAGCCATGACAGGAAATCCATGAAACTTGAGTTGCCCAGTCCTAATTAAGAAGAACTTTCCCCCTTCTTCTGTTTGCCAGACTATTTCAAACATCTCTCCGGACACATACAGACTTGTGTGTAATAAAATCTGACAGGTGGTTAGTATGTAGAATGTGGTATGTTGCTGTTGGCAGGACAGGTGGTTAGTATGTAGAATGCGGTATGCTGCTGCTGGCAGGCCTCCTTATTTAAAAGGGTTTCCACTGTGCAGCCTGCAGGGACTGCTTATCCCTAGAGAGCCGGCAAGCTGCGGGGTCTGTCATGGAGACCGTATATGGTAGATTGGCTCTGGATCAAGGTGAATTGAATTTATACATGAGGAGTCACTCACACTGTCGTGAGCTGGTTTCCTTCTTCCTCAGGAAGCAGGTCCTTAGAGACCAAGACTGTCATGTCCAGACAATGAGATTTCTCTGGTATGACACAGATGATACACAGTGGGGCTGCTGGGCCTGGGAAGCAGGGCCTTCCTGCCCCTCCTGATAGACAAGAGAGAAGACTGATGTGGGCATTAACAGATCACTGGGGGCATTCCTGTCAGCAGGAGAAATCGGGCTCCCATGGGTGCTTTCTTTCACATTGTCTCCTGTATTTTCCTTGCTCCATACTTATATATACTTATGTGAGCCTGGTCTTTCTTTGTACCTGAATAATGACATGAAGACTTTTCATTAATTATGAAAGCCTGGCCTTAGCGTACACTTTTTCCCAAGTAGCTCTTAAAACTTAAAGTAACCTGTTTATTTTAATTTTCTTTCTGCCCCATGGCTCATTACGTCCCCTCAATTCTGTGCATTCCATTTTCTCTGTATCTCGCTGGTAAATTTCTCACCTCAGAATCGTTCCCAGAGTTCCTATATCTGGCTGGAAGTTCTGCCTATCCTCTCCTGCCAAGCTATTGGCCATTCCAGTTCTTTCTTAAACCAATCAGAGGGTGTGCGAGGCAGGTGAGGGAAAACAAAGACACATCTTATACAGTGTATGACAAGATTATCCCAAGACTTATCTCAGTGATATCATGCAACCTATGTGACCCAGGGCTGATTTCCGCAGAGCTCAGGAAGACGTTCCCTTGCTGATGTTCCTATTCAAATGGTTTTCTTTTTAAAAAGTACAATCCTTCTCCATGGTCTAGCCTGGTGAGCCTACCTGTGAGGATCACATCTTTCCTCCATGAAGGGTGATCCTCAAATCTAGCAGGGGCCCCAAGAAATAAGGTCAACAATTAACAAGTGGGATTCCATTAAGATAAAATACTTCTGCGCAGCTAAATAAAATTCCATCTGGAGGAGTCCCACAAAATGGGAGAGAACCTTTGCCAGCCATACCTCCGACAGAGGGCTAGCATGCAGTGTAAACAAAGTACAAAACATAAAAGAAAGAAAAAATGACTGATTCAAAATATGATCCTGAACAGTCTTCAAAACAAAATGATTAAGAAATATCTTAAAAATATCCACTATCCCTAGACATTAGGGAAATATGAATCAAGATGTTATTTTACCCCAGTCTGAATGGCAAATATCAACAAAACAACTAATACGTAATGACGAAAGGGATGGAAGGAAAGGGGAACCCTGATTCGCTGTTGTTGAATTGCAAACTGCTTCATCCCTGCTAGAAATCAGTGTGGAGAATTCCCATATGACTCAGGTGTACCCAAAGCACATCCCATTCCCCAGATCCGTGCTCAGTTATGTTAATTGACATTCTAGTCATAATAGCTGTAAATGGAAATGCTTAAAAGGCCTTCAGCTGATGATAAAATAACGACAATGTGGTGTGTGTGCTCTACAGAATACTTCTCAGCTGTAAAGAATAGAAGGGAAGAGAGCCAAACAACAGTAAGGATGTTTGAACATATTTTAAGGATTTATACTATTAAATGCCCACCTAAAAATACCTGCAATGCAGGTAAGTCAGTATATATACATACCTGTACAGTTTAAATGAAAAGTTCCCATCTGAGGGCTTAGTGCTCCATTCCAGTGCCACTGCACTAACAAAGACCCCGACGCCAGTTATGACGGGTTCTCTTTCGAGTTGTTCATCACTGTTGTCCAAGTGATTCCCCAAATATTATAGGCTATCGTAGCCCCAAGTTGCTCCTCCAGAAATTCAGTCCCTATTGCTGAAAACATTGTGCATTTTCAGGCACTAGGCTTGGAGGTTTCTGAGGTAGAGCTGACCTGAAAGCCTCCTGCATGACGACGAGCTCTCGTGGCACTAGAAGGGTCCATGAAAGCTTCTAAAAGAGGAAAGGTCTGCAGCTCTACCCAGCGATGACACCTATGAACCACATCAATGACCAGCATGGCATGCTAATCCTCATAGTAAAATGGTGGCAGACATTCCTTGGCAGTCATCAACAGCTCTGTCACTCGACTGAAAATCAACTCAACACGAGGGATACCGTGTCTGGTACTGGAAACCTAGGCATCCACGCAGGGCTAGTGAAGTACTACAGGTATTTCTTGCTGAACCAGCCTGATTTCTAGCTAATTTCTAAATATTTGTCTTTACCCACAGTAAGTGTAGTCTTTATCTTCAGCAAGAAAACTTTTCATTGCAACAGACAGAGGTCATTACAGAAAACCATAACCAACCAAAATGCAGAGTTGTAGAACCCAGTCCCAAAAGATAAATCTACAAACTAACTCTTTATCTAAGGCTCAGGAATCATTGTGGAAGAGGAGGCTGAGAGATTTTAAAACCCAGAGGATTAGAAAGTTTGCTGTAGACTATGTCTCCTGGTAAGGCTGGAAGTTATAGCCAGAGAGTGTCACTAACATGACTGCCTAAACATGAGCTAAAAAAGGACAGCAACAACACACATGATAATGTGGAAGAGGGAAATCCCAGACACATGGGAGACTAGGAATCCTGAGATCAAGAGAAACAGTCTTCCTCAGGGAAGAGCACCCCAACTGGGTATGTAACACCAAATGGTCAGTTCTGAAAACGTATTCACCAAATGACATTATATAGAACGAACAGGTAATGTCCATGTATTCAGGAATATATGTACACACAAATGTATGTAATAACAATGAATGAAAAAAGAAGCCTTGAGTTTGAAAGAGAGCAAGGACAGGCATATGGAAGAGTTTGGAGGGAGGCAAAGGAAGGGCAAAATGATGTATTTACATTGCATTCTCAAAAAGTAAAATAAATAATTAAGAAAGTAGTCTATTGTTAGAACTAAAAATAGCATTTTATTGGTGATCAAGGAGCACAAATAAAGATGCCAATTGAGTCAAGCATTTGCCATGTGTTATTGGCCAGTCTCATTTTTCTTTTACAAAATGACTAAGAAGCCCATCTTTTATTTTTCTAATGTGTTAATTTTCATTACTGTGAGGTTTTTGTGTTTGTTAGTTGCTATGCTGTGTAAATTATGTATGGCTGTTAAATTTTCCATTCATGATGCCTGTTAGTGAAAAGACATTGTAAATTTTAATATGGGTGAATTTACCTTTTGTTTTTATAGTGGATAGTGCTTTTAGTGTATTAAGAGGACGTGAAGTTATATTGATAATCTTTCCTGTTTTCTTCTAATGTTTTAACATTTTTTTCCAATTTCTAATGATGTCATCAATCATATGGCTCTGACTGTTGCCTGATTTGAAGTAAGAGGTCAGTTTTATATTTTTTCCCAGAGAGAAAATCAAAATCCTTTTGTACTCATTGATCAGGTGGCTTCTTCTTTACCAAAAATCATAAAAATTAATTTATATAAATTCACAAAATTTGTTACATTTATTTATGTTGTGTATGTGTTTAGATGGCACTGTGTGTGTGTGTGTGTGTGTGGTGTAATTAGATGACAGCCTGCCGCAATTGGTTCTCTCTGTCTACCATGTGGATTCCAGGGATCCAGCCCAGGTTGCCAGGCTCAGTGGCAAGAGGCTGTACCCTCTGAGCCACCTTGTTGTCCCCAAATTAGCTATTTTATTAAAGTTGACAAGACATTATAATCTCTGTCCAGGCGCACTTCTTGCTGGAATCTACAAATCTTTGGATTATACCTTTGTATCAATCACAATACATTTTCTATTAAATATATCGGCTTGTTTCTTCTACCTAATTTTGAGTTATAAAGTTGGAGACTTAAGTCTTCTTTTTATTTATTTCCTTTAAAACAGTGTTTGCTTATTAAGTAAACAGTGAATTATGTTCAGCTGAATTTATAATACCCCTTATACTGAAAGGAACAGTAATGCTGAAATATGTTTTTCATAGAAACCCCTTCAGAGATAATGTTTCCACATTGTCTGTAGTTCTGATATACTATGTCTTTTGTTATTTATCTCAAGTTCTGCAGTGTTGTTCAGGAAGTTTGCGGAGTTAAGAAGTTATAAAGCACCCAAGGGTGTGTTCTTGTTTACTTTAGTCACAAATTAATTCCCAATGGAGTTTTAAAGATAATCAGCAGTAGCGAACATTAAAAAGATTGTGAAGTACACAGAGCCATGCTACGCCCAGGGATGCTTCCCGTGCCTGGTCTAGGGAAGTAGAGTTTGAGTACGGGAGGAAAAGGCTGGTGGAAACAAGACCTGGTTGTTTTGTTTCTTGGTTACCTGGAGGCAAAAATGAGGGAGGAAATGAGTTCTCCTACAGGAGTCTGGAGAAACAAAATGGACATTTATGAAGGCACGAAACCTTGGAGATGTTTGGGCTTTGACATTAACTTAAAAGTGAGTTTAACTGAGTCATGCCCACCCCATCCGCATGACACGGGGCGGAGTTTTTTCTTTTTTTCTTTTTTTTTTCTCTCTCAAATTTTGTTTTGCTTTGGGGGGAAGTTACAAGGGCAGATGGCGGATGTGGGGAGAGATGGCTGGGATCGGGATGCATGATGAAAAGACCATAAAGAACCATTGGAAGTTAATAATTTTTTTTAAAAAGTAACTTTAAGGCACCCCAGTGAAAGTCTGTGTAGTACTGACTGAACAGGACTGTGCTGAACTCTAGCTCTGACCTCCCGCTCCCCAGTCCCACACTTTAGCATCCCGCACTGTCTTCCTCATTTGTGTCACACTGCGCTTGCTCAGACTTTCCATCCGACCAGACTCTGCACTTGTGGCCTCACTGCTCTGGAAGCAGTTATATCCTCTGGGCCCCTCCCCACTACCACTCTTTTCTGAGGTCTTTTCCTAAAAAACACTTTCTCTGCTCCCTGGTCTGGAATCCAAGCTCACCGCTCATCTTGACTATCTATGGCTTTGTGAGTCTGAGTCTTCTATAGTCATGGAAAGCAGTTGCCTTGTGACTGGTTAGTGGCAGGCTTTCCCACATTTAGCAGAGACCTTGTCTTGTGATTGGCTAGTAGCAGGCTTTCCCACATTGAGCAGACAGAGGTCTTTGCGTGCAGCTAGTCCTCCCTGAGTATTTGCTGAATCAGTACAGGAGTAAGAAAGGAAAAAGGCAGCATGGACACAGGGCTGCGCGTATCTGGTTTCACTGTGTTAGTATTACCCTGAAAGTCTTTGAGTTTCAGTTTACTTATCTGTAATTTGGGAACTTGCGTATGTGTGATGATCAGTAAACAATGCGTGAGGAATGGGGAGTGACGGGACATTAGTTCTCTTGAGTGTGTAGCTCTGGCCGGCCGAACCCTTCTCCCCATTCCCTCTGCCGTGCTGAAAACCATTAGATTATATTCCTAAAGCTAGCCTTCAAGGTCTATTGCCTTATTTGTTCACTTCTTCCTCTTGAGGATGACAAGCAAAATTCAGCAATCGGAAGCCCCTTTTATTCACCCAATTAACAGGCCAAATTAAAATTAAGCACTTTATCCTAACACTGAGTTTCCGTCTTTACTTTATAAACTGCCATTTGCCTTGGTGCCACGTCTGCCTCCTCTCTATCCAGATGCAGTCCCTTGTCCCTCTGGGACAAATTCCCTGCTCCTTCCCTTGTTGTGTTTCCCTTCTCCCTCGTCCTCTATCTCCTTTACCACTGCACCCCGCATCCTTGCCTGTTCTAACACAGACCCCCATTTTTGTTATGAACAACCCTTGCAAGGTCATTTGCTGCTGTTTTTCTGCCTGAGTCAGAAAGTAGTCACTTTTAACTTATCTTCTCTGCTTAATAAATGATCCATCTCTCTGTGAAACCAGGTGTTTGTGCCTAATCCAGAGTCTGAAAGGGAGCCCCACTGTGTGTGGGTCCCCTTCAGGGAACATTTAATATATATTTACAGCAACATTATAGATTGAATTTTGAACTTAAAGACTTACACATTTTGGGCAATCACTCACCATGGAACGACATACCCAGCTCCAAGCATGATATACTGTTAAATTCCATCATGATATCAGGTCCAGGTAGCAGTTGGTTATTCTACACTGGGCAGATACATGACATATGAATCCTGTGAAGGTAGCAATGCAACAGTTAGACACACACCGCCACCTAAAACTTACCCTGCTCAAGAGTGATTTTCGCTGTGTGCTGTTTGGCAAAATGTTTTAGACTCCATCTTTGTTTCTTCACCTTCCTATCATGTATCTGATTCACTAATCCCCTAAATTAAAAACTTAAATGTTAAAAACAAAAATCATAACTCAACACCCCATCATTTCCCAGGAACAAATCCAACAGAAAAAAAAAAACAAAAAACAAAAAACAAAAAAAAACTATGCTTTTTGTTTGCTAGAAAATTACAGGTGGGAGTGGGGATAGTTATTATAAAGAAAAATCATTTAACAAAAATTAAAAGATGAGAATCTGGAGGCCGATGAATGACTAAGCACGGCCCTGTCTGCTGCTGGTGCTGCTATAATAGGAGAGTTACCCTGTAGAGGCTCCTTCCCCTTGGAGCTGAGGTCTGAGGTAGCCAGGCAATGATGATTCTCTCCCCAAAGAATGGGGAGAGAATGACAGTGCATAAAAAGATGCTCCCGGGAGTAAGGACTGATGTGTGACATCCTTCTGTATATGTGTTGCTTTTATTGGTTGATGAATAAAGCTATTTTGGCAAATGGCTTAGCAGAGTAAAACCAGGTGGGAAATTCAAACAGAAATGTAAAGAAAGAGTAGGTCGAGTCAAGGAGATGTTATGTAGTTACCAAAGGAGAAAGATTCCCAAACATTACTGGTAAGCCCCAGTCTTGTGGTGATACAGAGATTAATAAGAAATATGTTAATTTAATAAGAAATATGTAAGAGCTAGCTAGGAATATGCCTGATCCATTGGCCTAACTTAGGTAGGCAGGGAAAACTAAACCAAATGCTGGGAAAAAGAAGGGTGGAGTCAGAGAGATACCATGTAGCCCTGCTGGAGCCAGACACAACTGTAGCCGGTAAACCACAGCCACGTGGTGATACACAGATTACTAGAAATGGGTTAAATTAATATGTAAAAGTTAGTCAATAAGAAGCTGGAGCTAATGGGCCAAGCAGTGATTTAAATAATATGGTTTTTGTGTGATTATTTTGGTTCTGGGTGACTGGAACGAACAAGCAGCCTCCTTCCTACAGAGCAGGGTAGAGGAGCGAGTACAGAGACGGATGACTAACACAACTTTGAGAATGCTTCTTAGAGACCTACTGCTGTACAAGTTTCCTAAAATATATTATATGTTGTACATATTTATTATAGACACACACATATGTACATATACATACATATATAGTTTAACTTGAGTTACTCTTTAATTGGCATCCCCCTAAGACACCATAAACTATTAAATAAAAAGTCCAATGCCAAAAGGCTTACTCTTTTCCAGATGTTGGTTCATGAAGTCCTATAAAACCTCCTATATATGACAGGCTACTGCCATTTATTGTCATTGCTCTTGTTTACTCTCCAGAGCTTGACAGTAAGATCACATACATAAGTCATAGGATATGGATAACTCAAGATGCTACTTATCTAAAAACTTCATCTGTGCATTTGTGTTTTTTTATTTACTTTTATTTCACAGTGTGTGTGGCGTAAGTGTGCTTTTGTGTTTATGCACATGTCCTACATATACGCATACCTATGTGTTGGCCATTGATTAGCACTGAGCATCCTACTGTATAGCTAGCTCACTCACCACCTTACTTTTCCAGGTAGGGTCTCTCACTTAACCCTGCTGGAGCCATTTAGTGTTATGATATGTCTTGGTCTAGGAAACATCTCATCTTTTTTCACTTATGTCTATCCTTATTGGCTGCACAGTCTGGCCAATGAGCTCCTGGGATCTGACTGTCTCTGCGTGCACCAGCGTTGAGTTTAGAGAAATGTGTGAGAGTTCCTGGTGCTGGGTATCTGAACTCAGCTCCCAAGCACTTTACCTATTGAGCCATCTTCCTAGTCCAAAATGCAGTGTTTTCTGAAGTGAGTTTGCACTTGCTGCTATGAACTCAGATTTACATGGTTCATTTACAAGGAAATTGAAATGACTTCTTTCCTTTCGTGAGTCTGTTTTCCTCCTGGTGTTTTGCACACTACGTAGATGAAAAAGATCCAGTCCTGATGATATAACACTAAATCATTTCATGGCAAATGAACACACATTTACAGAAGTCCCCATTGAAGGCTAGTATGTTAAGCCAATGCCTGCTCTATTTTTAAACGAGAACAGACAGAATGACTAAGGAGATGCTGCCTAGACCAAGACATATTGTGCACCAAATGGCTCCAAATGCTCCCCATATTTTCCCAAATGTTTCTGTAGTGCTTACTATCAGGCACAGTCTATGCATTTTAACTAGCAAATAAAAGGTCAACAACATGGACTGGTATTTCCTTGGGAGGAAAGCAGAGATTATGTGTTGCTCTCCAAGGGAGCATAAAAAAGACAAGGGCCAGCTCCGAGATGAAGATTTGCATTTCAGTATATATGCTTGTGCTTAGAAACCAGTCAAGTCAGCAGCCATGATCAAACTTAGATGTATCTATACAGACACCACTCTGCCATGTTGCTGAATAGGACACAGTCCTAGCTTTGGTGGAGATAAGAAAGGACAAATGAACCATGACTTTTTATAGGATAACCAGGACTGTCTGTGTATGCCAAATGGGAAGAGAAGGTTTTACATTTTTTTCTGAGATAGACATTTTAACAAGAATTTCTAGGGTTGTATATACATAATATGCCAGGACTTGGAAGTCATTTAAGATTAAGGAAATGATCTTAATATATTTTTTTGGTCATGATTCTCTGGGTATCGTCTCTTTTGGAGGTAGGAGAGGAGCTCAGGAGTCCGAGGAAGTACGATACTTAACAAGATTCACAGCTTCTTCCCAAGATTATAAACCTGTAATCAATATCAGAACAGGACTCTTTCTGGATCTTCCTGAGAGTTGTTGGGGGTGGGAGAAGCTCCAGGACACAGACTTTGAGAGTTGTCATCCACACTGAGGTGAATTTTCAGTGCTGCTACTGCGTTGGAGTCACCCATGCTCCTGTAAGTAACACCTTGCCCATGTTTTTGTAAGTAACTGAAGAAACTCACCAATTCACCAGGCTAGATGTAAGTGGAATCATTTCTTTGGTCTGTGGTCAATGCTGTATCTGGGGTGAATAGAGATGGTTTTCTTGTCTCACCAGGAAAAGTCACAAAGGCCATTGTGCAATGGAAATGAGAGTCTCCATGGAGAGTGTGATGTGTGTCTAGTGTGATTACTGCAATCCAGTTTATGGTCTTACTTCAGAGAACCTCTCCTTATCTAGGCCATAGGTTGCAATGCTGCAAGAGGATACTTGTGTCCTATCAAGGACCTGGATGAGGTAGAGGGTTCGCGTCAACTAGGGCAATTACCACCAGAGCAAAACACTTTCTGTTTCAACTGAACCACTTTGAGAAAAAAGGCTCCCCAATAAAATGTTACTCAGAGATAGAATTCTTCTACTGATAAAGCCACTGCTTTAGAGAGAGTCTAGACTTACAAAAATGAATTAAAAAGGACATGGTCTGAGATGTGGTCATCTTTAACCCCCAATGCATAAGAGGAAAGGAAATGACCTACTACAATCGTATCCCGACACTTGCAGTGGGAGTCTTATAACTCCAGGTTCTGAACAAGATTTGCAATTCTCCAGGATTGTCACAATCTCAGAAAATACCATCCAGCTAAGGCTGGCCCGAGTCCTTTTGCTAGTTTTGCATGTGAGGTATCAAAGCTGATATGAAAATAATAAGGATGAATGAACACAGCCTAAAGAAATTTTAGATTTTTAGTAGAAGTCCATTAGTTTCCTAGCACTTGGTGTTGGCTTATCTGCTCAATGGATCTCTGACTTTTTAATTCAGTGTGCATCTCCCTCAGCAGATGTGGGGATGTGAGCTTAATTGTGACAAACTGAAGACATGATGCTGCTTATAATTGGCTCTGGTTCTTAGTAACACAGAGAGTCAGACACAGAGAGAGGCAGCAGAGTGGACAGACCTGTGTCAAGGAGCTAGGCCCACAGATGCAGCTACAAAGGCTACTCTGCAGTGTGTTAATGCAATGCATTGTAGCAGGCAGGACGTGGTGGAGATCTCCATGCATGCCTGACGTCTGCCTCATTAGGATGTTATAAACCTTGTGAGCTAAAAGGACCACACTTTGTAAACCCTTATCGATGTCATCAATGACATAGTTATTGTAGCTCAGGAACCTCGGCAAAATGAGAGGAAGTATGAGGCATTTCTGAATAAATAACGGGTATAAAGAATAAGTCATTGTACCACAAATTAGCTATCTGTCACTATAACAAAATACCCCAGAATGACTACTGAAGAAAATGAGGTTTCTTTAGAGCATAGTTTTAAAAGTTCAAAGGCATGACATGTCATGTGGGATTCCCCTCTGTATGCTGAGAATAGAGGGCAGAACAGAGCTAGGTGGGGAAAACTAAACTGAATGCTGAGGAAAAGAAGGGCAACGTCGACAAGAAACCATGGAGCCGCTGCCGGAGACAGACATGCTGAAAGTTTGCTGGTAGGCCATGACCTTGTGCTGATGTACATATTAATGGAGATTGATAAAATTAAGATGTAAGAATTAGCAAATAAGAAGCTAGAGCTAATGGTGATTTAAATCAATCCAAGCAGTAATTTAAATAATATAATTTCTGTGTGATTATTTTGGGAATCTGTGTGACTGGGAAATGAACAAGTGGCCTCCCTACAACAGACATTTGCATCAGCCTGGTTCTGGTCAGGGCCCCAGAGAACAGCAAGAACATACTTCAGGTTGAGTACTCACAGTTTCATTCAGGAAGCAACTGGGGGATGTCATTCTCCTTTTACTGTAATCCTTTCATGAAAAGCTCAAGGGGGACTCTCTCAAGCTCCTCATGAACTACAGTCCTCCTATGAGGGCTCACCTCCCAGCATTCCTCACTGTTTAAATTCAGAGACCCTCTTGGAGACACAGACCATATCAAACCCTAGCAGCCCTTTAGAACCATGCTACACTTGATTGCTTTTTTAATGGATCCACCTGCATACAAAGGAGTAGAATGTCCTGCTTCAGTGACACTGACTGGCCATGGGATCTTGGAATGTGAACAGATGTGATCAATAAAACATTTGGTAGAAAATGTGATTGTTCTTGTGGGGTTGGTTGTGTCTTTGTGCTTCTGTTCACGAGAAGAGGATGGCCAAGTTACTCATTCCTTTGTAGTCCCAGAGCTCAGAATGTAGCATATGTAGAACATATCTGAATCCATTTTGTGCCACGACTGTGACCTGCAGCCAAAACTGAAGATATGATAGGGAAGGGGGTATGCAAACCATGCGTTTGAGAACTACTGATTTTCCCAGAGAATGCTGACCAACATACTTGGATCATCTTTGTTTTGTAGCAGTTTCCTTTGAGATTAAAACCTTCCCTTTTGGAGGGAAGATGCTTGACACCCAGGTATTGAAAGGAAGTTGAAATAAGATATTTTAAGACAAGATGTTTTTGGAGAAGAGAGTCCTACAGAGGGAGCCCATTAAGACACAGAATGTTTATAAGAAGGTAAACATCAGGGTGTTCCAAAGGGAAGTGAAACATTCCATCCTGCATAGAAGATTGTTATTCTCAGGAAATGAAAAACACAAAATAGCTTCAGGAAGTGGCTGAAATTAGCCAGATTCACCAGGTTCCTCCCTCCACACATGTATATAGCATTACAGAGTGCTGAGAGACACTCTGACCTGCCAAGTTGCCTGAAAGGTGTAGAGATCAGCTGAGCTGCCTTGAAGAGGCCCAGACTAGCTCAGTTATTTTATGAGTAGGTTTTGTGTCAACTCGACACAAGCTAGAATCATCAGAGATGAAGGAGCCTCAGTTGAGGAGATGCCTCCATGAGATTGAGCTCTAAGACATTTCTCAATTAGTGATCAATGGAGAATGGCCCAGTCAGTTCCTGGTGGGTGATACCATCCCTGAGTTGGTGGTCCTGGGGTTCTATAAGAAAGCAGGCTGAGCAAGCCAGTGAGAAGGATACCTCCATGGCTTCTGTGTCAACTGCTCCAGGATCCTTGCCCCACTTGAGTTCCTGTCCTGACTCCTTCCACTGAAGAACAGTGCTGTGGCAACATATCCAAATAAACCCTTTTCTCCCCCAAGTTGCTTTTGGTTATGGTGTTCCATCACAGCAATAGGAACCTTACTGAGATTTAGTTATCTACAGATGATACCCTTCAACCTTTTGAGTGGCCTGCAGGATGTGTGCTGTGTTCTGTATTTCCAGTTTTTTTAATGGTTTTCCATGCTGGGATAGACTTTTGGTGAGTCATTTCTGTTTCTGTAAATAACCCCTCATCCATATTCCTGTAAGTAGCAACAATAAAACTCAATGGCTTATCAAGCTGGACTTTGGTGATGTCCCTACTTTGGTCTCTCTTTGGGTCTGTTGATAGGACCTCAAAGTTAGCACAAGACACCCCCAGACCAAGTTCTCATCACAAAAGAGATATTTTTGTACCAGAGGGACAAAGGGCAGGGAATAAGAGACAAAGACAGGAGATAAATGATGAGGGAGAAGAGGAACAAGGGAGAGAGGGAAGGAGTATTTGCTCCAGAGGGACAAAGAACTGTCTCTGAATAAAGCAGAGACAGAGGTGGCCCATAGGCAGATAGTAGCTGATAAAGGCAAAAGGGGCCCCCTGCATTAGGATGGGCTGTTCAGCTTTGGTCATGTCAATTAGGGTAACTCGAAAAGAACGTTTTGATTTCTGGACTTCAATTCTTTTGATAGCTGTACCGTGGTGGTCAGTCAGCTTCAGGAGAAGGAAGTGGCCAAATGAGGGAGTGGACGTTGGTGGCTAGCTTTAGGAATGCCATCTAACAGTCTTTGTCAAGGCAGAGGGAATGGGGAAAGAGCAAAGCCTGAAAAAGCTATGTTTGCCATAATGGGACCTGCTAGAGCCCCTTCATCCCTGTCTGAGGTGAGTAGATGTTCTGTTCACATCTCCCTAGGGACAATGTCACACACTGTCTTCTGTAAAGATGCTTCAAGATGAACGAGTATAATTCTGTAAAACGTTACTGGTCAGTTTTGTGCCATGCTCCAGCATGCGCATAGTGAAGACAGCAGTAAGAACTCCAGCTTTCTTACCTACCTCGTAGGCGTCTTTCCCTACATGGAATCACTTCAGAGTGCTCCAAGATAGCAAACCAAGCAGAAGGGGCTTTCTTTCACTTGGTGATTAAAATCTTAATTTATTAGAATTATGCTGCAAGACAGAGTATAATGAATAATCTTGAAGCCCGGAAAAAATAGACCCCAAAGAAAATCAACTAGTTCTCTAATTCTTAAATTGTTTTCTTCTAATCAGTTATGTTAATTTTTAATATGGACAATGTAAAAATGAGACATAAGAGGCACAATTAGGAGGCAACCATGTAAAAGATTTATGTTTTCTTAGATGCTGGATGAATCATGCCCTACTAAAATAAAAGGGAAAAAAAGGAGGCAGAAACACTCAATGTGCCTGACATGTGGCTTGTTAAAAGTGATCATCACGCAACCTGTGCCCAAATGGCACTAATCATTCTCCAGCTCTGTGTGCTAATGAATAGGAGCCAGCATGCTAGTGCTTGAACTGCTTTGACCTCTGGGAATGGAAGGAGTTAAGATGAATTCTGAATCATGAAAAGGCATTTTATATATCAGCCATTGTTAGCGATTCCTTTAAGTATATATAAAACAAGTTTCTCCATAGGAAGACATGAACCTATCCTTTTACAATGATGTGTGTTTTAGACATTTTGTTGTACAAGGACAACAGCACATTCTAAGCCAATATTCTCTCTTGACATATTGCAATGATGCTGTTATAAATGCTCCAAAATCAACTTATGCGTGCACGTGTGCAGACATGCATGTACAATATTATTTCAAATCAGCCACTCAATTCATATTTACAGATGGCCTCTCAGTTTAATATTCACTCAGCAAAGATAGACTACATGTTTTACATGAGTAAGTTGCAGATAAATTGGTACAAGTGGCATAAAAATAGAAATCTTCCTAACCTTTATAAAGTCTTCAGTCGGCATACACAGCCTGTCATAGGGTTTGCAGAAATGTTAGCAACCTTAGAAATCAGAAAACTGTGACAGATTGAATAAAATCTCTTGGTCTCAAATAAGGACTTAATATCATGCATGCGTTTGAATACTGAATCCTGATTTTGTGTTCTTGTTAACAGTATTTGACTATAAAATATTTTAAAATACCAAGCACATATATAGGGAAATAAACTAAAGAGAAAATAAAGAAGTTTTCAACATCACTCAGTTATTTGGGAGTTAAAAACCTAGAAGAAGGGAAATATCTTTGTTGATGAACCTGTGAAAGCCGAAGGCAGAACTAGGAACATGTGTCAGTTCCTGTGCTTAGAGAGAGGGTGGCTATCTCCCCAAATAAAGCCTTGATGAAGAGTTGATGATTGAGAATACAGGCAGAGGCTCAGTGTGTAGCTGAGAGCCACCGCGGCGTCTGTGCATCTCCACAAACAAAGCTAGGAAAGTTTCTTAAACTTCATATGATTTTAATTCACCAACCGATATTTCATCTCATCACACACCTGAAGGTGTGAGAAGGGATCTCGGCAGCAGTGGAGCTTAGGGTGAGGCTGGGAAACTCTTGAATCCATGTCTAGATAAATGGAGTTGGATATGGAACCATCCACAGGCTGGACTCTGACCATTTGATTTGTCTTAACCACTCAATTGGCAAAGCAGATCAGTTCTTGCTTGTTTGCACAGATATTAAAGTCTTCTTATGGTTTCCCCCTTAAAAATCCTCCCCTCAACCCTCTTCCCAGTAAATCTCAAATTTGACTCAGAGATTGTTCATCCTGCTAACAGTTAATCAATAAATCTTTCAATTATAATTAAATTAAGTCCATGGTATACATGCTTAGTCTAGCCACCATCTGAGTGGATAAATGCTGGTGGATCCCTGGTGTCCTTCTCCTTGGGAAGAAGGTCCTGTTTGTTTGGGGACAGGTTTAGGGTAAGCTGACATTTTTTCTGTCTTCACAATTATCCAGAAGATGGATGCAATACACATCACTTTCATTTTAATACCAATTTTACAATAAAGTTGCTTTCTTCCTTTCTATCCTCCCCTGATGATTGTCTGTGTTGCAGAGGAGATTCAGATTTTGGTTGACTTTTCACGTGTGCATACCCGCACCATAGTCGATGCGCAGCATCCTAGTCGCCAACTCCTTTCTTCTTGCAGAGATAACATTTTATATAAACGATTAATTTCTTACAACTCATTGCAAAAAAGATTGCAATACCCCTATTACACAACTGGGGAAACTGAGACAGAAAGTTGTGAGGTCGTTTGTCTAAGTTGCTCAGCTCAACGGGCAAGGCCGGGACTATAAATCTCTGCCTGCTCTCTGCTGCTGTACTCTGTTGCTTGTGACCTGACCTCTTTCCTGAGTCTTCAGTGTCTACCTCTCAAGGCTGAAGGCACAGTAGCTGAAGGAAACTGGGTCCCCAGAGAGCCTGGAAGACACTGGTATTTAGTGAAGGCTCTCACTGAGGTTCCTGGGGTCTCTTATAGGAACTTTTTGAGTAGTGGTAATAGCTAGAGGTTGAGGGATATGTGAGGACATCATGGTTGGATAGATACTGAAATAAACGGTTTTGTGGTATTTTTCCATGTTATAGTATTGAGAAAGATGCTATTAGCCATACATTAAATATGGAAGGCTTAGCATGTTTTCATGGAGCTTGCTTTAGAGTAACATGTAAGCAGCTAATCCATGTGTTCTTGAGACGGTTAGGAAAAGCAGTTGGCATTTCTCACCTGATTCTAAAAATTCTGTCAGCACTGGTTTGCAAGGCTATAATCAAGCTCTTTCCATATAAAGCCTTCTTGGTATTTCAACAGATGCACTGGGTGAGTCATAGGAGAAGGTAAATGTGGGCTTCTGAAGTAGAGGTTCTGACTGATGGAGTAGGTGCGGTGGGGATGCACACTGGGCAGCTGACCTGGGTGATGCTGTTTTTCCACAGAGTTGTTCTTATGAGGCTGGCACTGGACTAGACATCAGGAAAGAGTAGTGCAGATTCATTGTGCCTAGCTCTCTCATTAGGAGATGACCAAGTATCACAAGGAAGACATTGTGTTTATGCAGAAGATAATGCTAGTTCAGATAAGGAGAGAAGAGGAAGGGAGACTGGCATGGGTTTTGGCAAACCTTGTCTTTTCATTCTTACTGTTATTTTCACTGTGGAATGGGAATGTGGGGAGAGTAATGACAGTACAAAGGGGAAAAGCCCACATTGGAGGTCATGTGGCTGGAGGTTGAATCCGGGATGAGAATTACCCAATGCAATGATGAAGGACGCAGCAAGCAAAACACAACTACAAATAATGGGAGTGGGAGATGGGCCAGGAGATTGTTCCGGGACAAGGGCAGTTGCTGCAGATCTAGCTAGCCCTAAATTCCAAGAAGAAACAGAAGCAACTTCTTTATATTTAGTTAGTCAGAAGTCAAATTAATTATTAACAAGGTAGTTTCAGACACCAGAGGAAAAAAACGTTTGGTTTAAACGAGGGAAAGTAAAACCTTTTGAATAACCCTTAAAAGCAGGTTCCAGGAGGCCCTTAGGAACTACCTATGCCCTGTATTTCTGAGCTGCAGAAAGCCTCCCTGATGTACAAAGGATGAATTGGTGGAATCCATTTAGCAGCAGAGTAGAAATGACCCCTGGTCACAGATACTAACTCAAGACCTTAGTTCACAATGAAGATGCTGAATCCACGGTACATTATTTTAATTCAAGCTGCTTATCTTCTTTTCTTCTGAGATGTGGTCCCTGTTCTGCCTCTGTTTGTAGACTGGGTACAGGAGAATGTTAAATGGGGTTGGATTAGTATTTATCTTGCCATATGATGTTGATTTCCACAACTTAAAGATAATAAAATTTTAGCATGTTTCTTTGGTGTATGTGCGGACTAAAATTTCAAACAACCACATCAAACATAATTTTGAAAACAGTATTCCCATGTTCATCCCAGATTTTTGGCACCCATATATAATAATTATTTGGGTTTTTGGTGGACAATAAATAGCTAAAGTATTTCGCCATCAAATTAAAGTACTACGTACAATATCCTCACTGAACGCCTTCTAAGCTTCCTCACTATTTGACTTAGCTAGTTAGTCTCTCTATGCAAGGATTATAGTGTTTCTACAGCCACTCTTGTTCAAGACACTACGGGCAGTTAGTTATTTGTGGTCACAGATTAATAGTATCAAAAAAAGTTCCCTTAGTGTTTGCCGCTTTAAGTTTCTAGGGACAAGATTGTAAATTCAAAATCCCCAATGGAATCTAAAACAGAAAAACACTTTCCAATGTAAAGAGCGCTGAAGCCCAGTGTTTTCCACTTTGGCCTGATGAAAGTGATGCAGCTGACATGAGATGATTTCCTTTTAAGTGAACTCCTGTAATGGAATAGATTCTGTATGTGCAGATAGAGTTTTGGCTGCCGTTTGCATAAGGAGGAAGAACAAACAAAGGTTCCCTTGATGATAATTGCTCAAGATGTTATGGAGGCTGCTAATAGTCCCTCAGGCACAGACTAAATACAACATCACAACTGTTGGAGCAGAAAGCCGAACTTGAGAATTAGCTTGGAGTCGACTTTTCTGTCAGGATGGGTCTCGCTTTTTTAACTACTTCATATCAACCTTAAAACTCTACTTAGGCCCAGAGATTATTAATCCCATAGGTGCGTGATTTATGGTTGTCTTGGGAGAGAGATCAATGTTTTTACTGATTAAAGTTTCTCTTATTTAGATATTCCCTCTTTTCTTTCTGGTATCAGTTCCATGACTGCTTACTGCTTACATAAGATTGTGCTGACATACGGTAAAAGTTTATCTTAGTTCTAATTTTGTGTTGTATTTTGTTTAACCTGCGCCTGCATAAGTCATTTTGGTAGAGATCTGGGAATGTTTCAGTGTTTTTATTAATTTAGTTCCATAAGTAGATATACAATGGTTCCACTATTGTGAGCACTCTAAAGCCAGGGGTCATCTCTTGCTTTTGTTTTTCTGACTAGTAGGAAATTCCTTATTTGGCATGGGTGTTTACACAATGTCTCAAATTACAGACCCTTAAAAAGGCTCCAAGGGGAAAAATGATTCATCTATGTTTCTTCTTTCTTGAAGACATGTTTTACATGATTATGAGAACCCAGAAAGACAATACCCCTTCCTATTACATCAATAAAACTTGATAAAGAAGTCCTTATTAGGCAGTGTCACCCAACTGTTACAATAAACCATATCTAGATCCCAAAAGATTAACAAGACAAATGCCTATCCCCCCCTCACGTAGCAAGGCTGAGTATTTGTGCAGAAGGTGGTATTTTCTGTTCTGATACAGGACCTAGGTACCTACCACCTGTGGTCCTTTAACCCCCAGGCCATCTGCTGCAGCTGCCAAAGTGACCTTATTTAAGATAAAACAAAATGGATGGTCATTGTGGGGGTTATTTTGGATCCACTGTAGGAGACAGAATCATTACATTATCTTAATCTTTTCTTTGAACAGCTCCGTTTCTACACTTGTCTGCAGACACTGGTTATATGTGTAGATAAGACAGAAAAAGGAAGATAGCTTAACGTGTACATGCAAATGGTGCACTTTTTCAGACACCAAACACAAACTTCTGTCTTATAACCTCCACAGAACACTCTTATACTTCCAGAGACACTAGCCAAGATTTCAAACAGTCATGCTAGAATCTGGGCAGGTGTTTCCAAGTGCTTGATATCTTTTTCAAGATTTGAATAAAGATGAACACAGGTTGCAAAGATATCAAGAATATTTTATTCAAAGTAAAACCATAGTACAAGTTAGGAAGGAATACATTGTTAGGAATGGCAGTGGGCTATATGCATACTACTATTGCTTGGGGTTTGCTTTTATGGAATTTAAAAGAAGCAGGAGTTTGTTATTAAGAGGTATGTCTATGGGGTTCTTTATTTTAATTGACTGATTAAGTTATATAATAGTTTCCTGTACTGCAGTCTATCTGATCTTCATCATATGCCTACCCAGTTATGTGTAAGTATAAAATGGCAAGCAGATAATCCTTCCTAAAAGTTCCCTTGGGGATAGCATTTTGCCTCATTGTACATGACTGTCTGAGCCAGATAGTTAACCCCACCTTGTTCCTGAACACAAGTGAAGTATTGCTTTAAATGAATTAAGTTTGATGGTTGTTAAGGGGAGGTGAAGCTTATTCTATTATTCAGGTTGAGGTGCTTGTGTGACTTCATTCAGGGAAAGGTGCTGAGTTGTTCGTAGGTTGCTAGATGCATTGCTTGAAGAAGGTTGTGTATACATGCATAGTATGTACATGTAAGGCTCTCATGTTGCCAAATGCATTATCACAAGAAAGGCATGTTTTTAGCCCAAGTCAAATGGAGTCTCAGGTTGCTCAGGTATTCCTTATGCTTCTCTGCCTCCTTAGGACCAAAGCCAGGATCTTTAAATGATGAAGAGACCTCCCTTCCATATCAATCCCATAGTGGAAGGTAATGGATGGTATAATTGAGCCAAAAATCTTATTCAGAAGAGAAAAATGGGAGTTGAGAATAATTTCTAGTTGCTATCAAGCCCGATCTTCTGCTCTCTCTGTGGAAGAAGGGTGCCTTAGCTCTCAATTCGTGCCCTTTGTCTCCTGTTCCTGCAGCCACACTGCATTGAGGAGAACATACGATCACCCTTAGGATCATACAAATTCTGTAGTCAGCTTCTTTCTCAGGAAGGTTTGAGATCTCTAAGCTTGTCTTAATATAAAATACCCAGAAGAGAAGACTTTGATGTTTATACTGAGCCAATTTCCTCATCTGAAAATCTTTCTCTGACCCTTTTGGCTCAAGACCAAAATAAATGTTTCAGGGAATACGTATTTTTAAGCTAATTGTAACATTACACTGTGTATATGTATGTAAAATATCACATGAATATATAGAAATTTAATGGGTTTCAAAACTAACCATAAAGTCATAAGTTTGAAAAAGGGAGTAGAAGGGATGGAGAGGGAATGGATAAAAACAGGGGAGGAAAGACAGGGCAGACTGCAGAGAGAGAATAATTAGAAAGCATTATAGATGCATGAAATGTTCAAAGAAAAAATGATGAAAAGTAAATGTAATAATAATAAAGAATAAACATATGCTTACTATTTTTTATTAACTATATTTCCTCAAAGTTGAGCAGTTTTTTTTTCAATTTTGTTTTTTACTAGACCTACATGGGTTAAGACCTACAGACAGAATTGGCAGATGCCATCAGAGTTTGACTTGTGTGGAAGATTTCTTGGTGACACGATTCTCCATGCTCTGGCAGGTTGAGTTTATTTAAAATGACAGACTTTGGTGACACTCTGTTTGACCTTTGCTACCAAGTCAAGACACACTGTTAATCTGGAAAACTTTTCCTGACCTTTTTGCTGTGCTGTGCATAGAGCTTGGTGGGACCTTAACCGATCTGTGACGGAAAACTTGGTGGTGTTTCATTATTGGGCACCCAGCTGACATCAGTAGACACTAACTATGCCAGCACTGGCCTCCTACACACCTCTTCAGCCTTCCTAGTTCTGCAGGGCTGGATTCACCCTATTGCAGCACGTAGACCTATGGAATTCATCAAGCACTTTTGTAAAACTAGCGAGGACCTCAGGAACCTCTACTTTATGACTGTACCATCTCCTAGGACCTCAGAATTTCTGTTCTGTTCCTGTCCTCAGGATGAAGGGTGCTATAGGGAGGTTTGTGTGAACCAGGTGGAGAACTGCCTTCATGTGACTAATGACAAGTGGCCACATATGACTATGATAACATCCAGGACAAAACTTATAACTATATGTCCAGATGAGGAGAAAAAGGCTTTAGTGAACACACAGTGATCTCAGCCATTGCAGCAAAAGCATACTCAGAATTGGTAATATGCGCTCTTACCCCATAATCATAGTCTCACCGTACATAGGGGCTGGGAGCACAAATGCAGTACACTTATATGGGGAGTTCAGAAGCAGCAGGGAGACAGTCATTGGACATATTCCTTGGAGACTCTTAAAAACCACATAAAAACAAGAGACAAGTCGCTTCTCTCTGCTGATGACCCCATGCAGAGCCGTTCCTGAGGTTCAGAAGAGGAGGCATGAAGAGGCTTATAAGGAGACTCAGAGCAGGTGGGCTGATCTTTCTCAAGAGCTGACTCTACAAACCATACATTAACACCATACAGGTTTGTTCCTCTCCTGCAGGGCTGTGGGCGAGTCATCCCGCTTCATCGTGTTCATTATTCTTTAAAAATAGCGGAGGCATGGTGGGAATGACAGGATCTCACCTCCAGTCTAGATTCAATCTTCTGGCATCCTTCTCAGCATGGTGTGGGTGGATGCAGGGGCCTGGTGGCCCATGTACCACCACTCAGTAGAGGTCTAGCTGCATACGCAGGAGGTTTCTGCCCAACTGAACACAACTCACAGTAGACTATCATGATTCAACTCTCTGTGCAGACGCCAAATTCTGTAATAGAAGGAACAATTTATTAATTTCTGCCACAATATGAAGGAATGGACATTATTGGAAAAAACACCATCAAACCTAACAATCTCTGTTTGATCTTGGAAATCTCACTGTAGGAGAGGCTCCCACAATTTGTCCTCTGACCCCGACATACCACATTCAAGCTGTGCCTTCAGCCTATCCATAACAGCAGGAAACTGGAAGCAAACCTAGATGTCCCTCAACAGAAGAATAGATAAAAAATGTAGATTGTCACAATTTGCACAAAAATATGATATTTGCAAGGGAATGGATAGAACTAGGAAAAATCATCCCGAGTGAGGTAGCTTAGACCCAGTAAAACAAATAAGTTGTGTATTCACTTATATGTGGATATTAGCTATTAATTCAAGGATAAGAAAGCTACAATCCATAGAACCACAGTGGTTAGGTATAAAGTAATAGACTATAGAGGGACAGTTAGATCTCCCTAACAAAGAAAAATAGAATATATTTATAGATGAATTGGGGGGATTGGAACTGGAGGATCAAGTAGTGAGAGAAGATGGGGATGAGGGAGGGAATATGAGAAGTGACAGATAAAATTGAGCATCATTTGAAGAGTAGTATGGGAACCTAATACAGCAGAAACTTTATATGTATAGATATATAAAAGCAATCTTAATGAAATTACTATATAATGCAGGAGACAGAACCCCATCTGGCCACCAAATGAAGCTTCCAGTATCAAGAGTGAGTTACATTTTATTGAGTTATGGGTCAAAGGATCCCATAGGAACCCTCAAACAACCCAGACTGTTGCCAAGACTGTAGGTTGCTCTCCACAAACTGATAGCAAGTTCTCATTGCTACAGGCAGCACATACATAACTCAGAGAACATGGAGATGTTGATCTGATACCTACATAGATCCTTTAACTCTATGTTCCAGTGTCTTTGCTACAGGAAGGTACTCTGCAGGCTACCAAAAGAGACACATAGACACCAAACTAGCCACATACGCTTTGATGTACAATGGTGTCCTGCATGCAGGATATGCTGATGCAATGTTGGCAAAAAGCTTAAGGGAGTAAACAAGCCATAATCTGATTTCACTTAAGAACCACACCACAACATGGAACTCATCCATGACACTGCATGTGTGAAGATGAACCTGAGAAGAGATAGCACAGAGACCTAGGGTAAAACCAAACGCTACTGGTCTAAAAGGAATGTAGCAATAAAATGACTCCTAATGACATTTTGCCATACTCATCGATCAATGTCTTGCTCAGCCAGAGAAGGATCCCCTTGCAACAGATTGGGGCAAATACAGACACCCACAGCCAGACATTATGCAGAGAGTGAGAGACCTTGGAAAACTAAGTTCTAAATAGGATGTCTCTCAAGACCCAGGGAACCCTGCAGAAGAGGAAGAAGAAAAGAGTAAGAAAGCAGTAAGAGCCAGAGGGGATTGAGGATATCAAGAAAACAATGCTGTCTAAATCAATACGATCTGTGCACATGGGAATTCTCAGAGACCGAGGCAGCACGCACAGGGCCTGCACAGGTCTGCACAGGTCTGCACTAGGTAAGGTCCTAGAGCTAAAAGCAGAAGTAGACACACCCCATCCTTAGCTCAGAAGCCATCTCCAATTTATTAACCACTTGTAAATACAAATTTAGTTTTTTCCAAGGGAGTCTCACTGGAGAAACAAATTACTCTTAAAGGGTAGGTTACATGCCCAATAGTGGATGGGCAACAGAAAGAAAACTCAAGGATATCTTTGGACATTCATGTCTCATAATGTGTCAAGTTTTTTCTTTTCTTTTAAAAATTATCTTATTTTTTATTCATTCATTTTGCTTTAGTTATATACATTTTCTGCTCTCTTTTTTTTCCCTACAGGTCCTTAGGTCCTTATGACTTCTAATTTAGTGTTTTTATAGTGTGGGAACCAGTGGGTCTCTGTGTGAAGATGGATGTTATAGAATAATCCCACACTAGCTCAAAATTGAGTATAAAAGGGGATATTTATTTAGGGGTAGACTCACAGATCGCAGTCCTCTGCACAAATGGGGAACAGGAAGCAAACCCAGAAGCCAGGAGAGAGACAGTGAGCACGTGCTTTACCTTGACATTATTTATTTATTTAGAAGGCCTACAATTTATTTAACAGCATCTGAGAACTAATAAATTCTACCAACATTTATTAAGGACTATCATGGGCAGTGTATTTTTTATCTTTATATTTATTTTAATATTTTTTTCTTTTTTTAATTGATTGATTTTACTGAGATATACATTTTTTTCTGCTCCACTTCCTTCCTCTCCCCTCCCCTCCTACCCTCTCCCATGGTACCTATGCTCCCAATTTACTCAAGATATCTTGTCTTTTTCTACTTCCCATGTAGATTAGAACCATATATGTCTCTCCTAGGGTCCTCATTGTTGTCTAGGTTCTCTGAAATTGTGATTTGTAGGCTGGTTTTCTTTGCTTTATGTTTAAAAACTAATTATGAATAAGTACATATGATTATTGTCTTTCTGGGTATGGGTTACTGTTAAGTAAAAATAATAAGAAAGAAACAGCTCTGCCAGCGCAAGAAATCCAATTAGGTCAAATCAAACCAAGTCAAAATGCCCATCGTTTTATTAAGAATGATGCTCTGGGGTGGCTGAGCGCGTGGAGGGGAGAAAGGACAGCAGGGAGCCCATGCAGACCCGAAAACCACGTGTTCCTCTTTTAGGAGCACACTTAAATACCCTGTTGGAGTGGTCCTGACCCCCCAGGGAGGGTTCAGGACCTGGAATGTTCGAATTTGGAGTCCAGACCAAAGCAACTCCCAGGCCAGGCAGTTTGGGACGGATTCCAGGGGCTGGGGCTATGCTCCCAACTTAACAGTTCCCTCACACACCTACAAAAACCCGATTTTTGACAAAGAAACAAAAAATATAAAATGAAAAAAGAAAGCATATTTAACAAATGGTGCTGGCATAACTCGATATCAACATGTAGAAGAATAAAAATAGATCCATATCTGTCACCATGCACAAAACTCAAGTCTAAATGGATCAAAGACCTCAATATTAAGCAAGCCACACTGAAACTCATAGAAGAGAAAGTGGGAAGTACATTTGAATGCATTGACACAGGAGACCACTTCCTAAATATAACTTCAGTAGCACAGACACTGAGAGAAACAATTAATAAATGGGACCACCTGAAACTGAAAAGGTTTTGTAAAACAAAGGACTCAGGCAACATGACAAAACTAAAGCCTACAGAATGGGAAAAGACCTTCACCAGCAACACATCAGACAGAGGTGTCATCTCCAAAATATACAAGGAACTTAAGAAATTAAACACCAAAAGAACACATAATCCAATGAAAAAGTGGAGTACAGACCTAAACAGAGAACTCTCAACAGGAATCTGAAATGGCTGGAAGACACTTAAGGAAATGCTCAGCATCCTTAGTCATCAGAGAAATGCAAATCAAAACAACTCTGAGATTCCATCTTACACCTGTAAGAATGGCCAAGATCAAAAACACCGATGACAACTTATGCTGGAGAGGATGTGGGGTAAAGGGAACACTTCTGCATTGCTGGTGGGAATGCAAGCTGATACATCCTTTCTGGATGTCAGTGTGACGATTTCTCAGAAAATTAGGAAAGTACCTCGGCATTTGTAGTATAAGAGGCCATGCCTAAGTGGGCTGATATGGTAAAGGCTAGTGGTTGATGGCGTTCCCACGCCTTTGTCTATACTTGTTGCTTATGCTCCTTTTCTTCCATTTTTTTGTCCTATTCCATCACGTTAGTTTGAGTTTTATCATACTATACTGTACTATACTATACTATCTATACTAACTATACTATACAACACTATTATCTCTCTTAGAAGCCTGTTTGCTTTCTATTGAAAGACAAAACAGAGGTTGATCTAGATTGAAGGGGAAGTGGGGAAAAACTTGGAGGATAGAGGGAGGGCAAACAGTAATCAGGATATATCTTATGGGAAAACTCTATCTTCAATAAAATGAAAAAAATAAAAAGAAACTTAAACTGTGGCTTCTTCTGTGACCATTGTGCCCTTTAAATCAGACACAGACAATGGCAAAGCATTTTGTAAGTAAGTAAAATTAATATCCGAGGAGTGTTTCCTGAGTTTAGCTAATGTGTCCTGTGGTTATAGATACAATGATAATCAGTAAGGACTTGGACTTCAGGCTATCACAGACCATCTCCCATATGTTAGAGTGGCGCCCAACGTGATGGGCTAAATCCACTTAAAAACCTAAAAGGACTTTTAAAAAAGAGAGAAAGAGAGTTTAACACAGCTTGTTGCTGTTTGCTAGGGTGTGCTGCAAAGAAATTTCCCTGACTCAGCAGCCCTAGCAGGAAAAAAGCTGCGCAGTTTAAAAACGTGGTTTCCTGGGCCCTGCCACCGATACAAACTCCGGCTATGGAGCATTTCTGGGCCCACTCAGGTCGGGAACAAAGTAGCTGAGACCATGCCTGTGGCTCAGCTCTTCCTGCTAGGGTAGGCCGAGGGATCAGGTCTACTAAAAAGTGGTGGTTTTGAGATACCAGTTTCTGGGATGTGCCGCCATCGGGATCCCTGTCTGGCTCCTGCGGGAGACAGAGCTTTTGAATGGAGCATTTGGAGTAAAGTGCTACGATTTGTTTGATGGCAACTAGACTCGCTGTGTGCCTAAAAGGGGGTCATTTCGTGCTGTGGCTCAGAGGCACAAACAGCTCCACCATGCTAGTGGTGCAATGTGCAAGGCTCAGAGGCACAAACGGCTCCTCCATGATGAATTGGGTGGGGCAAGCAGGCAATACCTGTTTTTGACCTAGGAATGTCACAGCTTAGATTCATAAGTGCGTAGCGATTTAAAGGTACAAAACAAAGTGCTCCTGGATAATAAAAAAATTACAGATTCACAATAGGACAGATTCAAACATAAAAGACCTCTATGGGTCACAATGTTGGATGAGTGTACATAGGCTTGGAAGAGAGAAAAAAAAGAATATAGAAAATAAAGTTAATGTCTTAAAAAAAAGGGTAAAGTCTTTAAGGAGACAAAATACAGATAATTATAGATTAAAAAAATAAAAAATAAGCCACGTAAAAATAAAAAATTTACAGAGATTCTGGATTATGTACATTGTGTTTTCTTTAAAATTTTTGACTTTGAAGGAACTAAATACAGAGAGACATTTCATTATATGGGCTGCCAAGCTAAACCAGAATGGATATCATAAGGGTATGACTTCAAAATTTTGCATTTTAGTTCAAAATTTTGGATATGAAGTAAGCAGTAAAATTTTCAATTTCCTTGTTTAGAAATACCAGTTTCTTCTAAAATTTCCCTGTGCTTTCTGTAGGAGTAAGGCTATTCTTTTATATTTATATGGTATCTGACATTCAGCGAGCTGTGAATATTTGAACTCTGCATGGATTTTTCTCTCCTGGGACCTCTTCACCACTCTCTTAAGAGGCTCATGTGATGATAGAATTGTTCAGTCATGGGAGCTGCGGGGTTGAAAGCTTTAAAATGTACTCCATGCACAAAAACACTTAGGTTTCTTTCGTAAAACAAGCTTTCTCATCCTTAAAATGGCCTGCATCATTGACTCCTCTCACCTTCCAGCCTTCCAGCCATTAGGCTACTGAAATTGCAGCACACAGTCGACATGTCTAGACAGAATCTAGAGTTTATTCTCTGTCACGCTTTCTACTGCTTTTTGCTTCAGAAAATGCCACTGCTATCAATGCAATTTTTACAACTCTAATCTTAAAATTTCAGAGGCAACATGTTCAAGCTCCAGCAAATTCTGTTGTGATTACCTTCAAGACATTTCCCGCACCTCTGATCTTTTACTATCTCCACCAGCACCACCTAAATTCAAGGCATGATCATCTATCAGAATAAGTTTAATTATTTCCTGCTCTAGTTGGAGTGTGTCCCCTGCCCCAACTGCCTAAAGTGCACGTTGATGTCCTGACATCTGGTGCCTCAGAAAGTGGCAATATTTAAAGGCAGAAGCTTTAAGGAAGGGACTAATTTGACATGTGTTTCAGTGTGTACTAACCCTATGTAATGGATATCCTTTAAAGAAGAGGAAGTTAATATAAAGGCAACTGAAGAGTGCAGCCAACCAAAGGATAGAGGTGCCAGAAGAAAGCAATGCACCAACGTCTTGATCTCTGACTCCCAGCAGACAGCACTATAATAAGTCTGTGTTACTTTGCTGAAGCATATCCAGCAAACAGCTTTCAGCAGCTACCTATAAGCCTTACTGGTAGGAATTGAAATATGTTCTTTCTGGACTTCATGGGCTCTTGCTTGCTTGTTTTGAAATCATCAAGGTGGATTTCCATCCCCCACATTCCTCAGCCAAACCTGCTAAGCAAGGTGTAAGTTGTCTGATCGCCTGCCATGTTCTTCCAGCTTCCTCCTTTTGCTCTTGTCCTCTACATTTTAGAAGACCCATCGTTGAGAAAGTTTGGTCCGTTCTAAACACCCATTTACTGATGAGCGTCTACTGCTCTTCATTACACTTTAAAAAATAAATTCAAGTTATTTTCCGTGGGTTGTAAGAGGATGAGAAGATCCAACCTGGAGCAGTCCTGTGACTCTCCCACTTCAAAAAATAAATTAGTTATTTTCCCTAAGTTATAAGAGTCTGAGAAGATCCACCCTGGAGTGGTCCTGTGACTCTCTCTGGAGAACCCCCAACTCCTCCACTTGGTCTGTTGGACTCCAGGCTCTGAGATGTTCCCAGAGTTCTTGTTGACAGGGGTTTCTGTCTTACCCAGTCCTGCAGCTATTCAGTCCCAAAGAAACACACAGAAGCCTACATTAATCATAAACTGGTTGGCCTATTAGCTCAGGATTCTTATTAACTAATTCTTATATCTTAAACTAGTCCATAATCTTGTCTGTGTTAGCCACATGGCTTGGTATCTTTGATCAGAGAGGCATTCTCATGTTGCTTCCTCTTGGTCTGGGTGACGACTGCAGACTGAGCCTTTCCTCTTCCCAGAATTCTCCTGTTCTGGTCATCCTGCCTATACTTCCTTCCTAGCTACTGGCCAATCAGCATTTTATTAAACCAATACAAGTGACAAATCTTTACAGGGAACAACACTATTGTCGCACAGCAGAGTTCTAGCCTCTTTGTGTATGAAGGACACCTTCTCTGAAGGACTTCTAGATCTCATACATGCTTTCCCACCATAAAAACTTTTCTGATCCAAGCGTTTATCCTTATCACACCTTGTTACTACTTTTCTCCCACTATTAAATTATTGGACAATATTCTTCCTATTATATTCCCAAGTTCAATATTTGAAGGGACATATGATCCATGAAGCATATTTTCTGGATTGTTGACTGTAGGATCCTGCATTCTGCTTTAACATACTATTTTATTAATTATTTGGGAATTTCATATAATGCACCCTGATCATCCATAGTTTTTCATCTCCACATGTCTGACTTCTCAAAAAAGATTGCCCCCCCAAAACAAGTCCAAATTCTATTGTCAGTGTAGTCACTGGACCATGGTCAAAGTCCTGGTGGGCAGCCCCTTAAAGAAAAGTGAGTTCTTCACCGCTCTACCTCCACCAGTGGTCATCTATTATACAGAACTATAGTTCAGCATTCTTATAACAATTTTTCTATTGATTTTATTGAGTTATACATTTTTTTTTGTTCTCCTCTCTTCCTCTCCCCTCCCTTTCAACCCTCTTTCATGTTCCCAATTTTTAAGAGTTCTCCTCAATACTTCTAGTATAGGTTGTTTCTTTTTTGTGGGGTGAGATGAGGGTGGTGGTTGTAACAGAAGCCTTCTATGTCGCTCTCAACTGTGTGTCTGCAGTCGTCAATTCCACTGCAGAAGAAGCTTGCTTGTCCTGAACAGTCAACAGGAGCACAGATCATTGACTTCACATGGTATCTGGCAACAGCGCAGATACCTGACATCCACCTGTTCTCCCATGTTAGCATGTGCCACAGACCTCAACATGGCCTCTGGTGGCCGCATGGGCCACAGACACCAGCAAGGATTCATGAAATAGCACAGACTGTAAATCCAGACATGGTTCCCCAGTGGCAACACAGATCACAGACATCAAGATAGCGTCAGGTGGCAGCACAGGGTAGCCACATCCCCATGACAACATGACTTCAGGCAGCAGCACAGGCCACGGGTGCCTGCAGAGCCTTCAGGTGGTGACACGGGTCATAGACATCAACACTATGCCCAGCTGCAGCAGGACCGTGAACCCATGGACATCAGTACATCAGCATGGTCCCAACTTCAGCAGAACCATGGACCCAGACATGGTCCCCTAGTGTCAGCATGGACCACAGGCATCAACAGCCTCAGGGAACATGGTCTACTCACATCTGCATGGCCCACAGACATCAACACAGATTCAGGCAGGGATCCTGCATTCTTAAACATGGAAGGAAAATGCATGAACTGAAAAGCTGTAAGCCTGAATATTCCAACTTGATTTTAGAAATATGTATCAAGTTTTTTGGAAAGTTTTGGATGAAAGTAATCTTGCTTTATAGGAGTCTGAGTAACTGGGTGGTGGTAAGCTGTTCATTAGTATCTTGAAATTCTTGGGAACAAGTAAATCGGGATCCTATTTGTTCTATTTGAGTGTGTTCCATCGTGAGCTCGCTAAGGTGTTTGTTCATTGTGGGTTTGTGTTCAATAGCGCTGTGTGCCAGGATTCCAGACACAGCCCTTCTTATCAGGACATCAGGATCAAATACACAAGTTGCCAAGCAGCCTGAAAGTCCACTGACCTGTTTTTGAGTGTCGGGAAGATAGTGAGACTGTCCATCAACAAGTCAGAATGAATACCTATTGGGTTATGGATTGGAAGGTTGGCAGGGCTGAGTGAAGCAAATATGAGGTATTTTCAAGTTTGCATCTTCACAATTTGGTTCAACATAATTTTTTTTGAAGAGCATATATTCCTTCAGAAAGGAAAATGAAGAAAGGTAGTCAGGAGCTTTTCTTATTTGTATGTTTGTTTGCTTTTGAAGAAGTAAGCATCACTTCATGGTACACAGAATGCTCTTTCTCATGACTGACTATGGAAACGATCCCCTGGAATGAAGGGAACCTTGGAATTATGGTGAGGCACAAAGCTGGCATTGCATAATCCCCCAAACCCTCCCCCTGCTGCAGAGTTCTGAAATAGCAATCCCCGGGGGTGGGTGGTGCAGCTGTCTAATAGCTGCAGAGGAGATTGATTCACTTTCCTTTCTGTTTTACCAAATTACCCTGGGAGAGGAGGTTTGGTTGACAGCATCACAACTGAAAGGTTTGATTTTATGCTGTACCTAAAGGCCCTTCTTGCAGGCTTCAGATCTGCAGCTTAGAGAGAGCTCCAGTGCTGAGATCCACCTACATCCAGGGGACCTTTCCTCTGGCAGAGCTCTCCTGGCTGAACTTGGCTGTGGCCTTTGCAGTCACTTCTCTTCTATTTGGTTTCATTGTTTTAGTCATTTGCTTGTTTATTGGAAGAGTCATGTCTTGCTGGCTTGTTTAGTGATACTTTATATCTACAAACCTGGGATGCTTACAAACAAGAAGAAAATTCCCAGGAAAGATATGACCTCACCATAAGGAAGACCACAGAGTCTGAGCATGAGTGTAGTAGAGAAACACGTGTGCATCTGTGTGTTTACATACAGGCCAATGGCCATGCACACACGACATCTTTGTGCTGTAGTACAATGTATTTGTATGCTCACACTAGAACTTACAGCCCATTGACCACCTATCCTAGACATCCATGTACTGGAGCTCAAGTTGGGCACCTGAGCTCTCTGAAGGTGACTTCTTTTTTTTAAAAAATTACTTATTTCGTGTGTGTGTGTGTGTGTGTGTGTGTGTGTGTGTGGTGTATGCCCTGTGTGGGAGTGCCCACAGAGGCAGAGAGGGCATCGGTTTGGGCTCTAGAGGTAAAGTTACAGGTACTTTTAAGCACCTGACTTGAGTAGTGAAAGCAAACAGAGATACTCTGGAGAAGCAGTGAGCCCTCTTAGCCACTGACTCATCTGTCCAGCCCTATGAAGGCTTCCCTTAATTGGAAGGGGAAATTTCAAGGAAATGACATTTAAAACAACCCCTAACTTATGACGTGCAGCAGTTAACAACACAAGCAAAAGCTCTAAACGAAACTGTGAGAACCAAAAAATTACTGGCCTCGAAACACCAAGCTTGTTAATGTTTTTATTTGCAGTAATAGTAAGCCTTCAAGTAAGCTTTGAAGTCCTGAATAGTCATAAAAGCTCTGAGTTTGTTCACGTGATTTGTCCACACACTGAAGCTTGTGTTTATCGGGTTAGAAGACAACTTGATTCTTAATTTGTCTTCATTTTTGTCTTCCTCCCATGAGTCATTCCTTCTTTCTCAAGGTTGAAACTCTGGCTACTTTTGTTGTAACCTTGAATTGTTTTCTGCTGTTTGTTAGATAGATTTGAGGTGAATTTTGCTCCAAATATTCTTTGTAACAATTGAATATTTTGTTTTACACAGAAATGAAAATGTCAAGGGTATGACTCTCAGTACATTCCTTTCTCAATGGATGGTTGTGGGGAAGCTTTTTGGTTAGTTTTCTGTTGTTCTGAAGCATCAGTCAGTATGGGTTTTAAGTTGCTTCTATTCTTTAGACCTTCTCTTTACTTTCTAAAGATTAATTTACTTTAAAATACATAATTCTTCCATTTATTCTTGGAGAATTTCATACAAACAGACTTTTCCTCTACACGCTCCCACCTCTACCCTCTATCCCCACCCCTCCCCAATCTCATATCATCATTTTATTTTTTATAACCCACAGAGTCCAATTAGTGCTTCTCTTGTGTTTGTGGCTGTGAGGCCATCCTTATCAAGAGCCCCCTATGGTTATAGGTAGAATTTATCCCAGTCAATAGGAGAAACTAACAAAGGTTTTGGAAATGGATTACGAAAGTGAATTCATTTAGCAAGCATTTCTGAGTGAATAATCCTTATGATTTTTGTCTTTCCCAGCATAGTACTTTTGGATCCTAAGTAATTTTGCTACTTCGATTGCCTCTGCATTCATGCACCGGCTGCAAGGAGAAGTATGGACTTTACTTTTATGTTACCCTAATTTCTTCAATTTGTCATCCTCCTTAGTCTCTAGAGTGTATTGGGACATTACATGACACGTGACAAGAGAAATGTGAAAGGCAAGTTGAAGGCAATGACATGTTATTGAATCAGGGACTGCTTTGTCATTCTGACGCGCGAACAGAGCCAAAGGCAATCACGGAAAGTCTGTACTTAATGTGGGAAGGATTAGGAGGATAATTGTCCTTTCCGTGAAACCTTTTGTTGCTTTTGAGCTTCTGGTGTTGCTAGAAGACGTTTTTATGTGTGATTTTCAGAAGTGGTGAGATGCAGGACAATGACGGGGCACTCAGTGGGTAATCACCCTTTGATAAAGAAGCCTCTTTTGCTCACTTGAACTGAAAGAATGAACAGGTTTTGTAAAGACGGAATCATTTGATATCTTGGAAATTTCTGCTCAGTCCTAATATTCCTTTTCCAACTTCTGGAGAAAGTTTGAAGTTGCCTCAATAACTTCTTAAAGTGGAAATGAAATCAAGAAGAGCCCCCAAATGCACTCATTAGACTCAGGGAAACTTTAATGATAATTTAAAATTCAGTTTCTATATTCAATATGAAAAATCTGACACAGGATAGAGTCTCTAAAAACACAGATGAGGACTCTCATTTTTGGTTTTAAAACATGGTTTCTAATGCTCACTCACTAACCACATTTTATTTGTAATCTGTATCATTTCAAATTTCAAACATGGGTCCCGGCAGTAGTGACACAAATGGAAAATTAAAAAAAAAAAAACCTGGTTCCCACTCAGGATTGCATAGCATTGAAGTGGGCCAAGTGAAGACCAGAGCCTGTGTATCCAGATGGAAGACACTATTAAAACTGGTCACCAACCAATAGGTGAGGCTTTCCTATGAGAGGATGCAAGCTGAGGAAATGAAGATCAAAAGGAGAAGGGGTTGAGGAACGTGCAGAGCCTGCCTGTCTTGCCCATGTACTGTAGTATGAGCCACTGGTGGTATGTGAGTGAAGGGAGAGAAGCAGAGCTCTGACGTGGCATTGCCTGAAGGGAGCTCCTGTAGTTTAAATGTAAAATGTGTCCTTTAAGCTCCTGTGTTTGTACCCTGGATCCTCACCTGGAGCACTCCACCCTCACCAGGAGCACTGCTTCAGAAAGTTGTAGAGTCTTCACAAGGTAGAACCTGACTGAAGGAAGCAGACACTAGAGGTGGGCCTTGAGGTTCTGAAGCATAGCTTTAGTTGCTGTCCACCTGGGGCAGCATGTGTTCCTTTTTAAGCTATAAACAAAAATAATTCCTCCTACTCTTTAAGTCAGACTTGATCTCACACATGAGATAAGTGGTTGATGTAGAAGCCAAGCTATTTTCTACAAGTGATTGCATTGTTCACATTAATGCTATAGGAAATCCTACAGCCAGTATCCTTTAAATTAACTGCCCCCTGGGGTGTGGCCTTTTATACTATTTATTCCCATTATCCCCATGTAAAGCATTCGTCCAGCCTCTTTTCTGACTGCAGGATTTGGTTGCTGTTCTCCATATCCAAAGAGGATATTGATTTGTGAGTCTACCCCTAAATAAATAACCATCTATTATTCTCAGTTCTGAGGTAGTGTGGGATTTCTTTTAAGCATCCGTCTTCATCTGGTGCCTAATGTTGGGCACCGATTTGTTGGAGGAGGGAGCTGCTTGTTTGTCCCAGCCACCCAGAGCTGAAATAATCACACAGAAACTGTATTAATTAAATCACTGTTTGGTTCATTAGCTCTAGCTTCTTATTGGCTAACTCTTACATCTTAATTTAACCCATTTTTGTTAATCTGTGTATCACCACGAGATCATGGTCTACCAGCAAAGTTTCAGCATGTCTATCTCTGGCTGTGGTGGCTCCATAGAGAAGTCATCTTACTTCAAATAATTTGGTTAAGAAATTTCTGCACATGAGTGCTGGGCATCGTAAGCTTCATTTGATACTAGAGATGGTCAAGTTGAAAACCAAGATTGGCCATTACAGATAGTCTCTCCAGGGTCACCTCCCTGAAGAAGACTGATTTTTCTCTCCTCCAGCAGCCATGAGTTGCCACTATGTCCTGGGCTAAGGCTGTCATATTCTGAGGCCCTCCCATATGACGGTTAGGAGTTTGACTGCTTGATCTTGTGAAGATCTTGCACACACAGTCAATTGTGGCATACTGCTTTCCAAAGTGGTTGCACAAGTTTGCATTCCCACCAGCAATGGATGAGTGTACCCCTTTCTCCACAACTTCTCCAGCAGAGGCTATCATTGGTGTTTTTGATTTTAGCCATTCTGACAGGTGTAAGATGGTATCTTAGTGTTGTCTTGATTTGCATTTCCCTGATCGCTAAGGAAGTTGAGCATGATCTTAAGTGTCTTTTGGCCATTTGAACTTCTTCTGTTGAGAATTCTCTGTTCAGCTCAGTGCCCCATTTTATAATTGGATTGATTAACCTTTTACGGTCTAGTTTCTTGAGTTCTTTATATATTTTGGAGATCAGACCTTTGTCAGTTGCGGGGTTGGTGAAGATCTTCTCCCAGTCAGTGGGTTGCCTTTCTGTCTTAGTGACAGTGTCCTTTGCTTTACAGAAGCTTCTCAGTCTCAGGAGGTTCCATTTATTCAATGATGTCCTTAGTGTTTGTGCTGCTGGGGTTATACGTAGGAAGTGGTCTCCTGTGCCCATGTGTTGTAGAGTACTTCCCACTTTCTCTTCTATCAGGTTCAGTGTGTTCGGACTGATATTGAGGTCTTTAATCCATTTGGACTTGAGTTTTGTGCATAGTGATAGATATGGATCTATTTTCATTCTTCTACAGATTGACATCCAGTTTTGCCAGCACAATTTGTTGAAGATGCTCTCTTTTTTCCATTGTATACTTTTAGCTCCTTTATCGAAAATCAGGTGTTCATAGGTTTGTGGGCTAAAGTCAGGGTCTTCTATTCGATTCCATTGATCGACTTCTCTGTTTTTATGCCAATACCAAGCTGTTTTCAATACTGTAGCTCTGTAATAGAGTTTGATCAGAGATGGTAATGCCTCCAGACGATCCTTTATTGTATAAGATTGTTTTGGCTATCCTGGGTTTTTTGTTTTTCCATATAGAGTTGACTATTGTCTTCTCCAGATCTGTGAAGAATTTTGATGGGATTTTGATGGGGATTGCATTGAATCTATAGATTGCCCTTGGTAGAATTGCCATTTTTACTATGTTGATCCTCCCAATCCAAGAGCAAGGGAGATCCTTCTATTTTCTGGTGTCATCTTCAATTTCTTTCTTCAAAGACTTAAAGTTCTTGTCAAATAGATCTTTCACTTCCTTGGTCAGAGTTACCCCAAGATATTTTATGCTATTTGTGGCTATCGTCAAAGTTTCTTTTAACCACGTAGCCCATGCTGACCTTGAATTTCCTGTGTAGTCTAGGCTGACTCTACTGCCTCACCCTTCCTTGTACTAGAGTTACAGGTATATGCCACCACACCTAGTGTTATGGTGTCTGAGAATTGAACTCAAGGTTTTCTTATTATTAGATAAGCACCTTACCTACAAAGCTACATGTCCAATCAGGAAAACACACTTTCTAAATTCTGGTGCTCTCCTTATCAGCTCTTCGTGCTGACAGAGTAGCAAGCTTTTTAGCCAACGTCTGACACTACACATTTTAAAGGAGATGCTTCACAAAAGAGCCTAGTGACAGGGGCCCTCTCAATTCTCAGTCATATTTTTCTCTGTGATAAGAATTCTCACAAGCAAGGAAATCCTTGAGTACAAAAAAATAATGATCTGTCCATGCAGCACTGCATGAGACATATGAGACCATAATGGGTCTCAGTTCTCCTTTGTGGCCCATGGAAATCACTCTCATGGCTTTATGGTGTAATCTATCTGCAGCACAGAGAGCCCACACTTAATTCTTCCTTTGTTCAGAAGGCAAATCAGTGTGAGCCAGGTGGAAGTGGATTAAGGTAGAAATAATAATGATTTCAATATACGTTCATAAATATCTGAGATTGGCTTTTGGGAGAGAACCTTCCAAATCTGAGTGTATTAGTGGCAATGATTCCATTAAGCCCCACCAGACACGCATGAGGAAAAACAGCTTTTCTGTGTTCTCAGGGGTAAGGAAAATGTGTAGAGCTTTGGAGACTTCCCCAGGACTTCATGGAAAAAGCTATGACAAAACCATCCCTGGTTATCAGCAGGGTCTGAGAGGGGCCTGGATATTTGATCACCCTTGTGAAACTAAATGATTTTTGCTGAAGGAGTGAACATTTTCATTTTGTACTGAATTGTACATAGTATACAGTCCTGATCATAAGCTTTTATTTTTTATTTCATTTCTTTTTGCTGTGTGTGTGGGGGGTTGCTGATGGCGTGTGTACACCACAGTATATGTGTGCAGGTCAGAGGTCAGTTCCCACTTTCTACCATCTGGTTTCTGGGGATTAAACTCAGGTCACTAGGTGTTGTAATATGAGCAGCAGGGTTGCGACCCCGGCACCTGGCCGCCCGCATGGCTAGCTTATGCCCCGAAATAATTACACGGAAACTGTATTCTTTTAATCACTGCCTGGCCCATTAGCTCTAGCCTCTTACTGGCTAGTTCTCATATCTAGATTAACCCATTTTTAATAATCTGTGTAGTACCACAAGCTGGCTTACCAGGGAAGATCTTAACCTGCGTCTGTCTGGAGTGGGAGAATCATGGCGACTCCTGACTCAGCTTCTTTCTCCCAGCATTCTGTTCTGTTTACTCCACCCACCTAAGGGCTGGCCTATAAATGGGCCAAGGCAGTTTCTTTATTAGTTAACCAATGAAAGCAACAGATAAAATACAAGAACCACCCCCATCAACTAGGCTTCGTAGCAAGTGCCTTTCCCCGCTGAGCATCTCAGCAACTCCTCTGACCATGACTTGGAGTATTTTACAAAAGCTATTTGTTATCTACCAGACCCACAAATTATGAATAGATTTGATTATCAATAGATTTTATTGATACTCTTGTAAAATGGATAATGATGATAAGAAATTTCCTGGCTGGAAAGGCAAGGAGAATAGGTCTAGTGATATGGGACGAGTAGGTGCTTGTTCTTCAGTGTCCTTTAAACGTGAAGGGAACTGCATTTTGACAACCAAAGAGAGTGCAGAGGTTTTCCCAGCTCTGGGAATGGCAAGGGCAATTTATTGTCCAAAGTTTAAAACCTTACAATTTATTTAAAATCATAACCTAGACCCTGACTATTCTTAAACAACTGCTTTCCAAAGCCTCCGAAACATAAAGCATGGGCATGATTGCGCGACTTATGCTAATTCCATTTGATTAGGAATCCAGAATGAAGAAGTTTTTAGATCTTCTTGTAGAAGGTAATGATACCTCTAGCACGTTTATTTATTTATTTTTTGCTTAGCTTATGGTATGACTCAAAGTAATCATTTTGTTTCCTGGTCTATCAAGATGATGTCATTTTCACAGTCTTATAATACAGTTTCCAACAAAAAAGTATCTGTATTAATGTGCTTTGTTATTTAGAGACTTTGCACATTTTATTTATTTTGTCATTTTAGATCTAGTTACAAGGCAGTGCCCACTTTGTTTCATCTCAGTTATTAATTGCATTATAGCAGTGATTCTTTTCACCTACAGAGAGGGCCAATTTCATAACCCAAAAGATTTTGGAAATGTCTGGAGGTATTTTTAACTGGGAGATATGAGGACTGGAATAACAGCTCAGTCAGAACTGTGCTTGCCTTGCAAGCAGAAATATCTGAGATTGGACCTGCAGAACCTATACTTTTTATAGTAGGTTGTAGCGATGCATACTTGCTAACTCAGTGTCAGAGACAGGCAGATCCCAACAGCTCACTGCATAGCCAATTTAACCCACATGATGAACAGTAGCTGAGAGAGGCCTTGTCCCCCAAAACAAGGTACATGGCATCAAGGAACAACAGTTGAGTTTGTCCTCTAGCCTGTACATACTCATGTATACTTGAACACGTGAACACACATGTGGACATGTACACACGCACACACATGCATGCACACACAAACACAGACATGAGGGGGGTTTGATGGAAACCCAGAAGATCGGAGACCAAAGTGGTGCTTAGCATTCTAAAATATACTACATAACTCCCCCAGCAAAAATTATCTGACTCTGAATGGATAGTGTCAAGTTCTTGCCCTCTGTTTTTCATTCACTGTCTGTACTCTATCTGTACTGTCTGAACAATGAGGAGATAAGGTTTGATATGTAATGACAGATGTAAGTGGTGATGAAGCAAATGTGATATTAACTGACAGTTATTAATTAAGGTAAAAAGTCAAGATGGCTCCCTTCAAAGGATACATAAGTATTGAAATTAAAACAATATTATGTCCAAAGAAATCTTTCTACTTTGCTCTGAAAAACCAGACATTCTTTTTGGATGCACACTTTATAATAATATGATGAAATTTTCTAGCATTCTCCAAAATGTTCTCTCTCTCTCTCTCTCTCTCTCTCTCTCTCTCTCTCTCTCTCTCTCTCTCTCTCTCCCTCTGTGTGTATGTGTTGACCCAGGAGAAATGCATGCTTTGCAAAAGTCTCATCAAATTGTGCACAGTACGTGCAGTAATATGCCTGTCATTTACTCCTATAAATTTGTATAAGACTCACTTCCATTTCCTGATGATGTAGAGGATCTTGTAGAACAAAGTCCATAATGGCAAAATCAGATTTGCTTATGTGGTAGCTGGTTTCAGCAAATCCTTATGGATCATAGCTTACATAGTGGGCATCAGGATGGATATTATATGGAATGATAGGGTATGTCATGATTTTTTTTTCCAAGAAAGGAAAGACAGGAGCATAGAGAGGGAGGAAGATCTTTGCACTCCAATTATAGCATGGTAAAGTTAGGCCCTTTTATGTTTCAGTCCTGTTTTAAAGAGAGGTTTCAGTAGGAGATGAATTACTGGACCTCAAAGGAAACTGCTTAGATAAGTAGAAACTTACCTTGTGGTGTGGGACAATGGTTTGTATTCTGTCAATTATATTTTAAATAAATACTGATCGGCCAGTAGTCAAGCAGGAAGTATAGGTGGGACAACCAGATAGGAAGTAGAGGCGGGTCAATGAGAACAGGTAATTCTGGGAAGAAGGAAGTCCTAGTCTGCAGTTGTGACCCAGCCACAGAGCAAGCAAGATGTGACTGCCTCCCTGAATAAGGTACCGAGCCACCTGGCTAACATAAACAAGAATAATGGGCTAATATAAGTTTTAAGAGTTAATAAGAAGCCTGAGCTAATGGGCCAATCAGTTTATAACTAATGTAGACCTCAGTGTGATTTCTTTGGGACTTAATGACTGTGGGAACCGGACAGGACAGAAACCTCAAACAACTTTGACTCTGTCGATCACAAAACCAGGGTCCCTTAATTTTGATGTTAGTGGGATGACTCATGGGTCTTGGAGATTATATTTGGGAGTGCATGAGTTTCTCAATTTTCATTCCAGAGATGTGTTAGGAACTTCCTGCCATTCACCAGATGACCTTCTAGGACTTTAATATCCTTTGCATGGTATTCAGAAGAACAAGGGAATGGGTAGACATAGCTGCCTTCCCAACACAAACAAATACCCTTCGTTGGGCAAAAGCAGCTGAGGCCTTTTGATACTGACAATTGAGTCACTACTAGTTGCCAGTAGATACGGCAGTTGATGTGGTATCTTGAAGTAGCTATGGTAACATTGATCAAGGAATGTTGGACTGTTGATGGGCACCTGCAATAGTCACACAGCTGGCCTTATGAATTTGTGGAGAGCTTCCCCAGAATTGGTGTCTATGTTCTTCTGAGACATTTCCTCTACTTTTGTCTCACATGCTCAAGTTTCTTATGTAGACCCAAGGAAAACTTTTTGTCATCCAGAACTGTCTTCTTTCTTCCCACTTTGCCACCATCTGAACCTGAAACTTTATTCTGTAGAGCAGCACCATCCATCAAAAGCACAGTGCAAGCTGTGAGGATGTCACCAGAAACTTCTAATGCACTTATCAAGGAAGTTCAGAAGAAATTAAATAAATTTAATTATTCATTTTATTAACCAAATGTTCCTCAAAGTACTATTTCAAATATCATTTGAGTTTGGTACAATGGGTTTATATGGGATGAGGTGTTATAATTATGAAGCAAGAGAACATATATTAAAGGTTCCTTATTTCCTAAGCATACTGGAAGCTATTGATCTTACTTCCCGGGCTTGCTTCCAAGCTTCTAGATACTTGTACCTTTTGTCCCTGAGTTGGGCCTGAATTTTGTCCCTGTGTTAGGCCAACCCTGCCAGCATTTTGCCATTTGTTAGATTTGAGGGAGCAAAAAGACTCTGGAATTGAATGTACACAAATTAAAAATAAACTATCTAGTCTTCTTAAAGCTCTAGGATTCATTGAAATTGAAAAATAAGGGTCATCTCAGTAATATTTGTGGATAACGTATTGCATTTTATGAAAACTTGTATATATTAATTCAGAATAAAATCTGAACGTCATTCGGCTTTGATAATTGAAGTTTTCTAACAAAGCAAACTATTCATCAAGGGTCTGTTGCCTTGATGGAAGTCATCCTCTGACTTCGGTCTATTGTGGGGCTCCCTGCCGTGTCCACAACTGCAGGGAAGGAGAAATTGTTCACAGAGACTGTTCCTAAGATGCTGTCTTTCTGCAAGGTTACACTTGCGCGTGTTTTGAGAATTTCTTCTGCGTATGCAGAACCAGACAAAGAAAGGCTGATGATGCGGAATTGCTGAGTAAATTTGCTGGTGGTATGAACGCCAGCCAAAGAGAGTCACGGAGAAACGGTCTTTCAGATATCTACCGGATGAGTGAAGGCACACAGTGGAAGACAGTGCCCTGGAAAATTACAGGCAGTTGGTTTTGTTATGACTGAATTGTGGATTGACGGAGAAGCTCTGGCCACTGGGAGAAGTGAGTGCAGAGAACCTGTCAGGGGATGTTTGCATAGGGCTGTTCACTTTCTGAAGTGACATTGTCTCACTTTTACCAGATAGTGTCCTGAAATTTAATACGTGTTTGATGTGTCTGAAGACACATATCTGTCACCTAAATGTGAAAATTATGAAATACCTTTACTATACTATGTTGGAAATATATAAGAAAATGATGCTGGTTTCGTTGTATGTATTTTTATATATCCTTATCAGGAAAATGATAAAACAACAAGAATCTGAAACTGAAGACAAAATAATTGGTTGCTCCATAAGCAGGCCAATGAAGGCATATTATATTATTGACTTAAATTCCAGGATAATACTGCTGCAATTCATTTTAAATTACTAAAATAAACACCCACCCCCATAAAAACAAAGTACAAGGTAAATGTATTCTTGGGAAAAATCAGTATGTGCTAGAACTTCATGAAAGGTACATTATTATTATTATTATTATTATTATTATTATTATTATTATTATTTTAAGACAGGGTTTCTCTGTAGCTTTAGAGCCTGTCCTGGAACTAGCTCTTGTAGACCAGACTGGCCTCGAACTCATAGAGATCCGCCTGCCTCTGCCTCCCGAGTGTTGGGATTAATGGCGTGCGCCACCACCGCCCGGCTATTTTTTATTATGACCAGAGCGTATATTCAACCTGCTATGGCCCAGTACTCGATAGCTCTAGTCTTTCTGCTAATTGTGTAGCCTCTGCTCAAATCTATGATAGTCCCGAGCCCCAAATCACACACCAACGCGGTCAGCCGCTTCACTAAGACCCATGCTTTGGAATGTAAAGAGTAGGAGTACCTGAAAAATCATCACCAGAGCTGAGCAGCTAATTTTGGGGCACCACAGACTTGAGTTCAAAGAACAGAGAACAGGTGTGAAGAGATCCGACAAATGGTTTCAGCAATTGTCCCTGCTGGTGCCGTGCAACTCGAGGGAGGGAAGTACAACAGGGAAAAGCGAAAAACCTTAGAGAGCTTTGAGGAGGCAAAGCAATAAGAAAGTGTTTGAGGAGGTAGAAGAAGAGAGAGACCCAGCCAGAGAATGGATCCCTGCCCCTCTGACCATGGAAGCTGAGAAAATGCCCAGGGACATAGGGAGTAGATGAGTCTGGTTCTGAGTGACTCCAAGTTCAGGAGCTCAGCAGTAAATGTGGGAGGGAGAGATAGTAATTAGATATACACCTAAGTCCATGTAAGTCTATTTATTATATATATAAAACACAGCTTGTACACACAACTGATGTATGCATATATTATATGTGTACTTCTTTGCATATATATGTGTGCACGCATGTATGTTTGTATACTGATAGTTAAAACTGTCAACGTAAATCTGAATTTCAACAGGAAGGTCTGGGCACATGAAGTCAGTCTAAGTCTGAATACAGAGCATCTTCCTGGAGAAGCATGTGGCAGTAGCTGATCAGAAGATGAGTGGAGATTGGCAGAAAGGAGGTACCTAAGGGGAAGGTAGTTCAAGAGTGGATTCCAGTGGGTGCTTCAGAGGCAAAACGTTGAAGAATGATAAGGATGTTGGTGGAGGAAGCACTGCCAACATCGCCAGACACAGAGGACAGTGTGTGCGGTGTATTCTGAGCTGACACACGCATGTGCATATGCACACAACACAGCACGGCTTGTGAGGGATAGGTTACACACAGTATGCGCTTTACATAGAACTGATCTTTTCGCAGGCAGGTTAGGGATGTTTTATAGGTAGTTTATTAAAGAAATCATGGTATCGATATATCTATTTGTTTGTATTCCTATGTACCCATAAATAGGTCATCAGAAATGGGAGTTTGTTGTTTATACCTTCACAGTCCAGTATAGTTATTCTGTACTGACTGATATTCATGAGTTTGAAAGTAACTTATTTGTATACTGACTCTGGGGATTTTATAATTTTAATCTTTATAAGAAATTCATTTGTCTTTAACTTTTGCTTTCCTCGGAAATAAAATCTTTCTGAACTAAACGCAAACTGTTCCACTCATTTGGATACCCAGGAAAGGGAATGAATGAGAGCTCACATTTCTGTAACATGCATACTGTACTAAGGAAGGATATTTTCTAAATGGTGCAGTTGATTCTTCTGCAAGTGCATGGCTGGTTTGAAGAGCACGAAGTCAGTTTAGAGAATTTTGCTTGGCCTTTTGTGGTTGTAATGGTAACTGTAATTTACCCCCATTTTCCCCCCGAAGGACCTTTATATGCCAAGGGAATGTGCCTAGGAAATACAGTACATTGCCGGCCTCCACTGGGCTGCCATGGTGCTTAACTGAGAATGGCATCAGTTGGATTCAGGATGTGTTTAAGGGGAAGATAAGAGACAAGAAGTTTCTATCCAGGTCCCACAAACTCTTTCACAGAAATCAGTTTGGAAATTCAGTGACAAATTTCTGTAGCATTAAGAGTCCTTCTATCTTTGGGTTAATTCGTCATGGTGAGTAGCAGTTAGAACAGAGCCGATGTTCTTCCCTGCATGGATATAAATTCACCTTGTAAAACTTGATAATATGAAAATCACTGGAGACAGAGTCACTGTAATGATATGCTTGACTCTTTTAATGGGTCCTTCCTGGTACAACCCATCAGATAGCTGCTGATCATGCTGGAACTGACTTTTTCTTTGGTGATTTCCCCATTTTTTTTAAAAATTAACATTTAATGATTTTTTTTGTTGTTGTTTTTAGTTTTACTCTTCAGGTAATAGTTAAACCTTGTAGTTTTTTCTGAGTGTTTGTGTTCATGATGAAATCAGTGCTTGCAAGTCAAACCTTACTCTTCACAGTTCAATCTCTGAGTATCAGTTACTCCAGGTCTTCCTGGTCATCATTCAGAACAACAAAAGTGGGTTCCTTCCTCTTTTCCAATGCTCCAGAACAAAATGGTCCTGAAATATAAGACCTTGCCACTATGGGTTGTGCACAGAAGAGCCAGGCAGACCCATGATGATGGCAAAGACTGCAATGTGTGGGAACACTGAGTGACGAGTGACAGGAGCGTGGACCTGGTCATCAGCTAAACCAAACAGATGCTAATGAAGTCAGAAGCAGACTACATAATACATAATACATACATACATATACATACATATATACTTGCTCTCTCTTTCTCTCTCTCCCTACACACACACACACACACACACACACACACACCTAATTTCATCTAAACTCTAAGCCAAAATGTACTTATCTGAATTCATATTTCTGGTTTCTGACTCTAGATGTAAGACTTCTGCACTCTAGGGATTATTTTACCTTAAGGTTTGCTGAAAAGTCCACCCAGGGTTACTTATAATGAATCTGTGCATTCATTATTGTGCTATTTTCCCAAATAAACTGTTTAAATACAGGCTTGTGCAGTAAATTGTCAGATTCACAAAATGAGCCCAAATGTGGGCTTTTCCTGAACTCTTAGAATTTTCCTCTTTACTGGCCTGTCCTGGAGGGACCACTTGGAAAGTATTCAAATACCAATTTCACATACAGTATGATGCTTATGAGATAATATTTAAAATGTGCTGATTTGTCACTATTATATTATATATTCTATATTTTTGTCACATCGATCGATTAGATATTATACAGCAAAGCACCCCCCCCCCGATTCACTGTGAAGTGTATTTTGCTTGTGTAGAATGGGCAGTTCAGTGAAAAAAAAAAAGAGAGTTAGTTATTTTATTATTTCTTTTTTTTCAGTTCTTTTTATTGTTTATTTATTTATTAATGATTTCTGCCTTCTCCCCGCCACCACCTCCCATTTCCCTCCCCCTCCCCCATCAAGTCCCCCTCCCTCATCATCCCTAAGAGTAATCCGGGTTCCCTGCCCTGTGGGAAGTCCAAGGACCACCCACCTCCATCCAAGTCTAGTAAGGTGAGCATCCAAACTGCCTAGGCTCCCACAAAGCCAGTACGTGCAGTAGGATCAAAAACCCATTGCCATTGTTCTTGAGTTCTCAGTAGTCCTCATTGTCCATTATGTTCAGCAAGTCCGGTTTTATCCATGCTTTTTCAGACCCAGGCCAGCTGGCCTTAGTGAGTTCCTGATAGAACATCCCCATTGTCTCAGTGTGTGGGTGCACCCCTCGCGGTCCTAAGTTCCTTGCTCGTGCTCTGTCTCCTGCTCATGATTTGGACCTTGAGATTTCAGTCCGGTGCTCCAATGTGGGTCTTTGTCTCTGTCTCCTTTCATCGCCTAAATGTTTTTCTTTGGGTTCACTTTCTTAATTAGCTTCTCTAGGACCATGCATAATAGGCTCAACGTCCCCTATTCATGGCTAGAAACCAAATATGAGTGAGTACATCCCATGTTCCTCTTTTTGGGTCTGGCTAACCTCGCTCAGGATAGTGTTTTCTATTTCCGTCCATTTGCCTGCAAAATTCAGGAAGTCATTGTTTTTTACTGCTGAGTAGTACTCTAATATGTATATATTCCATACTTTCTTCATCCATTCTTCCATTGAAGGGCATCTAGGTTGTTTCCAGGTTCTGGCTATTACAAACAATGCTGCTATGAACATAGTTGAGCATATACTTTTGTTGTATGATAGGGCATTTCTTGGGTATATTCCCAAGAGTGGTATTTCTGAGTCCATCATCACCTTTCACGATAGCCACAAATAGCATAAAATATCTTGGGGTAACTCTAACCAAGGAAGTGAAAGATCTATTTGACAAGAACTTTAAGTCTTTGAAGAAAGAAATCGATGAGGACACCAGAAAATGGAAGGATCTCCCTTGCTCTTGGATTGGGAGGATCAACATAGTGAGGATGGCAATTCTACCAAAAGCAATCTATAGGTTCAACACAATCCCCATCAAAATCCCATCAAAATTCTTCACAGATCTGGAAAAGACAATAATCAACTTTATATGGAAAAACAAAAAACCCAGGATAGCCAAAACAATCTTATACAATAAAGGATTGTCTGGGGGCATTACCATCCCTGACTTCAAACTCTATTACAGAGCTACAGTATTGAAAACTGCTTGGTATTGGCATAGAAACAGAGAAGTCGACCAATGGAATCGAATAGAAGACCCTAGCTTTAACCCACAAACCTATGAACACCTGATTTTTGTTAAAGGAGCTAAAAGTATTCAATGGAAGAAAGAAAGCATCTTTAACAAATGGTGCTGGCAAAACTGGATGTCAGCCTGTAGAAGAATGAAAATAGATCTATCTCTATCACCATGCTCAAAACTCAAGTCCAAATGGATTAAAGACCTCAATATCAGTCCGAACACACTGAACCTGATAGAAGAGAAAGTGGGAAGTACTCTACAACACATGGGCACAGGAGAACACTTCCTACGTATTTTATTGTTTCTAAAGCATGTTACCTTCATGCACTGTCCACAGTCCAGGTCTGCTGGGGAACACCAGCAGCCAATGCACAGATCCGATATCAAGAGAAAATATCTCTGTGGAACCTTTCACATTGAACATTTTATTGTGGGATTGCAATGGATTGGCTTTTGTGTCTTCTCATCTACTTGCATGTTGCATGTCTATCTCCATATGATGGTATCTGGAAGTTGGGATGATTATGGTTAAATGGGGCTGTGAGGCTGTGGTTGTCTTATCAGACCAGGAGAGAAGCCACAGAACACTGAATATCTCTCTTTCCTCTTCTCCTCTCCTCTCCTCTCCTCTCCTCTCCTCTCCTCTCCTCTCCTCTCCTCTCTTCTCTTCTCTTCTCTTCTCTTCTCTTCTCTTCTCCTCCCTTTCCTTTCCTTCCCTCCCCCTCCCTCCTCTCCCCTCCACCCCCTTTCATTTCTTGCCACACACACACCCTGTTTCTATTTCTTTTCCCTGGTGTCTCCCTTCTATTATTTGCATTCTCTGTTCTTTCACTTCTTTCTCCCCCCTCTGTCTCCTCTTTCCTCTCGTATTCATAGAGAGAGACCTTGTCTGGACAGAGTGAAGCCATTTCTTTAATCCAGGAGAAGTTGCTTCAGAATCAAACCTTGCCGACACCCAGCCTTAGATGTCCAGCCTCAGAAGAGGCTTTCTGATGCTCACTCTGTGGTCTTTTGCCTTGGCAGCACAAACTGACAATGGCAGTTCTCTTACAACACGCTAATTCCTCAATCCTCCAAGTTTGGAAACAATTTTCCCAGATTAGATATAAATCCTGCATAGAGATTTTATTCTTCTTTAAATAGGAGCCACATTGCTAGCATTACTAGCATGGTGTGGATGGTCCAGAATGAGACAGTGCATGCTGTCTCACAAACAAAACCCTTAAAATAAGATGTGATGTGGCCTGAGGATCTCGGCTGGAACTTGTCTTACAGGCATTATTGAACATTCTAAAGCAATGACGCTAACGAAAGCATAGGAAGAGCAGCAGAAGCAACAGGGAATTTGAAATACCAGCTGGCTGTCAGGAAACAATGCAGTTCCATCTTCCTGGTAAGTGTGCTGTGTGCTAATGTCCAGTTCCCTGCCAGAGACCTTAATTATGGTGGACGTAAATGAGGGCAGCTCCTTTACTGCCACCTTCCCCAGCAGGAATCCAGGCATTTGGATAAATAAGATTATGAAAGTCAAGGCTTATTACACAGTAACCGTCAAGGTCACTCCCTCCTTGCTCTGAGTATCCCTACCCAGCAGCTAGGCTAGTGATGGCCCATGGTGGCTGGTGACTGCTCAATCAACCTTTCCTACAGTTACAGTGCTTTTCTCACAAACGACTCTTGGTCGGTATATGAATACCGCAAGGCATCTGGGCATATGGAGTGCCCTGCTGCCTGTGACTTTGACATCACATCAATGTTTGGAATCAGGCAAGTCCCCCATGACTCAAGAGGAAAAAGTGGAACAGTACAGCATGGCCCCAAACTGTTGTCCACTGTATCTGGTCTATTAAGCTCACAGGCACTAACTCATTGACCTTGTCCAACTGCTGGCCTAGCTTCAAGCCACTGAGTTCTCCTCAGTGTTTGCTTGCCCTTCATTTGCAAATATTCAAGTTTATGTGGAAACTCTGCAGATGCAGATGTTTATCCTCTGGATTTGTGTGTACAATTTTTCTGGTTCCTAGATCTTTTTAAAAGTAACATTGTGTGTGTGTGTGTGTGTGTGTGTGTATGTGCATGAGTGCATGTGTGTAGCCCTGAACACATATGCGGGTCTGAGTTGGTTCTCTTCTCCCATCATGTGTGGCTCCTGAGGAGTACACTAAGGTTTTAGATTTTGTGGCCCTCATCCACTGAACCACCTCACTGGCCCTGTCTCCGGTTTAAGGTAGTTTTTCCTGCTTTGGAGAGAAAACAAACAAACTAAAAGATGAAAATCCCAGGGGGCGTTTTACTGAAGAACACTTTCCTTCTAGCCTATCCTGGAACGAGAGTCAGAACTATACATGTAGGAGAAAGACATTCCATGTCACTCAAACCTTGTCCTCACAAAGCTGAATGTTTGTGGCCCAATCATGGGACTCTCCTCTCGTGCTCAACACACTTAACTTGGGTATCTCTTAGCATTAGTCTGCCCTGTGCTCCAGGACACTTCTCTGCCAAGCCCCTTGTGCTTCAAGTAACTCCCTGCTTCTAACTAGATGGAAACTAACAAATTTAGGGCCATGATGTCGTAGCATACATCAGCTCTTCACCCATAAACACACAGAAATGGAGCAATGGGGAGTTACACTGAATGAGTTTGTCAGTTAGAACTGATAAATAGCTCTCAGAATTGTGTTAGATAGTTCTGCCTATTAAAATATTCTACTGTGATGAATAAATGAATCAATGTTCAGATATTTTACAGGGACTCCATCATGGGCTTCCTGGGAGGGTACCTGACATACATGTGGCCTATACTTGATAGAGCTATGTTTCCACTGATGGAAGCTGGGGCCTGAATGAAGAAAGTACAGTTTTGTGTTTTGGAGTACACTTTTATCCAGGTCCTTTCCTGCTATGACTCTCTTGGCTACTGTGTGTTAAACAGTTCTGCACCACTAAACCTGCCTCGATGGCTCAGAGTGTAACTGTGTGCTCAAAGAAGACCTTCTTTAACTTTTTCTGTTGGTGCGTGCTCTTCAGGCCAAGGGAGTGTTCCCCACGGTCGTTAACAATTCCTTGAAATAGCCTTAATTTTACCTCAAAGTCTTACTTTTATCTCTGAAATATCATCCCTCCCTTAAATGGTATATTGTAATAGTTCGTTTTGTTTCAGATTTCTCCCATGTTCTATAGCTTACTCAAGAGAAAGTCTTCAAATTAAGAACCTGGAGTAAACGTGTAAACCCCTTGTATAAATTTCAAATTGTATTGTTATAAATACCAAGAAATCTACTTTGTCTTTCTCTTTTTTTAAGACTCTGTGTGCACTATTCTCTGATGTAAAGGATTTTTTTTTTAAATGTAGAACCACAGAATCCACCCCTGCCTTTTCTTTCCCTTGGAGCTCCCTTAGAGTGGCGTTCTATGTGCAGAGACATTTTGAAAGTACTTATGCAGGAAAAGTCAACACTGTGAAGTCAGGGACCATCTCTGTAGCACTGTGGTTAGGGTAGGGTGGGGAATGCTTTTGACTTTGGATAATTACAGGGTCATTGCACAGGCTGGAGATCAGATGCTAAGGATGTGTCTGTGGTTGTAGATAGTGCATATCAAACAGAATTCAAGGCTGCAGGGGTGAAAAGAATCTTTGACTGACAAGCAAGGAAATTATTTGTGGACTTCAGAGTGGTTATACAGTTCAGTGATTGACTCACCTGTCGATCCAGTAAGACCCAGTGTGGATCTCTGGCTCCTGTGTGCATATGCACACTTGTAGACACTTGTGTGTATGTATGTGAACACACGATAAATATCAAATATCAGTTTCCCTTAATTCTCCAATGTCTCATTTTATGTGAGTGCTAGTTATGATACTATTTAAAGTTGACAGACTACCGCACGCTATGCCCAGTGATTCAGTGCATCTAGAGTTTCAAGAATGCCAGTCTGATCTACTCATGGATGAAATATGGGAGGTGTCTTCAGAAGTCCCATGAATGACTTCTGTTTGTGTGTGCTGAGTTTCAGATGTCAGAGTATTAAATACACATATCAAGACATCTGCATGATTATTGGCTGTATGATTATTGGAAATATACGAGAGATTAAAGAGGCCTAAATTCGAAAAGTAAAGTTTTTGAAGTGGTTTCATAAAATAATAAAGCAGATTCCTGGCTAGGGGAATTAAAAAAAAACACTTTTTAAAAAAATTAGAATTGTGATTAATCTTGCTAATTTGCCTGTTGAAATTTATACGTTTTAAACACTGTTGGTTTAATCACACTTGTATCAACAAACTTTTCATTCTACTTCTCTTCCTCTTTCCTTTTTTTCTGTGAATAGTCATTTTTGTCTTGCGTTTTCCCTACCCAGCCTCCTTCTGGGCCAGCAGGAACACGCGCTACAGTGGTAATGACAGAAGATGATGGGTGAAATGCCAGCCCTAATTAGAGCCTTGATTGCTCTGTAATAAAAAATCCTGCGTTTGATTTGGATGGCTCTGAGTTGTCAGGTGGAATGAATCAACAGGGCCTGCACTTCCATTTCAAAATGTGAGGAATGTGAACTTGCATTATTTATACTGTATTTCGTGGCTATAATTAATTGTGTGTCTGTGGAAATGATGTCCCCAAAGACAGTCGATTTTTTTTGTTCCATCTGTATATGCATTTGTAAAACTAATTTGCTCTCATTAAAAATTTTAAGGGTTTATTTGGACTAAACTCATGAGGTTTTTTTCTTGGTCTGAAGCTCACAAAGTACAAAGCAAAAGTCTAATTTTGCTTTTTATTTCTGGTAAACTACTCAGTGCCTGCCACATTGTGCTAGGTGTTATTATATTGTGTATGGTTTAGCAATACAAACTCAGAGAAGATCTACTATCTTCTCAGAAGAGCTTTGGAACTTCTTTGGAGCATAAAACAGACAAACATAGACTGAACTTATGTTACCCATTCAAAGAACAATGCTCATCCCATGAAATTTTAAACTGTAGGATGTTGGCAAAGTTTTTTTGTTAGCCTCTGGAAATTTGTGAGGTATTTTGCTTGAGTTATTTTTCATAGCTGTTCATCCCCCTTTCCCTGTTTCTCTGTACCATATTTACCAAATATATAAAATATCACACTGCAAAAAGTTATAAGCATTCAGTGCCAGTCTTTGTCAGTGTAGGCCGTGGGTTGCCTTTCTAATAGACAAGCTCGTGAGTAGCAACAGCCAAAATAATTTGTTGCTTCAAGCTCAGGATAACTAAATCTCTTCATTGTAGTTAGATATAATTGTAGTCTTTAAAGTGACATTTACCAAAACAGGATATTTTCATATGATACTAATTCCTAGGTGCTCCCTAGGAACGCTATATTTCATCGACAGTTCAATGTGCTGTTTCCATAGATATGGGGCCATCCATCTAATATTAAGGCAGTGAGTGTACAATGTCTGTGTACATTTGAAGTAGAATCTCCATGCATAGGTTAGGTGTTGCTTTCTTCTTTTGTTAGCATTCTTCTGCAGGTTTGCAGCTTGATGATGTTGGCAAGAGTAGCCAATTTGTTTTATTTTACCCAATTTCAGAGATCACTACCCTCAGCAAGATAAAGCAATTATTTCTCTCTTTATTTGGTGTTTTTAGAGACCATTAAGCTTATTTTGTCTGTGTTGTAAAACAAAGCAATTTTCTCTTCAAGGTGTTACTGAGTCTCAAGAAACGGATTTTCGTTAAAATGGATTCCATTCTCTGAGGAGCCATGCCTTAGCGCCCTGGCTGTACCTCAAACCAAATGCAGAACCTGGAGAGGAGGGCATGACAGGATCTCTGTAACCAGAACCTGGAAAGGAGGTCAAGACAGGATATCTATACCCGGAACCCTCTCCAGAACCTGGAGAGGAGGCAAGACAGGATCTCTATACATTGAACCCTCTCTAGAACCTGGAGAGGATGGCAAGACAGGATCTCTATACCTTGAACCCTCTCTAGAACCTGGAGAGGATGGCAAGACAGGATCTCTATACCTTGAACCCTCTCCAGAACCTAGAGAGGAGGGTAAGACAGGATCTCTCAGGAGTTCAGGATAGTCATGGAGTCTCTGTTCCTTAAAAATTGGTCAGGTTTCAACTTAGAGAAATTAAGTGAAGCAGAGAGTAGAAAGCAAGATGACATGATGTGGAAGCAGTCTTGTTGTGTTTCCTTTAGCAAACTGGCCACAACCAGATTAAAATTAGACTGTCCATAGAGTATAGTATATAGAGAGCGATGAGACGTTAGTTGTAGAATTCCATAGGATGGAAACAAGCACTTTCTTGTAACCTTCAGCAGAGAACAAAGGATTAGATATATCTAGAAAGGAAACAGAAACCATGAGAAAGGATATCAAAGAAAGCAACATTAAGTGTCCAGTGATGTCCACTTTTGATCTGTAAGACAGACATTCATGTTAACTCTTTCCAGTGGTAGCAGAGGGCAGACATAAAGGTGAAGAGTGGCCCAGTGAGGCATACCTGTCATCCAGATGGCTGAGATTTGCAGAGACTGAGGTGGCAGATCAGGAGCCTGCATTGTATAATGAGTTTCAGGGCGGCTGCACGGTGAACCAGTTTTGCAGACGAAAGCAGTTGGAAGAGAAGGGGAGAGGGGAAGTGGGGGAAGATGATGATGTGATAAGTAGGGGGTTGGGTGTAGCAGGCAATAGAAACATGATTTAGTCTTTCATGAAAATTGATCCAATTGTCTTTATATTAATTAAATGGAAATTGAGACCCAAAGTGATTGTTCTTACCAGTGATCTATGGCTCAGTGTACAAGGTCATTGGGATTTTGACTTATTTTAATGTTACTTAGATTGAATAATATGATGATAACAATCAATGTCTCTCCCTTTCTCATTGTGAGGCATATTAAGATTCCATACTTTAAAATTACTGATCTATCCTATTATATCTCATCTATCTCAAGTTACTAAACTATATGGGTCTCTAGTAATTTTTATTTAAACTATTTGTAAAGGTTTGTTTTATTTTTATTTTTTGTGTGTTGGTGTTTTGCCCATATGTAGGTCTACATACCATGTGCATGCAGGGTCTGTGGAACATAGAAGTGGGTGTCATATTCTCTGGAAATGGAGTAATACAGAGTAGAAAACTGACTTGTGGGTGCTGGGAAAAGAACCCAGGTCCTCTTGAAGATTGGCCAGTGAGCCTAACCATTAAGCCACATCTCCATCAGTCAACTACTTTTATATAAGCAATTATTTCTCTATTTGATAATTTCAGAGACTATTAATTATAAAACTTATATTTGTAAAATAATCCAAATTACATCTCTTAATAGTCTTATGAGAAATATTAACATATCTACAATTAGAAAGATGTAAAATAAAGTTATTTGTAAAACATAAATTTTGCCATCTCATTTAAAAATTTTTATTTTCCTTTCATTTTTGAAATTCATTACCGGTCTAGAAATATTAGAAGGGATTTTAACAAATAAGGCAAATTATCAGTTGAACAGAAAAGGCCAAGCCAAGCACAGTGGTGTCAATGTGTACTTCTAGCTTTCTCAGAGACTAAGGCAGTGCGATTGCCACTTCAAGACCAAGAAACATATGATGTGTTCAACCCCACATCCTGGTCCTACTGCTCCATTCATGTCATTGGGCTGCTTGGCCAGACCACACTCTGGCTCTGTATTCACTTTGCATTACCTCCAAACTCTCTCCCAAGCCTTCCAAGGACACCGACTCCAATCCTGGATAACAAAAATGATGCACGGACTTTAGGGTGAGAAGTTTGCCTCATACAATGATGGGCTTGAGTCAACATCTACAGCATTAGGAGCACTCGTTACACAAATCTCTTTCCAATTTTGCGTTCAATAATGTTAACCTTGGAAACTCAGAATCAAACACCTGAGGAGTGTTTGTGTTGTGAATATGGGCAAGTTTCAGTCATCTGTCTTTGTGGAAAGCTGGTTCATCAGTCTCTCACTATCACATTCTACAACCCCCTTTAGCTGTCTTTTGATCCCCATCTCATTCCTCTCCACCAGCCACTTCATCGTTCTTATTTCTTCAGTACCCATTATACCTTACTCTAATGTATTATATGAGGTATTTTTCACAATACCTACTTCCCCCAAAATAACATTTTAAGTATATTTGGTTTTGAGATATGTTTTAGGCTCCCTGAAAACGGGAGTAGTGAGTCATTCTAATTGCAAATGTATGAAGCATTCCCAGTAAAAGAAGTGGGAAAATTGTGCTGACCTAAGTAACTCTGTAAATGAGTGTTGTCAATAGTACTTACGGCAAAAGAACTGTACTTGATAGCTGTAGTTCATTAATAACAGCAGAGTGGTGTGGGTTAACCTTTCAGTTATCACTGTACTCACAGACTGGAGCTGAGTAATTTAGTGAACTAGAGATGAAGGGTGGAAATTAGATTTCTTACTATTGCTGTGTATATCAGAAGAGGAGTAGACCAAAGTTATTTGTGTGCTAATAAACTAAATTTGGAAGTACTAATATGGACTTGTAGTTAGCCTATTATAGATAGAGATGGTGATATATAGAAATGGTGTGTGCTTATCTATGTGTGTGCAAATAAAACTACATGTATCCTCTTGTTTTCTAAACTCAGAAGACCTAACAGCAGTGGGCACATGTATCCCTCGGATTATGGGTTCTCACATAGTTCTTCAGGAAGGCAAGCTGAATGTCTTGGGGAAGGACTGCTTTCAGTACTGCAGAAAGTGTTTGTAAAGTAAATTGGAACATCTTGTATTTAGTAAAAAAATAATTTTAAAAATGCTGTGATGTGAGTAGGTCAAAAGGCTGCATTGGAAGAAGACTACAGTGATCACAATGGGAAGAGTTTGTACAGAAAATTCCACTGGTATTAGGTTATAATCCAAAGCACAAATAAATATCCATATGCCCATGATGTTATAAATGATTGAATGAGGAGGACAAACAATGTTCCCTGAAGTAGATTTTTAAATAATTTATACAGAAACTACTCTCAAGGAGGAAGAGGATAAGCATTCACTCTCTAGCTTGAACATTGCACAGGGAAATCTTTCTGAAAAGTACAGAAGAGGAAGGATAAGGTCAGGTAATAGCTGGAGGTGGGCAAACACTTTCTAATTCAGAGACCCAACATCTAAAGAGATGATTCATGCTGACTCTGTGTACACTTTAAAATGTATTAAACATTAGAAGAGGCAGGGTTCAGATGGTAAAATGTTTGCTGGGCAAATAGGAAAACTGGAGTTCATATCCTCAGCATCCTTCAGGGAGAGATAAGGAAGAAGATCTCTGGGACCCACTGGCAGGCAATATAGCCATATCAGTGGGTTCCACATTCCATTAGGGACCCTGTCTCACCAACCTATGGTAAAGAGATATTAAAAAAGATAGCTGGCATCAGTACCTGGTCTCCCCATGCATGTATGCACATGTGCATACATGACTCTCCCACATGCACATGAACACACAGGTTTTATGTGCATAAACACAAGTCACATGATCATGTGGAATGATGCAAAAAAATGACTAATAGGGTTTGAATAAATCTAGCACTCGTGTTTCATAATGATCTCTAATCAGTTAAGAATTAAGAATTATTTAAATTCGATAAAGAGCATCTATAAAAACTCTACATCTAAAATTATACTCAACAATGGAAATCAGAAAAAATTGACTAAAGCAAACAAAAGACAAGGTGACTGAAAGAAATTAATCTCTATTTATGTAGAATTCTCCCAGGAATTTGCAGAAAATAAACTTCTACAGCTAATAAAGTAATTCAGAAAGATTGAAGGATACAAGGTCAAGAAACAAACATCAATCTCACTTCCTTATCCCAATAATGAATGCATGAGCAACAAAACCAAAGGCAAAATAGGACTTGGAAACCACTAAAGAAAGTGAAACACTGAACGGTTTTCTACCAATATTTATGAGTATGTGTGATGGAAATTATAGGAAAATTTATAAAACAACAACTTAATAAATTGAGAGATACATCATATACACATATTGATGACTCAACAGATTTGTCCATTTTTCTTTAATGTGGTCAAATAGTAAAGGTCTGGATTGTTCCAAACTGATCAGCAGTTTCAATGTACTTCCTGTCAAAATCTCTTCAAGTTACTTTATAGGTATAAACATGATTGTGCTGTAATAAATCTGACATAATCTTGACAAAATGAAAATGGTGAGAGAAATTTCTCTCTCAGAACTCACTACAGCAATCAACACCCTGTGCCACTGGATGAGAGAGGTAAGCAAACTGACAGATGGAACAGGATGAAGTACAGAAAGTCTCTCTTAAATGTGTTCCACTGTGGTATGAGAAATCTTTCTGTATATGTGTTGCTTTTGTTGGTTAATGAATAAAGCTGCTTTTGGCCAATGGCTTAACAGAATGAGCCAGGCGGGAAATCCAAACAGAGATGTAGAGAGAGAGAGTAGGCAGAGTCAAGGAGAAGCCATACACCTGCCACAGGAGACAGATGCCTCCACCAAAGCCTGCTGAAACTTTGCCAGTAGGCCATGACCTCGTGGTGATGCACAGATTAATGGAGCTGGGTTAGTTTAGGATGTAAGAGCTAGCTAGAAATATGCTTAGGCTATTGGCTTATTGCAAATAATATAATTTCTCTGTGATTACTTCGAGTCTGGGCAGCCAGGAATGAACGAACAGTTCCTGACAGCACCTCTGAGTTTTGAGGAAGTCAAACCATAATTCTATGTGGAAAGGATGTGTTTTTAAAATTTTGTTATTGATTTTATTGAGTTATACATCTTTCTCTATTCCCCTCTCTTCTTTTCCCCTCCCCTTTTACCTTCTCCCATGGTCCCCATGCTCCCAATTTACTCAGGAGATCTTGTCTTTTTCTACTTCCAATGTAGATTAGATCCATGTATGTCTCTCTTAGAGTCCACTTTGTTGTCTAGGTTCTCTGGGATTGTGAATTGTAGGCTGGTTTTCTCTGTTTTTGTCTAAAAGTCACTTATGAGTGAGTATATTTGTCTTTATGGGTCTGGGCTACTGAAAGACACTTAAGGAAATGCTCAATATCCATAGCCATCAGAGATATGCAAATCAAAATAACTCTGAGATTCCATCTTACACCTGTAAGAATGGCCAAGATCAAAAACACTGATGACAACTTGTGCTGGAGAGGATGTGGGGTAAAGGGAACACTCCTGCATTGTTGGTGGGAGTGCAAACTGGTACAGACTCTTTGGATGTCAGTGTGGCGATTTCTCAGAAAAATAGGAAACAACCTTCCTCAAGACTCAGCAATACCACTTTTAGGTATATACCCAAAGGATGCTCAATTGTACCACAAGGACATGTACTCAGCTATGTTCATAACAGCTTTGTTTATCACAACCAGAACCCGGAAACAACCTAAATGCCCCTCAACTGAAGAACGGATAAGGAAAATGTGGTACATTTACACAATGGAATACTACATAGCAGAAAAAAAAAAAACATAATGACATCCTGAAGTTTGTAGGCAAATGGATAGATCTAGGAAGGATATTTTTATTTATCAATGGTGTCAAGCAAACTGGATATCCACAGTGGGGATGTGAATCCAAACAAAAAACCAACATCATATAAAAATTGACTCAAAGAGAACCATGAAAGTAAATGATACAGTGAAAGTTATAGATAAAAAGCATACAAATCTCAAAGATCTAGAGTTAAGCTAAAACTATAGATTTGAAACAAAACAGATTGGAAAAATGAATAGTGGACACTCTGGTTGTTGTAGAATATTATTTTAAGCTGTGTTACATTTATTCAAGCTGTGGAACATCTGTTTAATGATGCAAAGATTTTTTTGCATTCTTTTATGTTGCATTTGTTTAATTCTGTGAAGCTGTAACAGGTAGTAGGATTGCAGGAGAGACGATGGATAGATGGGCCCAAGACAGAGAGACAATAAATAGGAGAAAAAATCTGGGAGGAGATGGTCAAGGAGGAAGAAAATGAAAAGAAGAGAAGGACATTAGGGGCCAGACACCTAGATACACAACCAGCAATGAATTATGAAGTAAAGAAAAGTGTATAGAATAGAGAATGATAGTAGCCCAAAAGCAAAAGGTAAATAGGATAATTTAACTTAAGAAAAACTGACTGGAAATAAACCAAGCTTGTTTACAGGCTGAGCATTTATGATAAAAAAATAAGTGCCTCTGAGTATTTATTGGGACCTGGGTGGTGGGCCCCCCAAAGAGTAAAAGAGAAAAAAGAAGTTGGCTATTTTAAGTTGTTTTGATGGCTATTCATGTGAATAGAAAAATGATTACTCATAAGGAGAAAATACTCCTGTTTATAAAGTACTGGTAGGTAGACTATATAAATATGTTGCTACTTAAAGTGAACAGACAATTTTCCCACTTATAAAATGGGTATAAGTTATGAACAGATACTGAGAACTTGTACAAATGGAAAGGTATTCACTGTTCTTTCTATCAGGAAAAAAGTGACTTAATACTGTAGTGAGGTATCAGAATGGAAACATTAAAATAAATTACAGTATTAAATGTTGGTAAATACATAGAGAAAATGAGCATCTTATGCATTGCTAGAAACATGTATTTGGCACATGCCACTACCGTACCACCCAGCAAAATGACCGTTACACACTCATCTTAATAACAGTCAGTGTTGTAGCTACACAAATACCCATGTACAGATTTTAATGGCTTCTTTCTTTCTGATAATTAAAGATATGAATCAGCCCAGACGTCCCTCAGCAAATGAACAACTTAAACAACTTTAAAGGTGGTCTAGGGAGCCAGGTAATGTAGCAGCAGGCACAATGCCTGTGTTCAATTTCAAGAGCTTCAGAAAACAAACGCAAATCTTAAAGGAATTGGAGAAGTTACAGCTTCTTCCAGCCATGCTACATTGCCTGAATCTCCCGAAACAGCATTACCAAGTAGGGACCAAGTGTTCAAATGCCCGAGCCTACAGGGAGGACATGTCTCATTCCCATCACCTCAACTATGGTTTTTATGCAGTGCTAGAGTTGGGGGAAAATGAGTAAAATGTACAAAGTATCTGTTTTACGGTTTTCTTCAAATTACTTAAAAATCCATTGTTATTTAATGCAGCTTTCAATTTAAAAGTCATCATTATTTTCATAATATTAATTCTGCCAACCTCTGGCTTTAAGAGGTTTCTTTATCTCCTGGTGTCTTCTTCAATTTCTTCAGTGTTTAAAAGTTTCATTGTATAGGTCCATTTCCTTATTTACATTTATTCTATGATATATATTTTTGAGGTTAGTGTGAATGGAAGTGCTTCTCTGGTTTTTGTTTATTTGTTTGTTTCTTCTTTTTTGTTTTGTTTTGTTTTTCTCAATCTGATTGTCTTTGGTTTACTTGAGGGCTACTGTAATGAAGGTATCTTAATTTGTTAGCCTGCAACATTGTTGAGAGTGTTTATCAGACCCAAGAGTTTCCTATTAGAGTCCTTGGGGGCATCTTTCATACATAGAATCACAGATTCATCAAATAGGGATAATTTGACATTTCTTATTTATTTCATTTTTCTGTCCTCGAGTCTACTTGAGTAGGTGACAAAGCTGGACAGCCTTGCCTTGTTCCCAATCCTAATGGGCATGGCTTCAGTTTTCTGCATCTGAGATAATAATGGTGGCTATTGGTTTGCTATAGAGATCATTAATTATATTGAGTTACGTTTCTGTCATCCTTAGCCAAGAGGTCTTTATCATGAAGGAAAGATGGATTTTGTCAAAGGCCTTTTCTACAACTGAAGCAATTGTATGTTTCTGTCCTAGAGTCCAGGTATGTAATGAATTCTACTTATTGATACTTATGTATCCCCATGTCCCTAAAATAAAGCCATTTTGGTCATAGTGAGTGTCTTTGGATATGTGCTTGAAATCAATTTGCAGCTATTTTATTGAGAATGTCTTTATTTTTGTCAGAAAATTAGGCTCTAATTCTCTTGGGAATTTGTCTGGATTTGGTTATCAGGGTCGTATCAGCTTAACAAACAGAGCTTACATGTGATTATTTTTCTATTTTATAAGAATAAAATTGTTGAGGAGTATTGGAGTTGATTCTTCTTTAAGGATCTGGTAGAATTCTGTACTGAATCCATCTGACCTTAGGCTATATTTTAGTTGGGATATTTTTACTTGTAGCTTCCACTTCATTAGGTTTTATAGATCCGTATAAATGTTTACTTCATCTTGGTTTAATTTTTGTAGATCATTGACATCTAGAAAATTAACCCATTTTTTTTTAGATCTTTTAATTTAGTGGAATATAGATTTTCAAGTTCTTATCCAAGATTCTCTGGATTTCCTCGGTGTATGTTGTAATATATCTCTTTTCACCACTGATTTTATTAATTTGATACTTCTGTCTCTGTGTTTTGGTTAATTTGGGTCCTAATATGTGATGTTTTAGAGAAGGGTCCACAAGATGCTGAAAGGAAGATGTATTCTTTGGTGTGTGGATGAAATCTTGGTAGATGTCTATTTGACTCATTTACTCTATGATCTTATTTAATCCCAGTCTTTCTTTATTAACTTTTTGTGCAGTTAATCTGTCACACAATGTGATACAGATGTTACCCACTATTGCAGTGTTGAGGTTAAATATGTTATTTAAAATCCATTTGTATTTGATTTATGAAGTTGGTTCTGTATTTGGTGCACATTTATTTTTTAGAATTAGAATTTTCTCTTAATAAATTGTGCCCTTGGTGACTTTGAACTAACCCTCATTATGTCCTCTGATGAGAATTCATCTGGAGCCTGTATCTTTAGATATTAGAATAACAATGACTGCTTGGTCATTACTTTCTTGAAATAATTTTTTTTTCAATCCATTCACCCCACGATGGTGTTCCTCTCTAGCAGTAATATGTGTTTCTTGGAAGCATTGAAAGGAAGGATTCTGTTTTCTTAATGCAGTCTGATAGTCTGAGTCTTTTAATAGATGTAATAAGATAAGCAATATTCAGAGTTTTTTTTTATAGAAAGTGTGTGATTTTGTAGCATTTGAGACTTTCTTATGTAATGAGTACCATAACAACATTTATTTCCTCCCTGTAGTCTGTTGAGTGATCACTCTCTTCAGACAGTGTTCCACCCAGGGATTACTATAAAAAGTTACTTTGTGGATCATGATTTCCTTTAATCTGTTTTATCATGGAAAGATGTTATTTCACTTTCAATTATGACAGTTTTGCTGGGTATATTAGCCTGGGTTGGCAATTGGGGCCTTTCAGAGTTTGAAAGACATTACTCCAAGTTCTTCCTATTTTCAAAGTTTGGATTGAAAAGTCAGGAGTTATTCTTTTGGGCTCACATTTGTATGTGACTTGATTCTTCTGTTTTGTGGTTTCCAGCAAACTTTGTTCTGTATTGTTAGTTTGTTTGTTTCTTTGAAACTCTTGTTTCTGAATGGGCTTCTCTTTCCCAAGTTGAGAAATTTTATTCAATGATATTATGAAAAATATTTTCTTTATTCCAGTACATCTTGTAGGTAGGACAAATTGTAGGTTGAAGGTTTGCGGTTGTTTTGATGTCCCAGTCTCTCCACTGGAAGTCTTGTCTGGTTACAGGAGATGATCAGTTCAGGTTCCACATCCCCCATTGCTAGGGGTCTTAGCTGTGGACACCCTCATAGAATCCTGGAAGTTTCCATTGCTCTAGGTTTCTAGCTCATCCCAGAGCTGCCCCAGTTGTCTCTCCCAGTACTCTCTCCCTCCCTTTTCCCCCGACTTGATCCTTTCTGTTCCTATCTCTGTCCTCCCTTCCAGGCCACTCTGTCCTGTTCACTGGCACTGACAATGTCCATTCTTTTCCCCTTAACAGTCAGATTCATGCATTCCCCTTACCCCTTGGGCCCTCTTTGTTACTTAGCTTCCCTGGGTCTGTGGATTGCAGCATTAGCTTTACAGCTAATATCCACTTACGAGTGAGTACATCTCATCTTTGTCTTTCTGGGTGTGGGTTACCTCACACAGGATGGTATTTTCTACCTCTATTTGTTTGTCAAAAAATAATTTCCTAATGGCACATAAACTGTGGGAGTGACCAACAAATGATAAGCCCAGCTGGAGACCCATACCCTGAGAGGGAGCTCACCACTAAGAACTAAGACCTAGAGCTAGGATACTCTAGAGACCTAGAATAGACCCAAACATGAACAGGAAAAAAAAGCCAATGAAATTATTTCTGATTTCTAATGCTAATCTGCTGTACTCATTGGTTGGTGCCTAGCCCAATTGTCTTCAGAGAAGCTTCACCCAGCAATTGAAGGGAACAGGTGCAAAGATCTACATTCAAACATTAGGCAGAGCTTGAAGAATCCTGCGGAAAAGGACAACAGATTATAGATATCAGGGGGATCAAGGACACTACAAGAAACCACACAACTAACCTGCGCTCATAGGGGCTCACAGAGAATCACCTGATGACCAGGGAGCCTGCATGAGACTGACCTAGGCTCTCTGAATATATGTTACAGTTGTGTAACTTGGTTTTTTTGTGGGGCTCCTTCCTAACAGAGCAGAGGCTGTCTCTGACTCTGCTACCTCCTTTTGGGACCCATTGCTCCTACTGGATTGCATAATCCAGACTTAGTAGGAGGAGCTTTGTCTCACTGCTGCTTGAAATACCTTGGTTGGCTGATATCCGTGGGAGGGTGGCCTGCCTGTATCTGAAGAGAAACAGTGGAGGAGTAGTGGGTTGGGGGTGGTGGTAGAGTAGTGGAAAGGTGGAGGGAGGAGCCACGAGTGGGGGAGGGGAAACTTTGGTTGAATAGAAAAACCAACCATCTCTGCTAAATCAAAGAATAAACCAATATACCTGAATAAGAGGGGGAAAATATTTTCTATGCCTTTTGCATAAATTTTTTCTTCTTTTTAACCCTTTCATGGAGTTTGATAGTTCTTCCATGTTGTGTTCCTATTTTTTTTTAAATTGCATCATTTGCCTTGACTGAAGAATCCAATTCTCCTATTTGTTTTCATATACTGATACTGATCTTCCACATACCCTTTCTGTTGAACCTTTCATTTGACCTACTTTATTTTTCATGTGTGTAATCATTTCAGTTTGGATTTTCATCCATATTTATAAGTCCTTATTAAGTTCTATTTTAATATTGTGAATTATATCCCTCATTTCATTCAGCTATATGTGTTCTCATGGAAAATATTTTGGTCCTTTTTGAGTTATTTTTACCATATTTATAATCATTATTTTGAATTAATCATCTGGAATTTCATCAGAATCATTTTGATCAGGGATCATTAACTTAGAGTTGGTAACTTTGGCATACCACCAAAAGCAATCTACAAATTCAGTTTAATACTGATCACAATTCTCTAATGAAATTGAAATAAAAAATCTTAAAATTTATATTGGAATACAGAAGACTTGATATCTAACACCATCCTGGGGAATAAAAACACTAATGGAGGCATCATTATTTCTGATTTCATGTTAAATTACAGAGTAAACTATTTGTAGTGAAAACAGCATGTTATAGGGATGCTGGTTAACAGAATAGAGTTGAGGATGCAGCTATAAGTCCATACACCTACAGTCATTTGATTATTTTTATAAATACGTCAAAAATTGACACTGGAGGAAAGATGACATCTTTAAGAAATTATGTTGAGAAAACTGGAGAACTTCATAGAGGGCAGGGACCAGAACTCCCCTCTTAATCTGTACACAGATTAATTCCAAAGGATAAAAACCATCAGTGTTAGACCCTGAAGTCCGAAGCTGCTGCCAGTCAGGAGTATGCCGCATGGTACAGCACAGACACGACAGGTCACTGTGTCCGCTGGTACAATAGTGGCAAGGCTGTTAAGGGAGTAACCATCTGCTCCACAGGAAGATTTAAGTGATTCCAGTACTATGATCATGCTAAAAATTCATGGAGGGAAGTCACAGGCACAGGCTTTAAGAGAGAACCTACTGGTGTTTTCTAATTGGTCATGTTTTCAAATAATTTCCTAAATATTTATGCCTATGCCCATAGATTGGAGCTGCTTTCAACCTTGGTGAGAGCAGCTCTGTACTGCAGCGGCTGGGGGCCAGTGCAGAGACACAGCTGTCCAAACTGCCGACTGTGGGTGTTCATTGTGCATCGTCGGCAACAGCTCTCCCGAGTCCAAATTCAGGGAACCTTGTGGAAGAGGTGGCAGAATGAGTGTAAGAGCGGAAGGATGCGGAAGCGTGCTGTGAAATGCCGTCCTCTGGGCATGCCATGGGTGCTATGTACATGACCTCACAGCAGGCAAGGTGACATTCCCAAGACCTGTATGTGATCAAGACAGTTAGGATGGGGATTCTGAGATCTTATCCATAATGAAGGAGCTACTGGCAGCTGATGGCTGTTTGGAACGGAAGAGTGACTATTTTTAGTAGTATGGCCAATGAGTGGCTCTGCATTCCTGTGTGTGACCCCACATTAATGTCCAATGGGGAACACTAATTCACTCAGTGGGTGCAAATATAAACAAATACATGTATTATTAAAGAAGGACATGAAGTTGAGAGGGTGTTGTAGTGGGAGGTCCTGGAGGAAGTGGAGAGTGGAGTTTGGGTTCCAAGACAGATTTACAGATGCATGAGATTTTCTTGGAATTAATAAAAATAAACTATGAAAAGGTTGGTTTTCTTCTTCCCTTCTGAATATATAAAGAGGGTGTCCTGATTTTTTTTTGAGGTGTCCTGATTTTTGTACTCCACTGCATGTTATTCCTCATTCTGCACCATCAGAACACAGAAAAGGGTCTTGCCACTACCAATAGTCACCGCACAGTGCTAATTCTGTTGCTACAAAGTCCAATGGTTTTGAATTATTTATAATTTCTCAAATGGACTTATTTTTGGAGCCAAACCAGCACAATATTGCTGTTCCCTAGAGCTAATATTTGAAATAATCGCTAGTCTAAGTCATGACCACAACCACTGTGCAAACAGCTGAACTGGGCTTGGCAAAGAGGGTGTGAGCATCATTATTTTCTCAGCACAATGCTGAATGTGCTTTCTCTCCTTGGCAGTTGGTGATTGCAGTGTTTTCCAGGCTTTGTAAGGTTTTTGTAAGTCTCACGTCATTACTGAACATCATGAAAATTCTTATTGGCCCATCCATACACCCAACTTCTGTTTTATTGTGTTCAGAATTTGTTGACTGTTGTGTGTGTTTGGAATAAAGACTTGCATTTTTATTCCAATTTATCTTGGCTATTATATTGGATTGACATTACTATTTCTAACACACGCACACACACACATACACACACCCTACATATACTCACCCTGCTCACACACTAATTTCACAGGGATCTCAGGAACATGTGTCACTTGTAAGTAAACCTGTCAGGTAGATATTTTTGTCCCCCACTTATAAGTATGGGAGTGAAAATTCCGAGACATTACTAAGCCAGTGAGAAAGAGAGCATGACTTGAATTCCAGGTACTCTGCTGCCCAATGGGCTGCCCTTCCCCTGCCCTTCTCAGTTGTTTCAGTGCAACAAAGCCTTCTTCAGTGAAGAGGTCAGTTCAATCCCCAGATCCTCCGTTCAGGTGGAGTAAACACTAGGGGCTTCCATCCAAGGGAGTGCAAGCCCTCAGAGTCTGATCCAGGTGGGTGCAAACTCTCAGGACCTCTATCTAGATGGGTGCAAGCCCTCACAGTCACCATTCATAGCCTTTCTTCCTACTCGAGTTCTTCAGTTTGAACAGTGTGATGGTTGATGCCGAGAGTGCTTCATTTCGAAAGCCCAGTGTTTCCTTAAACCTTTTTTCTCTGTTGGCATATGGACTTAGAAAGCACTGTTTTATCTGCTGTCTTAGATACTGACTACTGGGGTAAATACTTCAAAGACAGACTCTGTCCCAAGCCTGTAAGAGCCTTGCACAGGCTCATTGTGTGGAAGGACAAGTGGATGGACCCATGAGGGCTGAGACCTTGAGTGGGGAATGAAGTATTCATTTAAAAGCATACTGGTTGTACTCTTTTGCTCACTAGCTAGGCAGGTTTCTCAGAAATTCTGCTTCCATACTTGTAAATGAAGGATAAAAATATCTGTTAACAAATTTACTAAGAATAAGTGACATTTGTGGAAAAATACACAGTGGGCTGCTTCCAATACTGTGTTGGAGTGGTGATGCTTTTCTTCATTTGTTTATTTGTTTATAATTCACCTATTTGATATATCTGTATTTGTTCCTGGGAGTCAGATACAAATCTTCTAACAATGCCCTTCTCAAGAGGGAAGGCCCGCCATTCCCCACCATACCCATTGCATTGGCTTGTCTGTAATAAGTGAGATTGTGGTTTACCCTTTTCTACAAACAGGGTGTTCATTATGTGGCATCCATTTAAGAAAAAAGAACACAGAGATATTGAGTAAGGACAATACCAGAGTCTTTCCATCATTACTGTTTGCTTAGCAAGGGCATTGTATACTTTGGGCTTCACTCCAGAAGTGTCTGCCTCACAGCAACTCCCTGACTCTGTCACACAGCTAAGACTCCCAGGACACATGTGAGAATGGACAGATTATAGAGAAAAACACACTGCGTCCTTAGTGTACAGAACAGGAGACAAGTCGTAAATCAATGACAATCTAATGAGAGAGAGATCTATGTGGAGCTCTGTTTGATGAAGCCATAGATGGAGGAGGAGAAGGATGTAAGAAAGTAAGCCCATGATTGACAGACATAGAGGAAAGGACTTCCCCATGAAACCCTAATCCACCAAACAGAACAAATAGAGCTCAGTGCTGTCTTTAAAGTTCAGTAGTAAACAGAATGGTATATTTAATAAATGTTGATTATCTGAAACCCGAAGCCAGAGAGATGCTTTTATTTTCATGATAAGAATAGCATGATGGGACATCACATGGATAGTAGGTATAATTATTCAGGGTTCTCTAGAGGGGCAGGACTGGCAGGATGGACATTTAGTACAAAAGAGATTTATTAGATTAAACACAGTATAGGCAGAAGAGTTCAACAGTGTTTTTTTCATACTGGGGAGGCTGGGAAACAGTGGGTGGTCAGTCTACAAGACTGGATGTTGCAATATGCCCAGTCTGTAATGATAAGACACTGGGAAACATATTGTACTGGCTGGCTTTGTGTGTCAACTGGGCACAGGCTAGAATCATCAGAGAGGAAGGAGCCTCAGAGGAGGAAATGCCTCCATGAGACCCAGCTGTAAGACATTTTGTCGATTAGTGATCAAGAGGGGAGGGCCCAGCCCATGATGGGTGGGGTCATCTCTGGGTTGGTGGTTCTGGGTTCTTTAAGAAAGCAGGCTGAGCATGTCAGGGGAAGCAAGTCATAAGCAGCACCCTCCATGGCCTCTGAATCAGTTCCTGCCTTTAGGATCCTGCTCTTTTTGAGCTCCTGTCCTGACTTCCTTAAGTAATGAACAGTACTGTGGAAGTGTAAGCTAAATAAACCCTTTTCTCTCCAACTTGCTTTTTGGTCATGGTGTTTTCTGGAAGCAATAGAAACCCTAACTAAAAATATTGGTATCAGTGTAGTGGGGTATTGCTGTGACAGACCTGACTATGTTGTTTTTGAGAGGATTTGGAAGAGCTTTGGAACTTTGGAACTCTTCTGACCCAGTGAGTGTTAAAAGTTAAGAGCTTGGAAGACAAGAATGCTGAGAACAGTGAAGAGGATGGGTTGTGAAATTTCATAGGAAAATTTAAAGACTCTTATCAGGGTCATGTGTTATTTTGAATTAAGATTCTGTGATTCTACTTAGCTGTGGTTGAAGAATCAATCAGCTGTGATTAACAATGATACCAAAACCTATTAAAGTGAAATTTTCTTTTGCTGGGATACTCGATGCTGGTTGCTGGAGCTAAAAAAATTAGCAATGATTAAGGAGAGACCAGCATCACTGAAGTGAAATAATCTGGGAAGTGTTTCCTGAGAGTACAGAGAAGCTTTGTTCCAGAAGTGGCCAAGGTTGTACCTTGTGTTGGTAGCTGGGCTTGGTAATGTGTAAGAGTCACCTGGGTGGTACTGGTTTTGAAGGCCAGGACTAAAGGGTCATGCAAAGAACTTGAGACTTGGCACCATAAAGACAGCCCGAGAGGCTATTGGTGAAAGTGCTGCCCAGTTTTAGCAGAAGACCCCAGCAGTTTGGAGACTCCAGCACCATAGGACAATCAAGAAGAGCAGTGGCTGTGGAATGGAGCCAGCTGGAGCCTACAAGACAAGCTGTGTGTGCTGCAGAGGAGATAGCCAGAGAAGTGACCCAAGTCCCTTGGAAGAGTTCGGACGATGGTGGTGGATCTCAGCCACTGGATGGTTGAATTTTTTTTTATTTGCTTTGATTTGATTGTGACTGTGCCCTGACTTTTCCCTCTTGAAGTAAGAAAATATTTTACTGGAGCCCACAGAGGAGAGGCTTTTGATTTTAAAAGACTGGATTTTAAAAAAGTCTGGCTATTTGAAAGGTATTGAAATTTTAATGTGTTTGAATTTGTAAACACTGTGGGACTTTTAAAGTTATTTATTTCTTTAATGTGACATTTTGGGGATGAATAAGAGCGGAAGAGTTGTGTTTTAATAGGGGTGTGTTTGTGTGTCAAGTTGATAAGGGGTCAGTTTTCTGTTAGATTTTATGTGTCAACTTGACACATGCTAGAGTCATCAGAGAGGAAGGAGCCTCAGTGGAGGAAATGCCTCATGATATCCAGCTATAAGACATTTTATCAATTAGTGATCAACGGGGAAGGGCTCAGCCCGTGGAGGGTGGGGTCATTTCTCAGCTGGTTTTCCTGGGTTCTTTAAGAAAGCAGACTGAGCAAACCAGGGGAAGCAAGCCAGTGAGCATCACCGCCCCCTCCCCATTGGCCTCTGCATCAGCTCCTGCCTCCAGCATTCTCCCCTTTTTGAGCTCCTGTCCCGACTTCCTTCAGTGATGAACAGTGCTGTGGAAGTGTAAGCCATTAACCCTCTCCTCTCCAACTTGATTTTTGCCATGGTGTTTCCTCGAAGCAATAGAAACCCTAACTAAGACACATGTCTTCCCTCTGTGTTGGAAGGCTAAAGAAGCTGGGTTCTGATGTCAGTCAGAGACAGCTGCACTGGCAGTGTAGATCCACTCACCAGCAAGGGGTGAAATCAGGCAGGTCAAAAAGTACTGCATGCCAGGCAGTGGTGGCGCACGCCTTTAATCCCAGCACTCGGGAGGCAGAGGCAGGCGGATCTCTGTGAGTTAGAGACCAGCCTGGTCTACAAGAGCTAGTTCCAGGACAGGCTCCAAAACCACAGAGAAACCCTGTCTCGAAAAACCAAAAAAAAAAAAAAAAAAAAAAGTACTGCATATTTTTTGTATCTGGGATGATACTGGAATGCACTTACTGCAATGTGTCTCTTATTAAACTTCCCTAACATTTTCAGTTTTATACATTTAGATAATGAGTTTTGATTCTAACATAACTTCGTTCATTAGTTTTAATATTGCACATATGTAAATATGGTACTATTTTACTTAAAACCTTTGTCCTGATGTGGCAGCATACATTTATACATTTTTAATTTCATTTTTTGTTGTTATTTTGTTGTTTTGCCATTAGCCCTTTCCTGATGTGTTATCTTCTTCATATATTTGGGGGCCTTGGTTTGTTACATCTTCCAGGTTTGTGTTCTCATTGGCAGTGGAGTCTCACAACCTGCTTTAGTGAGCATTAGTGTGTCAGAGCAAACAAATGCTTGTACTGGCTATGTTCATGTAATTCCACTTTTCATTTGTAGAAGAAATGGTTTGTGAAAGATGAATTTTAACCTTCAGCAATCTGTAAAACTTTCTGTAAAGTCTCTGGGCAAGATGCTGTTTTCTAGAGAAAGAGCTTGCCTACAGCTCAGTTTTCCTTCGTTCTTAATAGTAAAATTTGTTAAGGTTTTAGTATGCTTTCAGATTTATTCCTCAAATTTTTATTTCCTTAACTGTTGCTTTGCTGTCTTGATCTTTCATTCCTTAAATTGTTGATGAATTTAAAATCTTAATATTAATGATAAAATATTAAATTTTTCTTTCTGGCAGGCTCTGTGGTAGATTCTACGTGTGTGTCAAGAAGCCTATGATAAAGAGTGGAATGAAATTTAAAACAGGGATGGCTAATCACCAACAGAGCTATGCCAAGAAAGTAGACTCCATACTAGGGTGGGGACATATCACATACAGATTTTCATATGTCAGAGAGAAAAGCAAAGAAACAATTCAAAGGAGAATTTTAGATTCAGCCTACTACCCTGGTCACAAATAATATATTTCAGCCAATCAGGTTTAATCTTGTTATTTTGGAACATTTCATTATTCTTATGCCACAGTAAGTCTTTAAATGCATTGAAGGCAAGATTTCATTTCTTATCGTGTCAATTTAATGCTTTTTAATATGATATGAAACAATTTTAAGTATGTGGACACTTGAAAAATGCTCCTACTTGGAATTTGATTTTTTCCACAAAACTTGGTTAGAGGCAGACATGGAAGAGACAGTTGAGGTGAACTAGTGGGAAGTCTGGAAGAGCTGACCTAGGCTTTCTCTTTGACTGAGCCTCAGGTTTTCACTCCTGAGTGTAGGAAAACTAAATCTCCACGGTTTTTGTTAGAACAAAAATAATGCAAATGGCTGTCTGGATGGTTTTAAATTTAGTATCAGTTCACTCCACTCTGTTGTCTGTATGGAGCCATTTGACTTTAAGTAAATTTATTAAATTAATAAGTTAAGGAAATTAATCCCTCTACTAGCTGCATCCATAGCCATCCTCCTTTTCATTCCCTTTCAACATGAATGCTCACCCAGCTTCCTTATTACTTGGTACCCCACTGCTCATAATAGCTCCAGCAATATTGAGCTCATCTGGGCCTCACCCAGCAGGCTGGCTCTATATCCAATCGCTACTTGTTTATTTTATTTGCTTGCATTGTAAATTGGATGTGAAAGGGCCTCCTAAAAGACCACACACTTAGATCCTTTTCAAGTGTTTTATAAGCTCTAAAATCTCTAGAGAGAGGCCTTGCTGGAGGTAATATGTCATTGAGGACATGTCTGTTCCTTTTCCTTTGATCTTCCATGTCTCTTCCATGATGGTCATGAACCGCATGATTTTCATTCTTCATATGCTTCTGCTGCAGTGATGTTCATCTCATTGCAAAGGAGCAAGCCAACCATGGATTGCAAGCTCTGAAGCCAGGTGCCAAAAAAATCTAGCTTCTGCTTAACTTGTTCTCCATGTTGAGTAACATAGCTCAGCTTCTTTGCTTTTTTATGATTCTTTTTCTTTCTTGTTCCACTTAAGACACCATCTGCAGAAACATTATTCCATCATCCTGTAAGATAATTCTGTCCCCACCCCATCCCCAAGGTATTAATTTATAACATTTAAATCACTTCCCCAACTCTGGTTATGGAGTCCAAAGCCTGTCTTAGTTAGGACTACTGTTGCTGTTACGAAGCAATATGGACAAAGCAACATGGGGAGGAAAGGGTTTATTTGGCTTACACTTCCACATCACTGTCCAACATTAAAGGAAGTTAGGACGGGAACTCCACCAGAGCTGGTAACTGGAGGAAGAAGCCAATGCAGACACATGGAGGGATACTGCTTACAGGCTTGCTCCTCATGACTTGCTCAGTGCTTTCTTATAGAACTCAGGACCATCAGTCCAGAAATGACACCATCCACAATGGGCTGGACCTTCCCTCCTCAATCAATAGTAAAGAATCTGTCCTAAAGCCTTGTATATAACCTGATCTTATGGAGGCATTTTTTTAATTGATACTTTCTCTTCTTTGATAACTCTAGCTTGGGTCAAGTTGACATAAAACTAGCCAGTGCACAGATATCTTCTCCTTGACTTCTAGCCTGTATAGTTCTCAGGGTTGAGGGTACAGATCTTGACTGTCCTGGCTGCTGTTTATACATCTCCCTAGTACATGGTTGGTGTCTCATGTACTGACAAAGCATTCAGCAAACACTGAAGTCTTACATAAGTAGAAACTGTCTCTCTATTTTTTTTTTTTTACTGAGAATTCCAAAGCATTAGTCATATCCTTGGGCATTTTACTATATTCCAACTACATAATTCTATATATGAGGACACATATATGTGGATGCATGTGGAGGCCACGTATTGGCATCAGGTGTCATTCTTTGATTTTGTGTTCTTTTCTGTTATGAGATAGGGCCTCTCACTGAACCTGGAGCTTTTTCTATTCAGTTAGATTGGTGGTCAGCAAGCCTTAGAGAGACACCTGTTTCTACCTCCTCTGTGCTGGGACTACAGGTATGCATTGTCTGCCACATCAAAATTTAATGTTTTGGCTGGGATCCTCATGTTTCTGAGGCCAGTACTTTATTGAATGAGTCATCTCCCAGCTCTAGACTGCATTTTTTAAAGTTTTATTTTACCATAGCCTATGACTTTCAGAAAAGACAAGTGACATCATCATTCAGATTCAAAACTGATGTTTCAAGTGGCAAAGACCCTGCAATGTTTTCCTTTTTCTGACAACTCCATTGACAGCTTGGTTGCCTGTCATGGCACGACTTGACAATCAGCCCTAAGCTTTGACAGACAAGCATTTCCAGCTACCGATTTTAGCATATTTTTGAAATAAAGACAGCTTAACCTTCTCTGGCTTCACTGTTACCTTAGAATCCTGAATTCAGAGCGTGTCTTAGGAATTGATAGTAAGACAATGTCTGAGTGACAGCAAACACACATTTAAACTCCCTCAAGCCCCCCAAACATGTAAGAAGTAAAGAATTTTATTTTTGTAAGCATGTCAATAGTAGATTGAATTGTAGAGCATGTTCAATAATGTACAAAGGCCGTTTAGAATTTCCCCATTGCATCTTATTAACTAATTCTTAAGATATAAGAATTAGTTAATTAAGAATTAGTTAATAAGAAGCCTGAGATAATAGGGCAAATAATATTTAATTAATATTAAACCTCAGAGTGGTTATTTCATAAGCAGCTGCAGGAGCTAGTGAGTGGTACTAGGTGGGTGGAGAGAAACCTGTCCAGGGGGACCAGCAGAATGGACAGTATTTGCAGCTATACAAAGTTTGTTTTATCAAAACACATTATGGATATTTTCAGTTAGCTTTTCTTGAAGGTGTAAGAATCTACATTAAACTTGTTACTTGAATTTTTTAGTCTCTCTATAAATATGGCCAGAAATACAAAGTTTACACCATTTTTTTTTTAGAATATTCCTTTTGGTGCACAAATATTACTGATCTTATATTGCTACAACTTTGAGAAGAGGTGACACAGGAGTTAGCCAAATGCTCTCTAGATCCAGATGACTATGACTGAACCTGTCCTGTGACACATCATTGGCTGTGTGACCTTGATCAAGTTATGAACCCGTCTATATGACTCGGTTTTCAGAGAGATGACTCGGGTTTTAGATATTTATGTGGAAATAAAGTCACAACAGTAGCTTATGTGCTAGAGGCATTGACAAACATGAAGGACTTAGGATATCACCTGCATACAGCAATCAGTGGTTTCTCAGCAATTTTATGTGTGCATTGTCAACATCTTTATAAACCAGCCAATTTATGTCAAAGTCTAACTCAAAGCAATATTATAACTTACACAACCAACTCAGAATTTAGAAGCGAAGCTATAGTATGAGTGCTAAATGACATACAGCCTGAGTTTCTTTTATTCACCTTCGCCTTAGGCAACTCACTCGCCACAGTTCAATGATAAGCTGTAGTATTTAGGGTGCAATAAATCATTTGGGTTCACTAGGTGTTGATGATGTATTGGTGCTCGACAGATGCCTGAGGTCTTGGGAGCAGGTCTGATGAAGCCTTGCCTAGCAGATGGAGTTTTACACCACGAAAAAGGTAGGGCAAGTTGTATTCAGCCCATCTGCTGAGAAGTGGTGCAGCCAGAATCCACTGTATCCTCACTGCATCCTGAGATGTTCTAGAATTCTGTAGTTAGCCCTGAAGGGTGGTTTTGATTTGGGGTTTCTGTGGTTGGAAACAGAACATTTCTTTGAGTGGTTTAACTTGCACGTGCATTGCCATCTCATCTTGTCAATGTCCTGGAGTCTGTGGTTTCAGAGTCAGGGCAGCAGCTCACCATTGCTATTTGAGAATGATGGTATTTTACTTCCTATCCCTGTCACAGCAGCATCTATGTGTTGCTTTCTTCTTAAAGAGACAGACGGCATATCAAGAAAAAGGCAGCCTTTGTTTCTTTTTGGGGTGGTCTACAAACAAATATCCCCTTTATTTATTGTAAGACTTTTTGGGTGGAATTAGGCCAGGTGCCCATGCTGGAGGCAAGGACATAAGGGAGAATGACTAAGGCGCCCCTTCTGCAGCTTGCAGGCATTTGCTGCTGGGGTTTGGGGTACAAGTAATAAAGGGGATCTACTTAGTGATGTCTACACTGTGTTTCTTTCCAGAAATAGATGAACAAAACTTAGTATACATAAAATCACAAACAATAAAGCCATTCAACAATAAAAGTATTTCTATAATGGATAGTTCATACTGTACATTTATGAACAGTGTTTGTATTTTCTTAATTGAAATGCAAATTTTTGATTTCAGTAAACATCATGCAATTTATGTTTAAGGGCAGAAAATTGCCATATCTTAAGCTCTATAAACGAGATTTTGTACAATTTTTAAGGTGTTACCAGCCACATAAAGATGCTCTACAAACTGTATGACTTGCGTTACTGCTCAGAGTTCAGCATCCTTCTTGATGATGCCTTCCCCTCCAGCCTCAAACTGCAAACTTTCCAGTTGATTCTAACATCTCTGCACATTTTATTGCCTGGATTCAACTCCCAAACTGCACTTCATTAAAGTATATGGATAATGCTTGGAGCCGCCACGTCTTATTAAGAATCAATGAGGCTCTTCCAGACTTAATTTTGGGATTTGGTGGCTATCCGCATTTCCCTATATCAGCATTCACTTCTGCCATCACAAGTCCTGGCAATCTCTTCTTCTCACAGCAGTGAGCTCTGTGCTGTTACCCTTAGCCGATGCCGCTGAGCTCCTGTGCACATACTGGTCAGACATCTGCCCAGATCAGGCTCCTCTAGATCAAAAGCAAGTTCAGACCTCACCCTGCCTGATCAGAAGTGCAGATGGAGTGGAGGGGTAGCGTTGTCAAGAAGTCGCTCACTCTTGGACTGTGTTGTTTCCAGTTTCTGTTTAGGAATGCACTACATTTCCTTTGGAGAGAGAACTCAACACAATGAGGATAGTTAAGCACATTTTCTGGCTTTAAGGTCTTAAGTTTTCTGTAATGCATTGATTTGCTTCCTGTTAAAAGGAAGTTATGATCATAATAGTAATGGCACCATCGTTAACAATAGTGTTCCTGGCATTACGGGCTGCAAAGTGCTTATGAAAGACTGACTATCCTCTTGTGAGATGCTTGCAAGTGTTAAAGTATTTTACCTTTCTTTTATTTTTATATAGGTGACACACTGTCTGTGTGATGGGGAGGTATGGGTTACATTCTGAGTGTCAAATTTAGGGCCTCACGTATAATGAGCCAAACATTTTACCGCTGAGTTGTACTACCAACCCAGGTGCTAACTCTTAAGAATTATCTAACCTATTTCAGAAAGTACCTCTCTGCTCTTGAGAAGAGGGCTGTAACGTTACTTTTATAAAATAGTGGGGCCATAGGAAGATTTTGGGTCGGGGAATTGGAGGAAGTGTATCTGGGAGGTTCTGGAGAATGGAATGGGAGGGGGAAAAGTAATATAATTTTATTTTAATTTAAAACGTATTAAAATATTCCAAACCTGATGAATCTTTCTATAAACTTCCCTTTATTCTTAGTTTTGCCTGTCAAGTTACAATAAAAAGTCTGCAGTTCATTGACATACTTCAGAAATTGTACACTGGGTTGTACAGTTCAGAAGTTTTTATGTGCTTTGCGAATATGAAGTGAAAATCAATCAGATGTTTAAAATAAGGAAAAAGAAAGTCTTGTAAAGCATTGACAGAATGAGTCACAAACTTACTCACCTGCTGTGGGTATGTCACAGAGGGACAAGGGACGCTTCAGTGCATTATTTCATAGTAAAGGTTTTTATAAACCACTCATTACACACGCACCATTGATACATTCCACATGTTCCTATGGATGAGCAACTTCTAGTTTTTTCCTTACAGCTATGATTTTTTTAAGTTTACTTGCACCGCCATTCTCACCAGCATGCATTTGTCACTGATGTTAGATGAATACTCTTAGTAGATTTGGCGTTCTATTAAAAAAACCTCAGGAAAGAATTAAAAAAATTCACAAATCCTAATATACTAAGCAGAAGGGGTTCAATCTGAGAAATTAATATGAATAACATGTTGAAACAGTAACTTCCTTCTACACAGTCAACTCACCATGGCGACATGGAAGAAAGCAGAATTGATTTCCTGGCCGTGTCCTATCACTCTCGAATAAGCAGTCCTGATATTTGACTTTTCAGAAGTCTCTGTGCTTGTATGCTGCGACAAAACCATTGGGTCTAGAGGGAAAGGTTTAGCTCTCCAGATGTGTCTTCACATTCATGATAGACTTGGTGAAATACCTTCTGCTACCCTAGGGTAACAGACAAAGGATTCTTCTGGTCCCTCAGAGTCAATTAGGAGGTATGAATGCTGCTAATTGATCAGGTCCTTTGGAAACATTTCCTAAGATGAGTAAACATTTCCTAAAACAATAATGACTACATCTAAAAACAGAGATGAGTCTATATATCTGTGAATCCAAGCAGAGACAGAGAATCATCTACACAACCTTCTCAATGACTGAAAACAGCAACACAAGAGGATAAAGCTTTGGGTTTATTTCTATTAAGAACATTCTGAAAAGCCATGTTACAAAACAGTTAACAATGCCATTTATTGCGAACAACAATAGGAATTAATATGTGTACATCTATGGATGATGTGGCTTGGTTATTGATCTGAAGAGACTTTACCAGTCACAGACTGTAGTATTATAAACTATGACCATGATGAATACAAATGGGGGTATAAACATGGCTGCAAACATTACTACATGTCATAGTTAGGATTTCGATTGCTGTGATAAAGTGCCATTACCGAAAGCAAAAGCAAAAGCAAACTGGGAAGGAAAGGATACATTTCAGTTTCCTGTTCGTAGTCTATCAACCAGGGATGTCAGGGCAAGAACTCAAGCAAGGGAACTTCATGCAGAAAGAAAAAAAAAATGCAGAGGCTGCAGAGGACTGTTACTTACTGACTTTCTCCTAAAGGCTAGTTTACCCTGCTTTCTTATGTGTTCCAGGACCATCTTCCAAGAATGGCACCATGAATAATGGGCTTTGTCCACCCATTTCAATTGCAAATTAAGAAAATATATCACAGGCTTGCCTGCAGACCAGTCTGGTAGGGATATTTTCTCAACTGAGGTTTCTCTTTTTCCAAATGACTCTAGCTTGTGTCAAGTAGACACAAAACTAGCTAGCATAATGTGTATACTATATGTTCTTATTCAAGGTAGCCCTGTTGGCTGTACATAAACCCTTTGAGTCATGCTCCTCTCCCTAAACCTTAGCTGTTTAAATAACCAATTCTGTGCAATGTGAAGTGGTCGGGAAGACATCTTAACTTCTAGGTGGGAGCAGAGAGGGCCCTGCCACTTCACCTAGTTGTTTTGAAACACCTGGAGGACTTTGATGGAATAATTTATTTTGTATATTGTTAGCATTCCTATTTAGGATGAGTAGACGTTTGTTCACATATCCCCAGGGATCATTCTACAAAAATCCTGTCTCACAACTCAGTGAGAATCTAAGGAGGACAAACCATCTTTCAAAAGAGGGATTAGTAGTTTATTGTACAAGCCAACATGTGGAATTAAATATTGACTTGAATGCTTTCTCAAACAATGATAAATTAATTAATTTATTTAGGCTCTAAGGTTCTAAAGAGAAAATTAAATGTATGATGCAGTTTTAAATTTCCATTAAAATTGAGAACATTTTTTTCAGTGACTTGTATTGACAATGAATAATTTGGGGCAAATTATCTAAAACTCTCTTGTGTCTATAGTACCTTAAGATTATTGGTGTTTTATTTAAGTGACATCCTTTAATTTATGAAGTTTACTGAGACCTCCTGAAGTTGCTGTGCGGGGAGTTCCTGCTATAGTTAGTTTGTATTCATTGTTTCTGTGTTTATAACTTTACATCTGTAAAGTCAGCATAAAAAAAGAGGAAACTCTTCAAGAAAGAATCAGCAAATAAGATATGAGTTGAAAAACTAGAGTCTCCTGGACTAGAGAGTTGTATCAGTAGTTAAGAATACTTATTCTTCCAAAGGACCAGTGTTCTATTCCTAGTACCCACGTGGTAGCTCACACCATCTGTAACTTCAACCCCAGGGAGTCTGTCACCTTTGTCTGACCTCATTGGTACTAGGCATGTAAATGGGACACATAGATAAACACAGGCAAAACATCTATACACAAAAATAATATTTTAAAAGGAGTTTTATTAAAAAAGAGAAATAAGGTCTTGATGTCTGGAACAATGGGGAAGGAGCGAATAAATAAGTCATAAAAGCATAAACAAATTGGAAATGTGTGTAGCTATCTACTGAAATGGTGCAGCTTATTTACATATTCAGTTTTGAATTGAATAAATAGCAGAAGTCTCGGGAGACGTGTCTATAAATTTACTGGCAGTTTTCTCCAGTGATCCCCACAGGAAGGGGCAGTCAGATGTTACTGCTGTTGATGATATAGAAGCTCCCTCAGGGAGAACGTATCACAGGGCTTCCTGGTTGTCTCTGAGCCAGCAAGGTTGCTCATCTTGGGAGGAACTGACATATTTGATCTTTTACCAGGCATCACTTTGGATCAGACAGGTTGAATTCATAAAGGATGATCACAAAGATACAAAGCAAATTTTCTAAAAAGTGTAGACTATTTTGAGAAAAGAACAGTGCCGTGTCCTGATGGTGTGTTCATTAGAAACAATTTTGATTAAATAAAACAGTTTTACAGATTTTTGACAAATATTTAGCACATTTATTTTTAAATGTTCAGAAGAATAAATTATTTTCAGTTCCTTATAACAACTCCTCAAGATAAGGAAGGGGAGTCTCTTTCTTTTTGTACATGTTTTATCTCATAATCCCACCAGTGACAAGAGTGACCATGTCTCATAATCACATTGGGGTTTCATACTTACATGTTGTTCTCTCATTTTTTTCCATAGAAAACATTAGACAACCCCAATTTCATTATGGACTGTCATAAGGAGATTGGAGGAAATCAGTCTTAATGGCTCTCTTAGAGTACTCACGTAGGACTATGAATTCTCTACCAGGTGACCCAAGTTTTACCTTTAATGCTACTTAAGAAAATCTCTCTTAACTGGGTGGTAGTGGCACACACCTTTAATCCCAGCACTCAAGAGGCAGAGTGAGGTGGATCTCTGTGAGTTTGAGGCCAGCCTGGTCTACAAGAGCTAGTTCCAGGACAGGCTGCAAAACTATAGAGAAAACTTGTCTCGAAAAAAAAAATCTGTCTTTTCTTATCACTCCTCTGAGTTCCTTTTGTGCCTTGGTAGGTTATCCAATCCCAAGCCATATCTAATACACATACACACATTGTTAATGACTGAAGAAGAGATCATAAAATTGAGAGTGAGGAGGGCCTGGAAGGGGTCAGAGGAAAAGAGAGATGAAAATGGTATAAACACAATAGTAGTGCATGATCTTTTAAAAAATTAAAGGAAGGAAAATAAGGGACCTTTTGATTTGATTTGCCATTTTCTTCTTTGCCTTACATGTATGTGAGTTACAGATATCCTTGTCATTCATTTCTGGTTATTTGAGAGCAGTTTGGTTTGTTGATAAAATGAAGGTGTTCACTTTCCTATGACTAATATTTCTGCTGGCAGTTTCAGTGTTGTATATGAATTGCTTATTGTTCTGATATGCAGATTTTAGTTTTGCAGTCTGTTATTTAATAGTATGGAATTTTCAAAAACAGAAAAAAATGTGTAATTTGAAGGGGAGTAATTTTAGGAGATTTTCAAAAGAAGTAGAGATAAAATAGTCACAAGAATTGAGCCAAACTCCATGATGTGTCTTAACCTCTTCAGATACATTTAAAGGTAGATGAGAACCAGTGTCCACTATCTAAGGCTTAAGCTGACTTGAGGAAAACTCAATATATTTTAACCCTTTGATCTGTCAGTTTGATTAATATGTCCTTAATATCTTGTTTGATGATTTCTAAATGTAGGGAAATGTATGTATATTTTATATTCTGTGCCATAATATCCTTGGATAACACATTGAATTGGTATAAATAACACAATGACATATTTAACACGGAAGGAGGAGGTCCTGGAGATCCCAAGATTAGAGGCTGCTGTGATGGTTCGTCCTATTTGTCAAGTTAAATGGAGCTTGAATCAACTGAGAGATGTACCTCTCTAGAATATGTGAGGATGTTTCCTGAAGGAACAAAGAAAAGAGACGTCCTGATGAATGATTCAGAGACAAGGTGCTGTCGGGGGCAACTGTGGTCTTTTTGCTGTCTATCTTCATACATTGCTGCTGATCGTATCTCCCACATTGTGTCTGCCAGTACCTCATTTGCTGGCCAAGCCCCTGAAATTTGGCCAGTGTCCACCGAGAAATTTTCATTCCATTTAATTTCGTAATATGTTAAGATGCACATGTGATGGGTGCATGTTGGATTGGATAGGGTTAGATTGGCAGGTAAAAGTGATTGTAAATGTTTGAGTCAGGGAACAATCCAAATATTGAAGACAGGACTTTGCCATAGGCAATGGGGATGCACTTGAGAAGATCTGCTGACAGAATCATTGCAGCGAGGAAGAGGGACAATCAATAACATTTTTGCGTGAGCAGGTGCAAAAGTCACCAATTGTTATTGAGTTTCATCAATTGGAAAGGAAGTCCTGTGTTGGAGACATGAATGAACATAGATATTTGAGAAGAAAGCATAAGGAAAATCTCCAGAGAAGTAGATTATTGAATGCTCCACTTAGAGAAAATCAAAGTAGTGTCATCACCAAGCCTAAAAGGCTGAAGAGGGGTGATGGGTTATGAATGCCATGAGCCAAGGATAAGTGAGATTCACCATTTTTTTTTACCAGAGGCAACTAGATACCTGGTTTCATTTTAAGTTTTAAACTCCATGGGTTGTCCCCAATAGGAAACAAACTCTGAGTTAAGACAGAGATCTAACTCAAACTTTAATTCTAGTGTCTACTTGGAATCAATCAGTATATCATATAAACATTTCTCAAAGCAACATGTACGTTACATGACTGTCAGAGATACATAACATATTTGTCAGGAAAGCCAAACATCTCTTTCTCCATTTTAAAGGAGAACTGGACTCTTTGAAGCTATTGTTTCAACAGATAAGACCATTTGAATTTGTGGGTTGGGTGTCTGCTGTTCATCTGAAAACCTTTAGAGGAAACTTACCTTGTCTTCAAGATCATAAAGTCATTGGTGATGGCAGGAAAGGGCACTGAGGCCAGAATCAGTTCCAGTCCCCTGCTAAATTCTTTACAATGACTGCAAATCAAACCCTCTTTTAAAAAGTTACCATTCTGTAGTGATGGATGATGGATGGTCTTCACTGTGCTTGGACTCACTAGGCCCAGTGCTCCTGGGGAAAGATTCTAATTTAGGGGATATTTCACTGCCTTCCTTCTGGCACTTTTAGCCATTACTGAAAAATCTGTAACTTACAAACCGGTGAGTGAAAGGTAGAGGTAGAATATCTGTAACTAGATACTAGGGTGGAACTCCTAAGTTCACCCCAAAGGAAGGGTCGAGCCCTTGTTCTGAGGCATAGCTGGAATTTTATTCTGAAAGTTAATTCCCTGAATTGGTACCATTTGATAATTTTCCGTTAAAGCCCTCCAAAGGTGTCCATGTAACCACAGTCCTGACAGAAAATGTCCTTTTAGACAAAAAATGTTGTGCCATCATAACAATAGACAGGAAGAAAGGAAAGGTTCAAATATGGTGAAAAAGGTTGGAAAGCATTAGTTCAACTGCAGCAATAACTGAAGAATTATTAATCCTTAACACTCACGTTGTCATCTCTAAGTATCACTCCTCAGTTAAAGGAACTGGATTCTTAGAAATGACTCATTTCCAGTCTAGAGCTGAAAAGAACAAAGTGAGCCCAGAACAGAAAAGTGAGTCATCCCATGTCTCAAGAGGAAAGGGCTGAAGTGAGCCTGAACAGGCTGTTATTCCAGAAAATCGGGCACCTTCCAGGAGCTATAGAATCACGACGCTGAGGGTGGGTCCGTTTACACTGCTGCTGCTGCTGATGATGCTGAGGGCTGCTCCATCAGTACCAGTGATAATGCTAAGGGCTGGTTCATTTACACCGATGACAACTGCAAAGGAATAAAGGATGTCATGCTCATCCTTACATTATAGTTGCACCTCGACTCAACCACAAAGTTGTTTAGTGGGCAATGGTTTCTACCTGGGGCATGATTCCATATGGCAAGTAAGGAAGAAATGACAGACAGAGAATATAATTTTCTACAATCCCTGAGCTTACCCAAATTGTATCAGTGGCTAACTACCAAAAACAAAGCAACTCTCCTAGGTAGACTTGATCATCAATGTGGTGTAGACAGGATTCATCTGAAAGAAAAATCTGCTAGTGAATAATTGCTTAAATCATGTTGGTCTATGGGTATATCAGTGGTGGATTATCTATTATTTGATGTATGTACAGGTAAAAGCATCCATAGCCATAAAATTAAAAAAGAATCTTTAAATAATTTGATCTAAGTCTTGACTCAAATAAATTGTATAAAAATAATTTTTGTCCCGAGGGCCTTGATATTCAAAGATATTGTGGAGTGGACTTTATGGAATGTATTGATACTCAGTTTAGAAGGATAGTTTTCAAAAATTTTCTTTGTGAAAATGTTGTTTTATTGTTTTCTCATAACAGCATTATTTTTATATTCTAAAACTCAGATTATTGGTACATTAGGTGTAGATAATCCTTGACCTACCCAATACACCTTTTTCTACAGATGAATTGTAAAGTGACAGTCTAGGTACATTTTCATTACTTAAGAGTGCACTCTGATCCTTTCCCAGATAACTTCCTCCCTCACCCCCAAACTGCACTATTCTTCAGACTGTAGTGCTTATAAACTTCTCACTTTTGTTTGGACTTTCATCACTAGATACTGATGACAACATTCCAGTATTTCAATAATAGAAGAAATAAAATAAACCTTGTACAAAATATCCATCAACAGCAGTCATCATTAACCAAATGTGGATGCACCCATCTCTTGAAAATTCACCCAGTACCACAATGAGGAGGCAGAGTCACCTCAAAAGGATGTTTTGTATGATTTTGTTCATTTATTTCTTGATTCCTTTCTATTTGAGCTAAAATAATTGTGCAAATGATAAAATGATACAATGAGTAAAATTAATCTGAAGAGGGATACACATGGGTGGGTTTGAAGGGAGGAAAGAGGAGGAGGTAAGGATGTTAATTTTAATCACAATAATATTTTGAAAATGTAAAACAATTGTCTGTGGGAAAATCAGAATAAACAGAGATATATTTTGTTAATGGAATTCTCATCAATACTCAACTTTGTCTAGCCAGCCAAAGCTCTTAAAAGCCACACTTTCCAGAACAATCATGTAGTTGAAGAAGGAACCCAGGTTAACGTCAAATGACTACATACATCTTTCTTTATGTCTGTTGAATAAAGATTCTTCTCTTCTAGCATGATTTGAATTGAAGTCCTTACTATCTGTGCAGTAAATGAAACCACCTTCTTTCTTGTGTTTTGTGTGTATGTGTGGTACTGAGGATGGAACCCTGGACCCCAGAAATTGTAGGCAAAAATTCTAATGCCAGTTTGCCATACAGCCCTTTTGTTTCTTAATTTGCTTCCACTTCAGTATTAATATTTATTTTTTTATGTCCTTTGCCAATAATGTAGAAATAACTTTACTTTGAGACTCTTTCAATTTGTCATATATTTGATTTGCTTTTTGTTTCTTTTTACTTGGCTGACTTTGTCTAATTCCAAAAATCCATCTTGGACAGGAGGTCATGAGCTCTTGCTGACTTCCCTAGCCCTTAGTAATCACATCTTCTCGCAGGGCACATTGTTTTTATATTTGTACTTCTTTAAAAATTGGTATCTCCATAATTCACATTTGATAAACAGTGCTGATTCTTTCCAAATTGCCTGGCTTTCTTCCTGTCTTCTCTGGTTGGCTTGCTCAACTTCGCCATAAAATAGTTCAACTATTATAAACATTATCTCAAACTCCAGCTCTCCCTATTCTGCTTTGAGTCTTAGCCAGAAATGACTGTGGATACTAAATGACGGAAATGGACACTAGTAGATGGCCAGTCCTTCACTCTTTTTTGCATCTGTGCATTGTACAATATTTGGCATCCATATTTCCCTCTTAAATCTCCCCTTCAGTTCATGCTTCATGCAAACTCATACTTCAGAGGACTGCTCTCTTCAGGCTTTCTTAATTAATTTACTATAGTGACTTTCTTCCATGTGTTCATCTTCTCTCTCTACTTAGTCTTCCCATAGAGATCGTAGTATGTTTCAGTCTCTCTTAGTTAAGAAATAGAAAGAAACAAAAATAACTTCCAGAATGCTACTAGACCATGCTGTTTCTCCTCATGTCATAGTAGCCAAGATTTGTATAAGGGCTAGTCGTGTGTCCTGGCTCAATGCCTTCCCTATTTTGTGCACTCTATAGAGCCATTGACATGGTAAGACCCACTCTAAATGGGACAGCAGCTACATTAACTCATACAGTCCTAGACATTTTAAATGGACATTTTGATAGATAACTAAAAGATAAATTTATTCCTTTGTTTGGAAAGAATAGCAAGGATATAAAAGCAAATATGTAAGGTAGTCAGTAAACTGAAACATCTACAGTGTTTGCAATGATAAGCCTCCAACACACATGCAGATGGAAGGGAACACAAGAAAGAAAATCTCACAAAACAAAACTTTATTGCACAACTCAATGAATGTGAATGTGGAATTACCAAAATGCAGTGAAAATAAAATGGCATCAGTTGAATTGGAACATACATCCAGGATTCAGACATCATTAAAATCATGGATTTACCCATTCACCCAACAGCTTGTGAATCAGTTTCTCTAATTGTTGATTAAGGGTGTTGATCAAGCAGTTGCTGAAACTCCTGCATGGCTGTCTTGTAATCATAGTACTAGGAACTTGCAGTCATTTTCATACGTGTTTGCAATCTTTTCAACCAAATTGTTAGGTTTACCTCCCTTGAAGTTTGATTATTTACATGTTTATAACTTTCCTCCATTATCCACTTTGCCTCTGGATGCTCTGTGTGAAGTTTAGGGCCAGAGAGTTCATGTAGCTGATAGCAGCACCCAGGAATAAGTTAACAACGACAAAACAAACACTGGTGGTGTAGTGTAAGTCTTCCCTTAGCCATCTGTCCTCTGTGTTGTAGCTTGTGACTGTTGGTCATTCTATTCTGGGTTCTGCTTTCCACAGTATAGTTCGTTTCACATTTTTAGTCCATTCTACAGTTTCGCAAATCCTCAATTGTTTAGTGACTCTGAAAGATGGTGTTTAGAATATTCAGTTTCTATACTAGACACAGAGAGATCAAGACCTTTAAATGATCCAGTCTTTCAGCTAGATTTTTGATGAGTACTCCATGTGCATAGGTCCATAATTTTTATAAATTTTCAGTTTGTAGATGTATTTAATAAAAGTTATATTTTGTTGATTGACTCTTCTTCTTAGTAACTGCATACATTAGGCTGTTAAATGTGTATAAGGTCCACTCATGTTTTTCTTGCTAAATGAATGTTTAGCATCAGTTTGTTACTTTACAAAATTAGTAATCATTTTGCTCTCTTAGTCTTTGGTGGAGATGGAGTCTGAAGTATTTTGTGAGCATTTTGTCTGTTGTTAAAAAACAGTCATCTAAATGTTTGTGCAGGTATACTATTAAAGAGAAATGCCTTCAAAAGCTATACAATTTTCTCAGCTCCCCTTTAATAATGAAAGTGAAGTACACAAGATATATTTTTGCCCAAAAAATTACACTAAGTAAATACAGCAGAAGTCACACTAGTAGGGTGTGAGGAGGTAGAAAACTCACATCCTGTAGGTGTAGGAGTTCCTGCAAACTTTCAGAGAGCAATTTCATCAGAAGTTTTTGATGCTTGCTTGGCTCAGATTTTCTGCACTCTGGAAATTTCCTATGACATCACTGAAGATATTTATTCAATAAAGGAGGCACAATGACATAGGAGTGTTTTCTAATGAAGATGAAAATAAGAAATGATCCTAAGTGATCACAATAGTAAAGCCATGGCACTGTTGTTCAACAAGCCTGTGTGATTGTAGGGTAGAATGCAATTCCTTACTTGGTGATGTGTTCACTGTACCCTGGTCGGTAGAACGGGAAGTTATGAACAACACAGAGCATCTCTTCATGCTTTGCTGGCAGAAGTGTGTGCTCAGGCTGAGCGGATGATGGAAATTGCTTCTTTGCCCTGGCTTTATTTGCTATACATTTAAATTTTTCTACAAGTGCATGTTGCCTGATGAACATAGTCTTGCACATATCTGCATTTCCCTGCCATGTCTCTTAGTGTCTTTGTAAGCCTTGTAGTTTTGTTTCTAATTTTGTTGCATATACATACGTGATATTGTATATTAAATCTGGGAACCCAAAATGAGACAGAATGTATGACATTTACCTTTTGAAAATGACTTAATTCATTTAATATGATTATCTCCAGTTGTATCAAGGTACAAATGACATGATTTTATTCTTTATAGCTGGAGAAAAGCACATGGTAGTTTTTTCAATAAATAGATGGTGGTTTTGTAGGAAAATGTTACATAAATGTTTTCAAGTAACACTACCAGAATAGCCTATCTATGAGATCCAAGATGGAAGTCCTTGTCTCCTTCACTTAGCTCTTCCCAACTCCCCTCTTCCTAACTGGCATCCTGCTGCCAATCCCGATAATGGGAGCATTCACAATGTCATACTTTCCTTATTACTGTAATTACTTTACAGAAACAGCTCATTGATAACTTCACTATTCTGGTGTCTACAGAAATTGAGAAAGAGAAGGGAAAGCGTGACAAGAGACTCCACTACTCAAAGGAAACAGAGTTAGTAGCCTGCCAGCATATTGAGTTTTCTTTATTTCCATTAGTAAATGGGTGAAGACTGAAGTACATTCCACAGTTGGTTTGGGATAAAGAGTAAAAGAGCAACATCCTCTGTTACATTAACTAAAAATTCAGGAAGACACACCCCTCAGCTAGGTTGTGAGTGACAGGTGCCTTTTCTCACCCAGTAGTTCCAAGTGTTAAAGAAGCTACTTGAGTAACAAAATTCTACCCTCTCACTGTGCTTAAATTTCATTAAATTATGGAGAATCATTTATAGTCCTGGCATCAAACTTGCTGATTCATGTTTTGGCTTATTTCAAACAATGTATGAGATTTTTCTTTAACCAGCCTGTCTTAGTAACATTGGAAAGAGATTTCCAATGTTCAGGTAATTTACTTTAGCATTTTATCTAGTTTTTCCTCTTTCCCCAACAATTAAGTACAAAAGGCCTTCATTTTGACTGAGTCTTGCTTCTGAGGCAAGAGGAAGTCCATTTCCATGCTTCAATCCTTGAGGTACTTCTAAAATATTGAGTAGACCATGTTCTTAATTGTCCATGACGTCCCATGAATTAATTTCTAGCAATAGTTGAACAATTCTATAAATGCCTTTCAGAACACTTCAGCAACGTTAAGCTTTCTATATTTAGGAAACTATTTGCACAGTTAATTGCAGATAAAGGCTGGCTGCTGCCCTTGCAGAACAAAAAAACTCGATTCAGCATGGCTTCTCCTGGGCATGCTCTTTAGAGTGTCGGCGCACTGATACAGAGATCACTTTCAATGAAATAGCATTTATTCATCATTGCAGGTACAGCAAGCGCAGCCCAAAGTCCTGGGAAGCCAGTCAGCGTGATCTCTCCAGAGGGCACTTACTGCCATGCCTCTGACTTCCAACTGTCTCTTTTCTCCACAGTGTGGCTTTAATCTTTAGATCCGGGGTTCTCTAGCTGAGCATCAATTCTTACTGACCTTAACTAAAACAACTTACCTGTTCAGAAATCTGCCCACCTGGGCCCTCACTTGCATTTGAATTTGGCAGCATCTTTGAGCTGGAACATTTGGATGGAGTCTTACTCATGCTCTCAGTATACCGATCAGCAAAACTGTGCAAATAATCTGATAATGAACCACCAGTGAATTATATCTTCTTTAACTTAGTGTATATTTTATTTTGCTTGGATCATTTACATTATTATAACACAAAAGGTGCTTTTCCTTTACTAATTATTCTAGTTTTGTCTTAATGAAGAAAATAATTAAGTTCTCATTAGATTACCTGTACTGCTTGCTTTTTTTTGAAAGGGTAAACTCAAAGACTCTGGTGTTCCAAATGAGCAATAGGTAGATAAATGACTCAGAAGCCTCTTCACAGCTCTTCCGTGAAACTCAAACATTTATAAGCCTCTGTAATATAATTCCGTGCCTTAATTGTAATGCCGTCTCAATCAGTTCTACTCTTTGCTTATTGACTTGTTCTCACCTGTGACAGACTACTAGCTAATCAATTTGAAACATTCTTTCTTAAGTTATGGCTTACTAATCCTATGACAGCTATTCCTTTGCACCATTCATATGAGGTCTTATGCACCTAAATATCATCTATTAGGTATCTACTTGGTTCTTTTTGACAATAGATTTACTATATTCATGAAAGTAAATCCGATCTTATTGGAAGAGTCATTGGAAATTTTCATCATTCATATAAAAATGTGACATTGATGTCCCTGGGAATCTTCTCTAAGTAGAAAAGGAGAAAAAAAAACAGGAAAAAGATATTATATTTCAAATAAACTTAGTGGCATAATATTTGACATGACATGTTTGTGGTTTAGTTTTTTTACTAGCACATAGACACAGACTACTGGATGATCAGCAAGAGCAAAGGCATGGAAACGGGGTATAGCTGGGAGGACGGCTCTGAGCCTGCTTCCCTTAGTTCCTTGGAGACTTTCCAACCTCTTCAAAGCTCAAGAAAATCAAATTTGACTTGCCAAAGGCATCTTTCTCCTCTATATTCTCCAGGAGGGAATATTTATGCTATGAATATAGAACTCAAAGGTCCCAATGAAGAGATTAATCTTAATTTTGTTTCAGTGACTCCTGTTGGGCCCCAGAGGCATCCCCTCTTTACTATAACTGTGTTAGGATTGATCCCGAATGTTTCAAGGCCGATGAAAAGCACGAGAAACTTGGGCCAATGATCCACCTGAACTTTTAGAAGGAAATACAAATGTATGAAAACACAAATAACAGTTGCTTGCTGATAAAACAGAGTCCACAATACGTTCTTTCCTCACTTCTTTGTGTTTAGAAAACCACCCAGGAGATTTTCTTGAAAGGACTATGTCTTGGAATGACCAGTTTCATAGGATCTCATAGAATTAAATAGAGGAGCTCCAAGAATTGAGACAGCCTGGAAGAAAAAGTAGGAAGGGACAGAAAAAACCCCCATGGAGTTTCTTTCCAACTCTCTGGTGTGAAATGTATATCTTTCCTGTATAACAGAGAAGTGAGAATGCTGATCTTGGCAGAGACTTTTAGTACAGAAATAGCGTGTTCATTATACAAGGAGTAAATGTGAAAAAGTCAAGCAATCTAGCGGAACCCATTGGCATAGAGGTTCTGAGACTCAGAATGAGCAGCCTCGGTACAGGTGAGACATTCCTGTGATAGAGCTGCAGATTAACACTCTCCAAACAAAGCAGCTGGTCACTCTACCTAATCACTCACTCTTAGTTGTATCGTGGCCATCTCTCGCCACTTTTTCTCCTTCACAAAAGGAAGCTCCTAGCCATAACCATGAACTCCTCGTGACTGAACCTGTTAAGATCTGCTGCTGCCCTGCAATGGATTATTTTATTCTTTCCCTTTGTCTTTGAATAAAGTCATCTGTTACTTTGTGATTTGTACACACCTCTTTAATTGTTTCAACATATAACAAGAACCCGAAGCCCCCTGTGTAGAAAGAAGCCGTCAGTAATACAGGCAACATCAGTTTGAAGGTACAGGTCTCATAGCATAGTATTATGACAAGAGAATTTTCTATAGTCCGTTCAAATGATGAGAAGTTTAAAACATTTTGTTTTTTACAAACCACTAAATGTTCTTCCTTTTGCACAGTGTGTTACTTAAAGTACAATGTTATATATGATAGTAATTTTCTGAGTTGAACTACCCTGAGAAATGGTCCCTGCACACACCTGTGCATGTTAGGACATAGCAGCAATGGACTCAATTCAGTGGACTCCCTTCACCATTCAGTGAGTGTCACAGTTCCTATAAAAAGATACAAATCTTAGTGCTTAAGGCATTATCTAAGAGTTGATTGCTCTCCTCTTCTTCTGCCCAATCCATGCTGGTTATTCCATGATGGTTATTTCCTTCTGGTATTTGTCCCATACCATCTGCCTCTGAATTCCAGAGCTCTGAGCCTCCCTGACATCCCCACTGTGCCAGAAACTGGACTTCAGATAACTTTTATGTATATTACCCTCTCTTTTTATATTGTATTTTAAAATGTGTGTGCGTGTGCACGCATGCCAATGTGTGTGGTGTGCTTGTATGCATGACTGGAGTACATCCGTACCACAGCACACTTGAGCTCAGAGAACAACCTTGAATGTTAATCGTCACCTTCTATGTTATCTGAAACATAGTCTCTTGTTTTGCTGCTGCTTCATTGATCAGGCTAGCTCGCCTGAACACTTCCAGAGATTCTCTTGTCTCTGATCCTCATCTCACCACCAGAGTACTGGGGTCACAGGTATACACTATACTTATGTCATATTCATAGCCATATCTGTATCAGATGCATTGTGGGGATTTGATCTTAGAGCCACACACCTCAGAAGCAAATGCTTTAACCACTGAGCAATCTCCCCAGCTCCAAATTGTTTTCATTTCTTGTATAGAGTACTGTGCATTTTTTGATGGAAATTCCCTGCCTTGGGTGTATCCCTTCCAGCATAGCATTCTTAGGTGGGTTTCTATGGCACTATTTAATAGATGATAATAGGTCAGAATCCACTAGAAGGTATAGATGTAATTATAATTATAAAGCTTCAATGTTACCTAAAACTTTTTGTAGCTCTACAATCTCAGATAAATAGAAGAATAAATGATAACCAGTAAGAAATAAAGGTATGTCTAAACATGTTTCTAAAAGTCAAATGAATTCCCTTAAAAACCTGAGCTATTTCCTATTTGCAGGATTAAAACATTGGATGGAACCTGTTGCTTAGTGAGGCTGTGAGGAAATAAACTGAGACTTACTTAGGGCAGTGGAAATAAATCAGTGGAGGCTTCCTAGAGCGTAATTACAAATATCCAGAAAAAGAGGTATAGAAACAAACAAGAATCAACCAAATAAGGTGGCAAAAATTCAGATCTTGCCAAGTCAAGGTTGTTAGCACCACCACTTCGTGTTTTTAAGAGACTAAATCAAAGTTCTGTGGAACAAAGGCGAAGCTCCAGGCTGCCTGGGCTAGAGGCTCTTGGCCTGAAGAAGCTGTAGATGAGCTAATTAGTTGTAGAAAATCTTTTGTAATTCAATTGCTAATGTTGCATATTTGACTTTTCTCTTTAAATTTCCCTATACTGAAAGCAGGGACAAAAAGTGGAGAACTGATCACTAATTAGTCGACCCTGGGCATTTTGGCTAGTGTGGAGACATTATTTCTATTCTTGGAGAAGTCATTTGTGTAAATTGACTTATAGATTGTAACGTGGCTTCTAGGATTGCTGCCGTGTATGAAAATTTGTATTTCTGAGACGGATGCTGCAGATGGTGGGGTGGATTTTATATGGATTAATAAGTAGTCTGGCTATTGTCTATATGTCTGGTCATTGTAAAAATCTTCTGAAAGGGATGATTAAAATGTTTATTATCCCAGAAAACAAAGAAGGAGAAAAATATCATTATTTCAATCTGCTGTGCAAAATCCTGCAAGATGGTAACAAACACACGAGGCAATGGACACAGTTTTATAGAAATGCAGGGACCCTTCTGAAACTGTATGATAGAGGAGAGGCCTTTCTATGAGCAAAACACAGTGTCATATTGTGTGAAGTTTCAGAGCCCGTCTCGGAAATCCCCAGGCTATAATACCTTTGGTTAAGGTACTAGCTGCTGTGGCAGGGAAGCATCCATCCCAGGAAACAGTCACTTTTAGTAAAAGAGTATCTAAAATAACCTAATACTGTTTACTTCAGAGACAATGTTCTGATGCATGGCCAGCAGAAGAAAAGCTTACATAAATCAGGCTTTCTTCCCTGTGTGCCCTTTTCCAGCAGCGTGATTATGGGGTCAAAGGAGCTGAGGAATTACATCTCATAGAAGAGACAATGGAGAACTTAGCCAACAAGGAGCAGAAAGCTGCCCCCCTACAAATCCAAATGCTCCTGTTTCCTTTAAGTTTTCCTTTGTTCAAAAAGTACAAATTGGTTTTTAATAATTTTCCTTACTATGAGATTTTCAAAGACCTTTCATTTGTATGGTTTGATTGAGATAATCACTTTCATTATCTCTTTTCTCTTTGCAGGTGAGTTTAACAGCAGATTGATTTAAAAAAAATATATTCACAATACACACACACAGGCCTCAATACTTGTAGAAAAAAATTATGTGTTTTCTTTTGATTCTACGTCTCTACTTTTGCTTTATTATTTTGTTTTTTATTAAGAGGAGAAAAAGAAAGACAAGCTAGAATGTCTACTAAGGAATTCAAGCTATTGCTCATGTTTTAGAAACGTAACATTGCCATAAAATAAAGTTGTTAAGTCAATTTGGGTAAGTCCATCTTGGAAAAGTGAATTTGTTTTAAATCTATGCGGTATGCTCATATGAGAAGAGAAAGATGCCTCATTTAGCAGTGACGAAAATCAGAAGACTGCTGTAAGTTTATGGCAAGAGAGGGGCCGCAGTAACCCAGGCAGAAGATGACTAATTCTGGGACAAGTTTTTTTCTTGAAAGAAGGAGTAAATGAATAATCTTGATCTTTAATAGGAGAAAAACTCTTTATTTTTTTTTCATATTGAGAAACTCTAAATCACTTTGAAAATGGCACTTTCTATATCATGATGAACTCAATTCTAAGACTGTAATGAAATCCTGTATAAAGTGTGTTGTTACTGCTATTTGATCTGTGATAACCTGGCTTTTACTTGCACTTATTAGAGATTATAGCTTCTTGGTTAATGGCTCCCACACCTGTCATCTCCACATAATAACTACAATTCAAACATTCACAAAGATTGTAAGTGTTAAGTGCTGATAACAGATTAAAGCATTTGCACATAAGCAGCTGAAATCAAATGTCTCAGAATAAGGAACAAAGCCTTCCAGGAAGCAGGAAATGCCAGACTCTCACCTGGAAGCACTGCAGACGCAGACACAGAGCCCTGCCTGGCAGCAGTGGCTGCATAAGGCTAATTTTTCCCATGAGCTACAAAATCTTCCACCTGTTCCTGTGGAAAAATGAAGACCTTTTCTGGATGGGGAAAATACAATTCATGATTTTACGACAGTCTAGAGTTAGTTGTACATTTAACATTTCATAATCCTCTTGATCCTGAGACAAATGCTAGTTTATTAATCTCTTACTGTATTGAGTTAATTTGTAAACATAGTTAAAGATGCTTACATATGTCTTCTAAATTGAGGTGTTACTGAATGAGCTTGAAAAGGTGATTTTCCTTTTCATGTCCAGTCAGCTGAGTGTTTGCCTTTCTTTCAGAGTCCTGTGTTGAAGCCCTAGAGGTGACAGGTATGAAATGGGGCTATAGGACTTCTGGTCATAAAAGACAGAGCCTGAACAAGGACAACAAAACAGACATGGTCAATGGTCAAGTGGGTGGGGAAGAACTTGAATCTTTTGTTCTTATGACTCAGAACTAAATTTCTTTGGCTTCCATTGCCCAGTAGTACATGGTATTTTGTTATGCCTGCTGGAAGTTAAGGTGATATATTTCAAATAATTTCATCAGTGTAGTATTTTTTTTTCTTTTCACTTAAAGTTTGGGTAAACTTTTTTGAATATCTGTTCTGGAGAACCATCAATTTATTTTTCTATTTTGTAAGAGACCCCCCCTTTTTTAAATTCCTGCTCCTTCAGAAGTTGTTTTCCTAGGTTCATCTAATCAGAGCTCCACAGTTTGATTTTCCTGTCCTGCCTCTGGTGCCAGCAAGAGTTGATGTCTTCTACAGCTCCCATTCCTAGAGCAGAGACTTCCTGGCACTTTATGTAGGAGTCTATATGATTTTAGAGTATAGTAGCCTCTCATGCTTGTCTGCCTTGCGTAAAAATCCTTTTACTAGCACATTCCCTTTGTTGAGGTAGAGAAAATGAATTTAGTTTTCCTCTTGGATCCTGACAAATACAAACCCACAATCTTCAAGTGAGGGTTCAGAGACTTGACCAAGAATGAGACCCAGGATGGGACATGGAGCAGGCCCTCCTCTCGAGGCTGCCCCCCCCCATCATTCCTTCTAATTCTCAGTTTTCAGGTTGTGCAATTGCCCTCACTGCTGTAGGTCCAATACCTGTCTACAGCCAGTGACAAAGCTGTGTTTTGGAAATCCTTCTCTAAACCTGTTTGCAGAATCAAGGAAGGATGAAAAATGTAGCTTTTGTGTAAGCATGAAGCCAGACAGGTTCAAATGTATGTTATTAAGGAAAAAGAGAGAAGGAACATAGGCATGTCTGCCTCAATTATTTTGTAGGTGTGAGCTGCGTGTGGAATTACTGGTTGGGTTTCCATGCTTTGATGGTGGACTCTGAGTTATGTACTAATTAGTGCACCCAGCATGCCAGAGTTTATTCTCAGCCCTGAGACTCACATATTGACTATTGTATTCATCTCCTCTTTCTTCCCACACATCCTTCTAACCTTATTAATCCTTCTCTCATTTGGGGTTTCTTCTTTTATTTCCTAGTTTTATTTATTCATTTAAAAACCTATCTCTATCTATCTATCTATCTATCTATCTATCTATCTATCTATCTATCTTCTATCTATCATCTATCTATCATCTATCTATCTATCTATCTATCTATCTATCTATCTATCTATCTATCTATCTATCTATCATCTTCTATCTATCTATCAATCATCTATCTATCTATCATCTATCTATCTATCTATCTATCTATCTATCTATCTATCTATCATCTATCTATCTATCTATCTATCTATCTATCTATCTATCTATCTATCATCTATCTATCTATCTATCTATCTATCTATCTATCTATCTATCTATATCTATCATCTTTATTTATTTATTTTACACCCCAGCCACAGCTTCACTTCACCTTCTTCCCAGTTCTCCACACCTCCCCTCTGTGCCCCCCCCCCGAATCCACTCCTCCTCTGTTTCTGTATAGGTAAGGAAGCTTTATAAACCTCAGGGATAGTTTTAGGTGTAGCTAACCTGATAGTCCCAGAGCTATTTATTAGTCCTGGAAACTGCAGCAAGTGCCTCTCTGGCTTATTTATGGGTTGCATTTCTCCAGCCTTTGGGCGTTGGCTGTTCTGTCTCACTTTATATCAGTAAGACATACTTTGTCTTCCTGCAACAGGAAGCCTACCCAGAGGACTTTGCTTGTTCCTTATGATTGGAAGTGGTTGCTGCATACCCACATCCACCACTGTATCTGCATTTCAGGTGGGAATAAAGACCTAACCACATAGGCATTTCTTTAGTCAGAGATACAGGGATTTTCCCACCACTGCTTTGAAGCAAACATTTACTTTCATCTCTATTATCTCCTCTAACTACAAGAGAAAACTGGAGAGCAAATGTGTTGCCTAGAGGTAGATGTACCATTAACAAAGCAACCATAAAAGTATTAGCAGAGGAAAAGGAAGAAGTATATCTTGTGGAGATAGCTAACCTAAGTGTGTTCTCAGGGTATGGGAGGGCAGAGTACGCTCATGCTAAACCAGAACTCTCTTTCAGGTCTACTTTCAATATCTTCTCTGAAGCCTGTATTTGTCTTACTACACTTTCATTTCCTATTGTCTTTGAATTTACTTTCTTTAATAAGGAATTTGGTCAAACCATTTCCTGATCTCCAGAATTGAGTCCTGACTTCCAGCATATCATGGGACACAGGTCTGGATCTGAACTGTGACTTTCTGGGAGCTTTCCCAGGGCTAGCTCTTCCGTGCAGCTTCTGTTCCTCTTGTCTGCCTAATGTCTTCAGTGCATTGTTCAGTAGACAACACAAAATCCTTCTTCCAAGAATTCTTCCTCAGCTCTGAAAATGCCATGGTATCTACTTCTTAGGCAACCATGTCACTCTACAGTGATCTCAGCAAAGCTCAGCTTTTTTCTTCTAGTAGCTATTGAAGAAATCACAGCAGCTCAGTCATCATGTTACATTAGAGTTAGCAAGGTTCTTGCACCATGGCAGGAACTCTAGTATAAGACTAAATCAACTAATCTTTGAGTATATTGGGGTGTTATTATATAAATCAATGTAATATTTATGTCTCTCTATTTCTTTACCTGTTCATTTCTTTCTTTCCTACGCTCTCTCAATCCCCATGTCTGCCTGCCTGCCCCCACCTCCCCACACACCCACCACAGACTGGGACAACACTGTTTAGGTCATTCTTCTATTTGTAAATTCCAAGTTTCTGTTTTCATTGTAGTTTTATTTTAAATTCCTTATGAGTTTTAAAAGAAAAACTTTTATTTTTACTCAGCATGGAGGAAAGAAATATTATTCCCTCTATTTGCTGCTTTGATAAGATTTGGCTTCTTTGATATGTTCTGGAAGGTAAAAAATGCAGAGAGATGTGGGCAGTAGCATAGTAGTGGGTGGAAACAGCAATGGGATGCCAGGAAGTTTCAGGCTTATTAATAAAACCTGGAGATATGCTGGATTCCAAAAGTCAAAGTCTTCATTTGCTTTGCTGTTTAAATTTTTTGACTTGAAGATATTTCTTAACTAAAATGACAGGAGCCTTCTGCTCCAATATGTCCAATTAAGGGAAGAAAATAAGGAAAATTTGTAAGAGTTTGCTTTAGTACCCTTGTCATGGAAAAAAAAAAGTGGTTCTAACTAAGCTAGCCTTGACTCTGAGAAAAAAGTTATCTATCTATCTATCTATCTATCTATCTATCTATCTATCTATCTATCATCATCTATCTATCTATAATCTCTCTCTCTCTCTATCATCTATCTATCTATCTATCTATCTATCTATCTATCTATCTATCTATCTATCTATCTATCTACCTATCTATCTATCATCACCTATCTATCATCTATCTATCTATCTATCTATCTATCTATCTATCTATCTATCTATCTATCTATCTATCTATCTATCTATCTATCTATCTTCTTCTTCATCATCATCTATCTATAATCTATTTCTCTATTTCTCTATCTATCATCTATCTAGTTATCTATTATCTATCTATCTTCTTCTTCTTCATCTATCTATAATCTATTTCTCTATTTCTCTATCTATCATCTATCTATTATCTATCTATCTATCTATCTATCTATCTATCTATCTATCTATCTATCTATCTTCTTCATCATCATCTATTTTTGCTTTGGTAATATCTGCCTCAAAGTGTCAGCCTCCTCCTTATTCTGGGGATGGTAAATTATTGGTGTCAAATGCTGACAGAGCTCCAGAAGGGGAGAGGAATGGTCTCTTCTTTCCAAGGTTCCATATGGTCATCTGCCCATGGAGAGTGGAGTGAAGAATAAAATCAAGTTCAAGCCCAGTCTACAGAGGTGGACTGAACTAAGGACTGTGAGGAATTCTATTGCTTATCTTTGGGGAGTGTCAGTAGCAGTTCTTTTGATTTCTTCTTCCTCTCTGCTCTGGATTTCCCATCATTAACTCACTGTCAGTCCTCTAAGTATTTCATTTCGTGGTCTCTTAAATACTGCCCCCAAAGCCACACTGACAGCACTATACTCTCAAATGCCCCCAGTTTCATTAACTGTTTCTTCTCAAAGAAGCATCTATAAATTCTCTCCCTATCTCAATGAATGCTTAGGGATCTTATATACATATTTCTAATTCTTTCATGTAAGCTGTGGTGTCTCTGAGTTCATAGTCACTTGGACTCCATCATAGCACTGATATTTACCCTCTGTCATCTCTTCACTATTAAATCAGAAACTCTTGAGGACACTGTGGCCACATCTGTTCATATTCCCAAACCTCCCTCCATACATATATGGTATGGGGGTGCTACATAAATAAAGGAGAATTAAAAAAAACGTGTTAGGGCATTATTATAATTTGCCAATCATTATTTTAAAGTAAAACATTAGCTGCAATAAGAGATTAAGTACTGTCGCTGCCCAAGTTAAGGTAACTTGTGCCAATGAATATAAAGAACATGGGTAGTATAGGCCAAATTTCCAAAATTCTTCAGAGAAAACACATGTGCAACTTTCTCCAAATTAAGCCAATAGATTAAAAATAACAGAGACCTTATTTGACCTGAAATGGCACATGACATAGATTATTAAGGTTCCAGACTTCGTTCTTAAGGAATTGCTATAAATTAACTTTCCCCAGTCAATAGTCATCTGAAAGTTCTTGCCAAGATTTGTATCTTAAAGTATCTCCCAGTATATTTTTCTCTAGGAGATTCAGCTTTTAATAAAGACATTTGATCCTTTTTTCCCCCAAAGTGAACTAAGAGCTATGAATCCAATGTCATTTTCCTGCAATCATGCTGGAGTATCCAGTTTTACCAGCACCATTTGATGAAGGTTTTTCCATTGGACACTTTGAATACTTGGCAAAAATGCAGTTGACTGTAGCTGTGTGAGTTGGTAGTTGGGTCTTTTACACTCTGTTCTTGACTCTATTGTTATTTAAATGTCTGTGTGTCAGTGGCATGATAATTTTGTCTTTGTGACTTTAATTTGAGGACAGTTATTTGGACCCCCGAGCAGGATTATTTCTGCTCAGGTTTCAGGTGTTTGTTTTTTCTGCTCTCATATGAATTTGGGGGCTTTTTTGCTAGTTCTATAAAGAATGTAATTGGAATTTTGTGGAAATTACATTGACTAAGTAGATTAGGCTTGGTAGTATATCTATTTCACAATATTAGTTCTGCCAGTGCAGAAACATGGAAGGTATTTTCATTGTCCAATATCTTATTCAATTTCTTTTTCAGTATCTTAACATTTTCATTGCAGAAGAAATTCATATTTCTGGTTAAGTTTGTTCTTATGAATTTTCAGAAGAATTCTGATAGGACGTTTTCTTCAGTTTCTTTCTTGACCTGCTAATGATTGATATACAGAACAGTTGATGGTTTCTTTTGTGTCTTCCAACTTTTCTGAAATTGTCTTTGAAATCTAAAAGTGTTCTGGTGCCATATATAATATATCTTAAATATAACATCATGTCATCTGGAAATAGAAATAATCTCATTGTTTCCTTTCTGAGTCATATCCCTTTTATTCTTTCTCTTGCCTTGTTGTGTTTGATAAGAATCTGAACACTAAATCGAATAAGCAGGAGAGGCCAGGGGCCCTTGTCTCCTCATGGAGACAAGTTTAGAGGAAATGTTTTCAGATTTTTACCAGTTAGTAAACAATTTGGTTCTATGTTTGTAAAAATGCAGCCTTTATCATGCTGAGTCATCATTCTTCTATCCCCAGCTTCCCCAAGCTTTTATTATGAAGGCACTCCGCCCTTCTCCAAATGCTTTTTCTGTGATTGTTGAGATGCACAAGTGATTTCTGTCACCCTGCCTGTTTATGTGGACCACTAGCATAAAACTAAATAATGGGCCATATATGATTTTCTTACCATGTTTTTATTTACTTTGCAAGTATTTTGTTAGAACTATTACACACATATTCATAGGAGAGCCTGGTCTATAATTTCCTTTTCAACTGTGTCCTTACACAATGTTGGAATTAGTAATTCTGACGTTATAGAATGAATTTGATGGCATTGCTTCCCTTTTTGTTTGTCAGAATGATTTGAGAAGTGTTGGTGTTGCATTATCCTTAAAGTGTGTTAGAATTCAGCACTGAATCTATCTGGTTCTGGGCTCTTCTTTGTGGGGAGACTTACTTATTGCTTTGTTCTTCCTGCTTGTACTGGGTCTAATTAAACCACTGAATTTGATTTCTCTAAATCAGATGACCTCAATAATGTATCTATTTCTTCTAGCTTCTTCAGTTTTGGGGAATATAGGTTTTTCAAGTATTCTGGATATTTGTCTAATTTTTATTTGAGTTTGTCATTATAATTTCCTTTGAACACACACACACACTCATACACACACACACATATATTTATATGTGTGTGTGTGTGTGTGTGTGGTCTTCTTGCCCCCCCCTTTCTTATCAGTGTGTGTAAGGATCTTTCAATCTTGCTTATTTTTCGGGTAATTTATCATTATATAATTGATTCTACCCAAAGTTGTTTCAGTCTCCATTACACTAATTTTATCCTAATCTTTATTGTAGTTGGTCTTTCATTTCTGGAATATTTGAATTCATCTTTTCCTTGTTAATCTTGAATGAGTGAAACATTATTTGGTTATTTTAGATCACTTTAACTTTTATATGTAAGAACATATAGCTATAAACTTTACTCTTAAAGCTACTACAGCCCAAAGATACTAGTCAAGAAAAAAGCTAAACAAAGGAGGTGAGACTCAGAGTTCTTGTTTTGAAAAGAGAAAAATGGGGAAGTATTGTGGCACAATGGTCTTGTACCATGTAAAGATTTGTCACTTATATTGGTTTAATAAAGTGCTGTTTGGCCAGTAGCCAGGAAGGAAGTATAGGCAGGGCAACCAGAACAGGAGAATTCTGGGAAGAGGAAAGAATAAGTCTGCAGGTGTTATCCAGATGCAGAGGAAGCAAGATGAAAATCTTTCACTTATCAATGGTACCAATCCACATGGCTAACATGGACAAGAATTTTCAGTTAATTTAAGATGTAAGAGTTAGTTAATAAGAATCTTGAGCTAATAGGTCAACCAGCTTATAATTAATGTAGGCCTCTGTGTGTTTCTTTGGGGCTTGATGGCTCTGGGACCAAGAGGGACAGAAACCTTTGTCAACATTGTATCTTCTCTGTGGTCATTGATCTCTTTTATAAGTATGACTTTGAAACTGTCTTTTAACACTTCAGCAACCTCATTGCCTTTGCTTTACAATATTGAGAATTTGTGGGACTATAGAGGTGTTGTCATTTCTTGCCTTATATTTTTGCAATCACTAAATATGGTTTGCACATCTTTGAGGATGTGTCTTCCAGTTTTCATTTCTCTCTTTTTTTGTGTTTGTTTGTTTTGTTTTACTTATATCCTACTGATGAGTTGATTCACATAGAATTATATTTCTACTTCTGTGTAGGGGAAGAAGGCTGGAGATCCTTTCAACAATTTGGCAGCTACCCCAGTCTTGTATAACAGTGGGAAACACTTGTGTGCATAAGAAGTTTTGAAGACAGTGTTATTATTAGAAAAATGCAGTTTTTTTAAGATTCAAGGATATCAATATTTAATTAGAGAAATGAAGAAGAATTGCAAATCAGAGGAAAGAGGGCAGAGTCGGAATAAGAAATAAAGTACAGGACTTAGAGGTGGGATAGGAGTTACTCAGGGTGTTACCAACCTAGAAACGCAGGGAAATTTTTGTAAGTTTAGAAGGATGGATATCCAGAAATGCCTTCCATGATATTCCATGAACAGTATGATCTTTATTACAGTCCAGAGACAGACCAATGGGACATCGGATCTGTCACTACTAGAGCTGAGTCTAAAAGCCAGTCAGTCACCAGGATGGTCTAACACATGGATAGTGGATAGAACGTTACATGGTTGAGACATTAGGCAGAAGCATAAGACCTTGTAGAGACCTAAGAAGTGTGGTCTTTGTATCCTCCCTGTTGCTCCTATTGTGTGGCATTTATTGAGTCTGTATTTTTCCTGTAGAACCATGCTGGGGTGCGTCCAGAATCTGATGGCAATGGCACGTTTAGATCTCATCATCATAAGATCACCTCCAAGAACCGGGGAAGGACAATCCAATAAACTGTCTCTGTAATTAATTTTGTTGTACATAGCTGTATCCTTAAGAAAATGGTCTGTTGCAAAAAAAAAGAAGAAAAGTTGTAAAAAGTCTTTTACAGTGAGATACAAGTAAAACAGTATCATAACAATTTCAGTACACAATTGTGAATATTAATAATTCAATAGAAAGACTGGAGAGCATGGGCTGCTCTTCCAGAGGTCCTGAATTCATTTCCCAGCAACCACATGGTGGTTCACAACCATCTATTGTGGGATCTGATACCCCTTTTTAGCATAAAGTTGGACATGCAGGTATAGCAGTATATTCATAAAATAAAAAATTCTTTAAAAATGTTCTTGAAAAATTAATGTGACATAAAGTAATAATCAAAAATAAGTATGTTATAACAAAATGAAACAGTAAATAAATTGGAGGTTTCTATGGGCCTTCTTCTTCATTAGCATGGGTGGTTTCTCCCTCTCCTTGAACTGTGAGTTCTTTTAGTCTCCATAGTTCTGGGCAGAGGTGCCTCCTCTCAGTATCCATGAGAGCCAAGAATGACTAACTGGTCAGTTATTCTTTGCCATTTATTCAGAGGCAGCCTTAGGTTCTGCTAATCCATCTCACCACTCCATTCTCCAAGGGCAGGGGCTTTGGGGAGAGGAAGAGAAGTGACGCTTAAGAGTGTTTAGAGTGAGTTTATCAAAGTGCAGGGTAGAATGGTGGGCATAAGAAGGTGGGGCTTTGCAAAGCAGAAAGAATTTCAATTTGATGGGAGGAATTATTTCAATGACGCCATAGTGTACAAACTATGCTTGTAGTTAATAAGATACTACCTTGAAAATTGCTGAGAAAAATAGATTTCATATATTTTCACAAATCATTATATGTGAAATGACAGTCAGCATATATCAATATGAAAGTAGTTAATTAATCTTTAAAGAGGTTGACCAGGAGTATGTTTCCTTTCCTTGGGCAAAGAGAAAGACAAAACACTTGGAACAACACCAGGCTAACTATCTGGAGAAAGTGCAGCTCTCCTGTCAGAGGGCTCCTGATCTACGGATCAGTTGTCTTGCCTTGGCATGCATTTGGAAAGTTCTTCTGCAATATGAGGATGTATCTGACATCAACAAGTGGTATCAGGTCCTGGTTAGAGACATCTAAACAGTCATGTCGTGGTATCAGCAAGACAAAGAGAAACAAACGAGAATTGCTCTGTGAACCACAAAGGTCATGGCCCTCCAAATACTCTAAAATTCCTGAGATGTGTACAAGAGAACTTTCTGTTTTCCAAAGTTGCATTATGAGGAAGTGATTGGGAATGGAGTTGGTACTGTGGGCTCTGAGAGACTGGTCCTGGCAAAACTGAGGAGGTCTTAGTGGTTCATCGCCACAGAAGACAATGAAGTGAGCTAAGATTACTTCATGACAGTAACATGCTAGAGATTCTACATTAATCAGTCTTAGATAAGACTCTAGGTCTCCTTGTCTCTAAGAGCCTTGTAGGTGATAGTGCATAGTTGAACATAAGTTATCAGTGGAAAATCTAAAGCCAGGAGCCATAGCTGACTCACGATGAGAATGAAGGACTAACGGCCACATACAGTCAGTCCTTCACTGACAACTCTTGTCCTTGCTCCTGTCTCCTAACTCTGAAAATAATATCTGCATCCAGGTAATCCAGGGCAGGGAGTAGTCAATGTCCCCACCAAAGGGAACCAAACACTTAAGAAGTAAAACTGACAAATCATTTCTGTAATCAGTAGTAGATGCCATTATTGGATGTTATTAGAATCACATTGAATGAGAGATAAAGTCGCATCAGGTTAATAATTATCCCTATTATTGTTTTCCTCGTGGTAGTCTGCTTCCAACACAATAGCTTAAAACTATACTACAGCCACTTAAGAACACCCAAGGACTTGATGGATGAATTATTGTGTTGGTGAATTCAGTTATTTTTATCCCATGGATTATGACCAACTGATTCGTGCTGTTCATCCTGTGAATTGTCTGCTCAGGAGGGTCGATGATGCTTCAACAACTTCCTGTCCCTGGGCTCCATCAGCTCTCTCTATAGGCTTCTGAAGCTTAGTATCTGAGGGTAAGCATTAAAGGCACCCGAGATCTCACACAGACAATGTGAGCTGGGTCTAGCTGCAGTGTGACGTGATGCTTACCTAGTCTGGAATCTCCTGGTATGAATCAGTGGATCTTGCTTTACTCAATGCTCATAAATGATATTTGGCTGTTTATGCTGCCAATGTACTGGTCTTACCTTACATTTGGATTACAAATGTAAAAACTAATAACTATTGTGTGCAGAAAGGCCTTGATACAGTTTAAGCTGATTTATTTATCTTACAGAAATGATATAAATAAACATTCAACACAAAGCAACTTGCTAAGAGAGCAATGATGGTGGCTAGGTTTTCTGGGCAAAACACCCCATGTTTGTGTATTGTTAATGAGATACAGGTAGGCACTTTTGTGGATGCCAACAGAGCACAGACTTCAAGATTGCTAATTGGCTGGCAGCTGCAAAGTGAGCCTTGCTGTTACTTTTTTCTAACTGTTTCAGGGATGTTGGCTATATTCAGACTCATTCCATCAACAAAGTAGCTATAATAGCAATATCTGAGCACCTGTACTTCTTTATCCCATATGCCCAAACATTCCAAATGTCCCAAAATCTGAAGATAAGGCACCATTATCAAAAACGACCCATGAGTAACAGTAATCAGGAAGAGAGCTGAAGGAATTTTTCAACTGTAAGGAGAAAAGACAAAGACTTTAAGGTCCTCTTGGGGTGGCATCAATAATTTAAGAATCAGGATGATGTTCAATGACTATATATTTTTTTCATCTGTAATTCACATCCTGAGCAGGAAAGGTAATAAAAAATAAGTTGGAGTATCCTTTGAGAGTCTGATTGATTAGATCATAAATAGAGAGGAAGTTTATGATACATAAAAAAGGCAAAGGGAAAAAAGCGGTGAATACCTTACCTCTGAAATTTCAAAGATGTTATTATTCAAATGGCATAGTTGGCTGGGAGATTTTTGGATGAGCTGAGAAGAGAAAAGACAGAGTGTCAGGGTGGGGTCTGGGTATGGCTCTAACTGAAACATCGTGTAGAGAGGTGAATGTCACACACCTGCCACAAATGTGACACCAGAGAGCCGTGGGTGGTTTATAGCCTGGTGTTTAGATGTGAGATTGTTGAGACATGGGAATGCACAGAGACCAAATATCATTTGCACAGATTTATGAGAGTGGGGTGCACAAGAACGGCTGCTTGCTTGGAATGGTCTTAACATCTACCGTGCAGCAAGATGAGGCCACAAGGAGATGTGTGCTCCTATTTCTGGCCTCACACATGGAGAAAAGACACTGATTTCACAGGATCTAAAACAATCTTTGAGAGCAGTGTTGCTTCAGAGAGCTTAGGTGCAGAGAAATCTGGGCGTTGAAAAGAAACTCAACTCTTGGTCCCAGAACCAATACTTCACTTTAGTGTGACTATTTGATGTCGGGATGCTTTAGATTTATTAGATTTATTTTAAATTAATTAACGAAAGTTATCACTAATCATGTGACAATGAACTCATCCTCATTTCATGTTGCTAGGAGCATCCAGCCATGGATGTATCTCAGAGACTAGGAGATGATGTATGTGATCCACATGGAAGGCGATGCAGCTGGCTCCTGGATGGCCCATTAACTCCAACTCAAATTTTTGTGACTGTCTTCATTCTCCAATTATCATGCCACAGAGAAGTTATTATATCTAATGATACTTTAATTAAAAACATTTCCCCTAACCCATACAGAGTCCTTTTTGGCATTAATACTCTGACTTTTATCTGTAACTTCTTCCGTGTAGTGGGCTGATTAAAATTTAAATTACTTATGATATAAGATTGTTTCTCAACATGTTTTTTTAATATCCTGAATGCTACAAGGTTACTTTCATATCATGAAATATTGGCCTTTGAAACGGAATGTTTCTTTCTTTATTAATACTAATATGTTTTATGAATTTGTGGTATTACACTCCATGAAGAGGATTTCCTTAGTCAAAAGTAAAATGTGCTGAATGAAAGAGAAACGTGTTACCAGAGCAACCTTCAAACAGAAAACAAAAACAAAAGCAACCAGTCCAACACGATCCCAAGTTTTGATGTGCATGTGTCAGTGAAGTACATCTTAAGTGAACTGAATCCCCATGAAAAAATAACCACAAATAAAAGTTGAAAAAGAGTAAAGAGTAAAATGGAAGAAACCAAGTGTAGAAAATGCAGGAGTCTTATTTTAAGTTATAATACTCCTCGTTGGCAGTGGTTCTCTTTGCAGGCTTAAATACAAGACTTCTTATGTGGGATTCTCTTCTCTCTTTTGTAAACAGTGGTAAAACTCTGCGGTCGTGGTGCTGGTGAAGCCTGTACGGCTGTCTCCAGTGTGACTGTTCTGTGAGCCTGGTGTATGGTCGTTGCAGGAATTTTAGCACTGGTCTTCACATGTAGACTTCAGAGCAAAGTGGAAAGAGGAGATCCCTGTGCAGACCAGGTGGGCTCAGCACACGCACATATGAGTTACGGTGATTTGGACTTACAGATGACTTACATGTAAAATTTATAACGGGATATTGGCTCATTTAAAATTTACAAAGTCAAAAGATGTGATTTTTGCTAAGGTAGCTTCCTTGAAGCCTTATCTTAATATTTAGTGGATTTAAGGAATACTATTTTCTGAGGCAAGTAATTGTTACCGTAAAGATACATTCTTCAACAAAGAACATTTGTTTTCATTGGCCCTCAGAGAATGGGTTTTTATTATGATAATAAAAACACCATAGCAATAAAACATAAAAATAGAAGCACTTACAAACTACAAAGGAATTTGAAACTATATTAAATGTATTGTCAATTTTATTTTTGTAACCACAAATGAGAATTTCAAAATATGAACTATGTAGAATTACCTAGTTAGCAAAAGATAGGCCGGACAATAACATTACAACCTTCTACCTGTCAATCAAATGCTGTCTGTAATAGGTAAAAACAGAGCAATAGCATCCAAAGCTATTTTCAAAATATTTTAAATAATTTATTATAATGTTCTGTTACTGTATTTTAAAAGAAATTTTTATACAACTTAAAAATAATTCATTTTTGATGGAAGTATAGAAACCATCCTGAGTGAGGTAACCCAGACCTAGGAAGATGAGCATGGTATGTACCCACTCATAGATGAGTACTAGCTGTAAAGCAAAGGATAAGGAGAGAACCTATAATCCATGACCCCAAAGAAACTAAGTAACAAGGAGAACCCTAAGAGAAACATACATAGATCCTCCAGGAAGGGGAAATAGATAAGATCTCTTGAGAAAAGTGGGAGCAGGCAGATGGGAGGAGAAGGGAAGGAAGATGAGGGGGGAGGAGGGATGAAGGGGAGCTGGAAGGAGAACTAGAGGGAACTGGATGGTCAAGATGGGGGAAAGACAGAGACAGAGAAGAAGGAAAGAGATATCAGGATTGAAGGAGCCATTATGGGGCTAGCAAGAAACCTGGTACTAGAGGAATTCCCAGGAATTTGCAAGGATGACCCCTGCTAAGAGCCGAAGCAATAGTGAAGAGGGTGCCTGACATGGCCTTTTCCTTGTAGTCAGATTGATGATTGTCTTAAATATCACCATAGAATATACATCCATCAACTGATGGAAGCAGATGCAGAGAGCCACAGTGGAGCATTGGACTGAGCTCCCAAAGCCTAGTTGAAGAAAGGGAGGAGTAAGAGTATGAACAAACAGGTCAAGACCATGATGGGGATACCCACTGACACAGCTTCTGAACTAATGGAAGTTTTCCAACTCTGGTCTGACAATGAGGGAACCAGCATAGGACAAAACTAGGTCCTCTGAACGCGGGTGGCAGTTGTATGGCAGGGAAAGACTGTGGGACCACCTGGCAGTGAAACCAGGATTTATCCACAGTGCTTGTTCTGGGTTTTTGGGAACCCATTATTTTCTGGAGGGATACCTTGCTCAGCCTAGATATAAGGGGAAGGGCCTTGGTCCTGCCTCAAAGCAATGTGCTTGACTTTGGTATCTTCCTATGCGAAACCTTACCCACTCTGAGTGGTAAGATGGGTGGTGGTGGGGAAGGTGGAGGGAGCAGGAGGAGGGGAGAGAGTGGGAAATGGTTTTGGCATGTAAAATGAGAAAAGATAGTTTTTATAAATAAATTAAAAAACAAAATTTAATTCATTTTAAAAACATCTCATTTTAAATTTGTAAAATTTGTATTAGTTGAGTGTAATTATTTCTTGGAACCTACACTGTCTAGCAACTTGCAAAACTCATTCGACTTTCAGAAAATTTAATCCAGGAAGATAATTTACAATAAAGCTAAGTGCTATAAACATTTATTTTTGTCTCACAACAGCTTATATTTTGCAATAATGAATTGTTTTAATCAAGTGTGAAACTCACTATAAATTTTGATTTTTCTCTAGTTTGCTGGATTTCCATAAATTTATTTTTCAAATTTATATAATATTTTAAAGTTTGGTATAAAACCTTGTAGTACCACATAACTGTGCGATATTATTGCTATTCTGGGAAAGAGAGCAACTTTACAAAAAATGGGCCAGAACCCTTAAATATGAAAGTAATGGCTACTAATTAACTTTTTAAAATAAATAAGTTTAAAATTTGTATATGGTATTTAAGTCCTTTCTGATGTATGTTGAAATGAAGCAGTTGTTTTTGAAGCCTCCCCCAATGGAAATCTGTGAAAGCTAAATACGACCTTGGGTTGTCTACATACTCTGTGCCTGCCAGGCCTCTACCTCTGGAAACACTCTCTCCACCCACACAGCATCCTCATCTGCAGAGCTTTCAAAGTCTTAGGAAAAGCCAACCGTTCCTGTGTTGTGGGCAGTTCCTCCAGAGAAGCCTGATTGCTCCTGTCTTTTCTGTCTCTCCTACTCCTTCATCGTCATTATCCTTCTGCCATGGCTCTTCTCTTCATCTTCCTTTGAGTGGTTCTTCCTTTATGACTTTCAACAGAAAATGGTCAACACGATTGAAAAGTAGTTCTGGAGTTCTTGAAAACAGAAATGTTTGTTGTAAATGGCGGTGGAGGTAGAAGCACCAATCTGGAGCTCTGTGGGGAAACGCTTCTCGATGTGGGGGTCATCGGATAATTCACTAGGTTAACCAAGACACCTTTGTTACACCAGATTTGAACATCAGTAATATAAGGCTATACCCAAAAATTTTTCTAACAGCATGTTTTTAAATTATACCTTTATTAATATATACAAAGGTCATATATGCAGGAGTGTATCACTACAGCCCAAAAAGTACAGAAGTCTTCTGTAGATAAAATATAAGTTTTATAAATGTGGTAAATATCGCCAAAGCTTTGTAGAGACTTGTCTTCATGCTTGATGGGATAATGGGATAATTTCAACAATCACAAGCTATTCTTAGTTTATGGTATCTTGAATGCTACAGTTCTCTACCTGTTAATAGTCTTGAGTTCTAATCACATTTCTTTAAGTGGTCCTGTTTATGTTTAGTTTCCGTTGGATAGAAACCAACTAGCAGTTGTTTTAACTTCCTTATAAAACCCATAGAAAATTTCATTAAATGCCTTGGATCAGATCTGCCATTTCTATGTTTTTTTAAGCCTGAAAATCAGAAAGGTGTGTGAGTTATGACGCAGCTGCTCCCCATGAGAGCTGATGAGTGATGAGTTGTTCTTAGGATTCCTGGTAGAGTTTCTGTCCTGCCTGGCATCTCTATTTTGCTCATTTTCTGTGGTCGCTTTTAGGATTCAGTTCTAGCATTACTCACTTCGAAGGGATGAGTGTGATTAGTGTGGCGTCACAAGGTATTAAATCCTTTTTCAGTGATTGCTCCTAAATTATAAACTTTAAGAAAGCAAGAAAAACTGGGCGGTCGTGGCGCACGCCTTTAATCCCAGCACTCGGGAGGCAGAGGCAGGCGGATCTCTGTGAGTTCGAGGCCAGCCTGGTCTACAAGAGCTAGTTCCAGGACAGAAACCAAAAGCTACGGAGAAACTCTGTCTCAAAAATCAAAAAAAAAAAAAAAAAAAAAAAAAAAAAAGCAAGAAAATATGATGACTGAACGTGGGGATGGCCTAGGCATGTTGCCTTCCCTGGAGACCTCCTGTAACATGGGTAATGTGACATCAGTATACACAGGACAAGGGATCAGATGCATGGGTATCAGTCAGGGCTCTGTGATGAAAGAAACCTAACTAATGTGAGTCTTAGGATTCAGATAAATTACATCCAGGTTTATGGCTTCTTTCTCGTGACTTATTGAGTAAACTGGGCTCTCTGAACTGCAAATGATACATCAGTCTATTTCCCCGTTTCCAAACCAGAAAAATATGGGTGTCCAAGGCATAAAAAGAAGCTGAGAATTTAGTGGGAACACTGGAGACAGCTGGAGAGAAAATAATGGAGATAACTTCAAAGGTGGGGAAAAAAATAGTTGCAAACTCTCTCCTACATTCCAGCCCTTGGAAATTCAGTATCATTTTTAGGTAGCCTGGAGCAACGAACCAACTGATGTTCAAATTAAAAATCTGCAACATGTGTATACCATCAAGCTTTGTAAGTCAGTGTGGCTGTCGTGTTTTTATTTTTTAAATTTAAATGTATCAAACATTGTTAAAGTAGGGAACATTATTTTAAAAGACAACAAGGCAGATGTTTTATTGGAGCTACAAAATTTACTCTAAATTCCCTTTGACTGCTGTTTCAAATACTATCTAGCTTCCTAGTCAGCAAACAGATTCTAAAACATAATATTCCCAAAGAAATAATATGGAGAGTTGTGCTTAATTCACTTGCGGTTTCAAAGGCAGCAAAAAAAAAAAAAAAAAAAAAATGCAAGCTGTATCAATGGACAAGATGAAGCACATGAATATCCGATGACTTCGAAAGCATCTACTGTGAATTCATTGATAATACAATTGGGAAATATATCCTTACTTTGTGAATGATAATTTATAAAGCACAAACCAATATTTTGGGTATAAGCTTTTTAATGATGTAAATTGTGTAATATGTATGCAAAATTTTTATACCCTCAAATTTGATGTTTAAATAATTACTTTTTTTACTTTTGATACATCTAAATTGCATTTTAAAATAGATTCTTGTCTTTATTCAAGGCAATTTTCATGCTAATTAGTATTTTTTCATTCTTTTCGTATGCGTATATTAACACAGTATCTGGCTATTTATCTCTATAAGCTGCATATGAAAATATTTTAAAAGCTAAGAATAGCCAGTCAGCATTCTAGCATGGAGGGGGAAAAGAATTCATGAGGATTCACATTGAACCTAAGAACTCTGGGAAATTGATGCCTTCTTGGAGAGAAAGAGTCAGTTTACTTAAAGCATGTGGCTCCTGGCAACAAAGTGTGCTACAGTGGATCAATCCACACCAGGAATATACTCACAGCAAAAACTGCTCTCGATATGTTATTTTAAAAAAAGAAATAAAAAATAAATGAAGTGGGTAAGGGTAGGAATGATTCTGTAAGAAGTTGGGGGAAATGTTAAGGATAAATATGATCAAAATACATTTTATGAAATATTCAAAATACTAATAAAGTAAATTAAAAACTTAAAAAATGGTTGAGTAATTTTCAAATTTAGTGTTGAAGGAAGAATTGTTTAATACATGTTAAGCATAATTTTGGAGGCTGGGTATATAGCTTAGCAATAGTCTGTTCTCCTGATATGTTCTCCTGGGCTCCAACCCAACCATCATTACTACACACATATAAATGTTATTTATATAAGAGTTTGCTACATAAATAACACTCAGTTAACAGTTGGTTCCAGTTACTTGAATATTAATAATGATATTTATTAACAACCTGGCGAAATTGATCCTTATGTAAAATGATACATAGAACACTCCTCCGTAATACAGGCAGATGTAAAATTATATATGAAAACCTTAATTTTATTTCCTTAGTTCCATAAAAATATCTATCTATCTATCTATCTATCTATCTATCTATCTATCTATCTATATTTCTATGTGTATGCAAGCTTTGTTTGCAAGTATGTATCATGTGCATGCTGCAGGCCTGTGATATCAGAAAGGGATGATGGCTCTCCTAGAACTGGAGTTATAGACAGTTGTGAATCACCATGTAGGTGCTGGCAAAATACATGGGTCTTCTAGCCATTTTTCCTTCTGAGACATCTCTCCAGCTCCACATACCTAAATTTTAAAAGGAGTGGAAATTGTCCAGGCATAGTAGTGGATACCAGAGCTTATATATACAGAACTGGGTGTGCAGCTGGTACCGTGAGTGACTCAGCCATGCGTGCGTGTCACCATACCCACTGGCTGGCACTTCCTACTCCAACCTGTCTCCTTCCTCTGAAGAATTTGGTTGCATCCCAATAACTGCTCATTCTCTTAACGTAAATATGTGAGAGTCCTGAGCAATGTCAAAAGCTAGCAATATAAACAGAAATTATAAGCATGGACAGACGCTGCAGTGGTAGAGAAGGCAATGATGCTGTGGAAGCGTCTGACTAGCCATTTCCTCCGTGTGTCTTAGGGGAAGGCATGCTCCATTCATCTGATTGTTACTGTGCCTTGGGTGAGTCCAGATGAGGATGCAGCTATGTCTGTGTCTATGCTGACTGGCTGCTGCTCCTGGACTGCTCTCTACAATAAGACCACCAATATTCTCAATAGATCACTCATTTCCAAGGTAGTGATAAAATGTTATAAAATTCTTTAAAGATTGATCATATATCATAGGTTTAATATTTGGTGTATGCTTCATATGTTGTTATGTTTTATATTTATTTTACACACATTTAATAGAAATGCTAGCCTTCCTCAAACCTTTGGGAGTTCCAATGGGTTATGTCGTGAGAGTTTAGAAGACCGTTGGGGGTTCCGATAGGTTATGTCATGAGAGTCTGAAGACTCTTTTTAAGCATTCAGGATAAGTATCTGACAGGAGACAGGAACTACTATGTTCTGATTGGGATACAGCGTCTGAGACACTTCCCTGTGTTTTTGCTCCTTATACCAGTTCTTTGGAGCAGGCACATTTACCTGCAATTTTATGAGATGGGAGGCAGAGATATCAAAGAATTGCAACAGCTGGGGGATACTGTTAGCTGCGTGGGAATGGCAGTGCAGGGTTTGGATTAGCTTTCTTCTACTGCAGGGCCTGGAGGATTTCTTTATTCCCTTTAATGTACTGCTTAGGAAGTACTGGGTGCATTCAAAGACCTGGTTAGTGAACTCTTGTTACTTTTCTGACCTTTGGTCTTGCTATAAATTTCTAAACCTGAATGACCATTGCGAATCTGAACGAAAGGATGCTTTCTACACACCTAAACACAGATCTCTGTTACATGCTAAGTTCTTCTGGCTTTTGTTATTTGAGGTATCTTGTGTGTATTTGTGTGTGTGTATACATATTCATGTGTATGTGTGTTCATGTGTGTACGTGTATGCATGTATATGCATATATATGAGTGGTGGAGACATATTGCATGTCCTTATGTTCCTATTGTGAAGGAGATGAAAGGTATAGAGGGACAAACCGCCACAATCTGAGAATCAGCACTTTTCTGCTACTGTCCCACAAAGCTTGGTTCTGCAAGCTGATCTGGAGGCCATGGAATGGCAGACACAGAAACAAATGTGCACAAAAACAGAGGTCATGAGGAACGTGTACACTCGGATGGAGCAGCTTCGGATGCGGCAGAACAACTCGAATGCTGGTGAGATTATGAGCTATAGCACAGAGGGAGGGTCAAGTATTCTAGGGAGGAAGTGTCTTAGATGAGCAATCTCATGTTGTAAATATTCAAGGAGAGAAAGTTGAACTTGCTAGTTTTTGCATACCCTGGATGACCATTTGTAAACACTTGGACCAAAAAAGGCTTTGTTTGTCTGAATTTGACCCTGGGGGAAAGGGTTTGGCAGTTGAGGCCTTGGTCCTTGACATGGCTATGCCTGTATCAACAATACACATTCTCACTACTCTTCGTGCAGTCACCAAAGGTCCCTCTATTCTGTGCATTGACTAAGGGCTTCCTCGGGTCCTGACATTTTTCAGGACTCTGAGTTGAAAGCCTCATCTTGACCCATTCAGTACATTGTTTCCATGTAGCGTGACTCCTGTAAATATCTTCTTTGATGTAAATTACAGCCTGACCATTGTCCTGAAGTGTCTCTCATATCTGATACCTAAGCTGATATTTGGTAAGTTTGACATTAGCTTTTCTTCTCCCTTTCTCAAGACGTTTCTCTCCATACTTGTTATCCACAAGGTGAGAGGCAGTTTGGAAAGGTGACAAGTCTATAAACTCAAAGGCACTTATGGTCGAGGCTTGAATGTTAGACTTCTATTTCTGCCATATTCTCTAAATCTCAGGACAAGATGGCAATCTAGAAACATGAGCACAAGCCTTCACAGAAGTAATTGTAAAGAATATGTAATCATTTATAATCTACCATGAATATAAAACCTATTATCAATGAGTGATTCAGTAAACAATAACACAAAAGATGCCATAGTTTCCACAAAGTCTTGCACTCTCCTATCCCCAGTGATTTTACACATATTTGCTTGTGTAAGCATGTGTCATTTTGTTCAGGTAAGCTCCACCTACCTAAGCAACTATTTAGAGAACTTTTCCAGTATTGAGTGCTCAGCTGAAAGCAGAAAGGGTCCAATTTTGACATTGTCTGCTGAGAGTAGATGCTATAATTCCTCCTTTTCCATAAAGGAGACAATTGACGCATCAGCTGGGGTATGGTACTTTTTCTGTGTAGCTTGATACCTGATAAATAAAGATGCATATTATTTATTTATATCTCTACAAAATGCAAAATGCATGGATCCTAGCAGTGCTTCTTTTGTTGCTTAAAGCAGGTAAACAAGTGATCTCTAATTTTAGATACAGCTCCAGTATGGACACTGGATACTATCAAAGAGATTATTGCTCTACAGTCAGCACCTAATGCAATATGCAAAGTCTGCAGCAGAGGAACTAGGGAAGAGTGACACTGAGAAATCAATGTTATTTTTCAATGTAGCTGATCTAAAGCAAAACATTGAATTAGAAGACAAAATGCTTCGTGGGCATTGTTCTGCTCCTGGTAGATGGATCACACTCCAATGGATGGCCAGATGAGTAATTCTCATTAAACTATATATGAATATTTATACTCAGACTTACATATATTATAAAGATCTTTATGTAGTTAATAGCATGAATCCTTACTGTTGACTTCTTCAGACAACCTTACTGTTGGTTTACCCTCTTTTTTCTTCTGTTTTTGTCTCATGTCCTTCTCCCTAATCAGAGTCCTGGACCCATTTTTCTCATTTACCTCTTGAGATCATGTGTTTGCTGCTGTTCACATATCTATTTCTCCTTCCCACTCACTATAATTCCCTTTCCCACATTTTCCTGGTTTGTGTAGTAGCTCCAGGCTGTATACTAACATCTGAAGATTTGGAGCTGGGAAAGTTGGATGTTAGAGAACATGCTTCATCTTTCTGTATCTGGGTTACTTCACTCAATATGATCCTTTCTAGTCCCATTCAACACAAAGTTCATGATTTCATTTTTTAACAGCTGAACATATTCCATAATGTATGTGTATCACATTTACTTTATCCATTTGTCAGATTAAGATTTTGGGGTGTTTCAATTTCCTAGCAATTGTTATAAGAGTGGCAATGAACAAAACTGAGTATCTGTGAAGTAGGTTGTCTTATCCTTTGGGGATATGTCAAGGAGTGGTACCATAGTTTCTATGGCAACTGGTTTAGAGACAGTTTTCAGATAAGGTCAGTCCTCCAGGCCCAGGGACATTCTCCAGATAAGGGCAGGTAGAGAGTAAGAAATCTTGCTGGAGGGAGGGCTAGGCTACGAGAAGGCTGTGGCTTCATATCAGCCAGTAATGCCTTCTAATATTTCTAGAAACAAAATTTTGTAGAACTCAAAAAGATTTTGTCACTTTCATTAAATGGGATAATTTTAACTTTTTTTCTAATAAAGTTTCTAATCTGATAGATGGATTATTCTTTAATAACTTAAAATCTCACAAGTAGCATGGTAATTCCATTTTTACTACCTATCCAATGACAATTATCAGTTAAGCATTTTATAAGAAATGATGTTCATTGGCCAGGTAACATTTGTCAAATAATCACAAGGTTCCATAGCAACACATTTTCTCTCTTGGTTTCTTTAGTTGCCCAGATGTATCTCAAATAATCCCGTGGGGCGGATGACATTAGCTGATGATGTTAACGGATGATGTTAGAACAAGCTCTTATGCTGCTACCTATTCTTCATCTTCCCACGACTTCTAAGAAAAACCCTGCGCCTCTCTACACAGTCTATCAGGCATGTTCTTCTCCAAGGCATCAGAAAGATGAACAAAGTGCACCCTTGAGGGTGAGCATTCAGAGCAGTTGACCCATCTCTGGGAAGGAGATGAGGGAGAAGAGAACGCACAGATGGAGAATGTGTATCCAGATTGTTTCATGCTTTTATATCTTGAAGAAGCATAACAATTTTTATACGAATCTTTTTAAAAATCAGTATTTTTACATAATTGTCATAATTGTTTCTTATTGAAACAGAGACTCAGCTCAGGCTATCCTCAAACTCGTTACATAGTTAGGGCTTACCTTAAATTCCTTCTTCTTGCTTTTCAACCTGGAATTACAGGTATGAATCATCATCATGCTTAATTTTAAAACCATTAACTTTTATATCAGATTCCATAATTAAACTCTTAAATATCTTATGGCTAAAGAAGTGATATCAACCATGAAGACTGATTACATTATATAACAAGTAATTTTCATTTGGTTTGAGCATTCTGGTTATCTCACATGATGTTTACCAAAAACATCATTGATTGAAATGAATAAATGAAATATAAGTAGAGAAATATAGGTAGAGCACTGTTTAGGTATATTAAGATGGGAATACAGAAATGTACTGGTGAAGTTGATTAGTATGAAAATCCTAAAACTGAAGCTATCTGCATTGAATTATTGCCTCCCTGTCCACTAAAGTAGGACACAGTCCCTTTTTTTAGGAACCTACTGCACTGTCACTATTACTTGCTAGCGATGCAGCTTCTCAAACATACAGTCTTTGTGCCTCTCCAATGTACCCATTTTCAGAGCTCTGGCCTTGGAGCTGGCATCTTCCCCTTCATTTCCATCTGCCAGGCTTTTTGATCATTCTCTTTATTGTGTTTATTAAGTAAGTTGTAAGTTTCAAACAAGGTCATGATAGATAAGACAAGGAGACTCCTGTAAATGTCACCTCATGTTTTCTACTCTAATTAACTCAAGGGATTAAGAGTAGAGTGAGATAATTCAAGCAGTTTGTATAAAATATACAGTGTATTATTTTTGTGAAGTTCAAGAATCTTCTTAACAATACAAAGAAAAATCTTCACCTAGCAGATGTTATTATTGCTAGTGTTCTGTGTGGACATATTGTATATGTGGATATACACATATGTGGATGCCACTTAACATATGTGGAGGCCAGAGAACATCTTTATGGGATTATGACTCTTTTTCCACCTTTAAATGGGATTTGTATTGAACTTATGTAACAAGACTTGTGTGGGAAGGGCCTTTATCTGATGAGCCACATTGCCAGTTCTTGTTAATACATATATATTTGTTTAAACATGTCTATGCATATATATGTGTGCACACACATATACACACTCAAGTCACAATTTTAAGCTTTTCCTCAGCAGGACTACTAGATCAATTTTAGTTGAGATCATAAAACAGGTAACCATTTTCTACAATTGAAAATGTTATCATTTATCTTCTAATTAGAAAAAACCCTCATTTAATTTAACATAACTAGAGGACTTTATATTCAATATCAGAATTTTTCATTCTATATTTCTTTATGTGAGTATTGACTTTTGGCAATAGATATAACCTACACATATATATGACTGAATGCTATAGAATAAAAGGAAAAGTTATTCTATAAAGAATTTGATGGGAAATTTCATCCAAAACACAAAATATTTCGAGCTGTTTTGTCTTTATTTGTATTCTAACTAGAAATTTTAAAGCCAAATAAAACACATGTATCCCCCTAAAATACCATGCATATCCCTTAGTGTAAATAACATTAAAGACCTTTAAAGACATATGGAAACCCAACTGCTATAGAAGTTTCAAGTGAGATATAAGTAGACATAGTCAAGATATAGATAAACAGAGTTAAAACTTAATTCCCCCATAAGAGGAAAGCAGTATATCTGCAAAGCCTAACAAATCAAAAGTCCAGAGATAGTAATAGGTTACTTCTTTTGGTCTTGTTGGTCAAAATGTTCCGTAGGCCCACAGAAATTGCAGGATATTGTTATTATTCTTGGTTACCCACCAGAACTTGACAGTAAGAAACCAACACATGCTTGGGTCAGAACATGGAGAAATCCAGCCAGTACTGTAAGTTCATCCCCAAAGAGTAGGTTTCATAGTTCTGAAAGATGCTATGAAAACTACTGGAAAGGAAAAGTAAACATTAATCATACCCAGTTATGAAGCCAGTGAGCTTCAATAATGACTGACCTGGCCAGATATACCCATTGATACAATCAGTGTGACATAAACTCCATGGAAATAACAAACAAATTCTTGATTGGATTTAAAGCCCACTCCACAAGATGAAACACATTTCTGGCATCCTTATCAGGCCAAGGAGTTGTGGTTTGAAAGGTAGTCGGCCAAAGAAGAGAGCTAATATACTATTGTGCTAAAATGACCATAGTGACAAAGTGACTCCTATTACTCTCAGATTTGTTCATCTCTCAGTCCTCATCTGAAGACCTTCTGTTTGTAGTCAATGGTAACTAACATCTGTCAGTGATGACCCACAACTGTCAAAAGTGCAGAGAACCTGAGACTGAAGAATTCTTACTCCTAAATGGCTCATATGTATGACATGTTCTCTCCCAATCCCCAATGATCATCGCAAAGAGGGAGCAAAAGGAGTAGAGGAGCCAGAGTGGTAGATGAGTACAAGGAAACATTATTTTTTGGACACAGCAATGAAACTGCATATATGATCACAAAACAGCTGTAACAGAATGAATAAGACCTGTTTAAGTCCAAGGGCGACCAAACCCAAGTATGGAGAGGGGAGTCAGGCACAAAAATACTACCTGATAGTTGTTGAGAGAAGGAGAAATAGTTTTCTCTAAGATTGTAGCTCTTTGAAAGGTAACCATGACCCAGTGCAAGGCCACACATAGAAGAATATTGTAGAAACACAGATTCATCTTGAAGTTTAAAACAAACAAACAAAAACAGGACACAAAATTGGTTGGTAAAGAAAAGTGGTATAGATATGGGAAGTGTTTGGGGAAGTACAACGAATATGATCAAAACATACATCAAACTTTAGAAGAACCATCAAAAATAAAAAATAGAAATATGAAATCTAATAGACTGTATTTCAGGGGAAGAAGCTTCCTGGAAACTTGAGATAATTTACAGCATAGGTTTTACTTTAGCAAGTCACTGATAGACCAATAGTCTTTCTTGGATGTCATTTTGTCCTTTGTACTTTTGTAAGCAAAAAATTTAAAAAAAAAAATTCAAGCCTCTTCTGATGGTTTGTTTACAAGGTAGAAATTTCAAAAACAAATATCTTTGAAAATGCATAGCAAAATAAATAAAATACACACTCATATATTTTATATGTTTACAGTTTTAAAATGCACATTTATGTATCTTCATTTTGTGGGTATTTAAATACTGTGCAACGTGTGTTACTCATACCATAGGTTTTACAATACACTTAAACGTTTGTGGCTCAAAGTATTGAAAAAATTCACCTATCTCATTTACAACTTATTACTTATCATACTCTTCTTATTCTCTAAAAATGTTAAGAGTGGAGGCTAGAGACATGGTTCAACTATTAAGAGGAGCAGCTGCTATTCTATAGGACATAGGTAATTAAGAAAATGACCCACTGACATAGCCACAGTCTGATCTGATGGAGACCAACTCCTCGGGTTAATTTCCTCTATTTGAGTATGTCCTGGTCTGTATTAAGTTGATAAAAACCAAGTAAAACAATAGTTATGTCGATGATGAGGTAAGGAAAATAGAATTTCTGTTACTCATTTAAAAAAAGAATACTTTTTCTTAAGGAGAATTATGCCCCTAATGCCAACAGGGCATCATATGCAGTCACGGCCAGTTGTGAATTAAATCGGGAATGTAGACCAATATCTGTACCTTGATAAGTTCTGAAGGAGGAAGATAGCATCGCTATGCATCAGACAAGAGGAAGTTGTATGTGCTGTGGAGATGGAACAAGGAATAAAACGTTTGCTGACCAAGCGTGAGGTCCTGAATTTGGATCCCCAGTAGCCATTTAAAATCCATGTGTGGCAGTGTGTGCCTGTAACTTGTACAAGGGGAAACAGAGGAGGATCTTGGAAGATCTCTTGACCTGCTAATTCAGCAAACTCCAGGTTCAGCAAGAGAACCCTGTCTCAAAAATAATGTGGACAACAAGTTGACAAACACCACCATATATAAATCTCTGCCCACCACACCTGCCTGCATGGAAAAAGTGTTCCCTAACACATTTACACAGCCAGATATACACAAACATGCACACACACACATTAAACGTTTCTGTTTTCCTAATCCTATCTCTCTCTCTCTCTTTCTCTCTCTCTCTCTCTCTCATCTGTCATTTGATACTAGCAAACTTGTGTCAATATGATGGAGAAAATTTTAATGAATATAAAATGTATAGGAAGCTGAAGAAATTGATTTAGAAGACAGTTATTGTTAAATTATAGGTTTGAGATAAAATAACAAAGATATTTTAGAATAAGATTAAATAAACATAAAATAATCAAATATATATATATTTCCCAGGGTCATGTTGCTATATTGTCCTCTATCTTTATATATGATGCTTTCTTAAAACCTGTTAACCTACATGTTTATCTTTGGTCTCTTTAGACTTCATCTGTGACTCTGGAGCAGTAGGAAGTTATTATTGTTAGATAATTACCTTTAGCTGAACACATTGAGGTATTTTTGGATTCCAGAGTGCCTTTTGTACCACCAGCTGAGTCATATTACTGAATTGCTGGGGTTAAATTCTGCCTGTAAGGATATCAGTGGAACTTTGCTTTCTCTATACTGCAGATGTAACTGGAGACATGTTGTGCAGTTTTACCTAGTTGGAATTTGGTTGTTTTGAGTGCCCCTCTAAAGAACACGGTCCATGGTGGTAGAGACACACAGAGAAAAGGCCACTAGTCAAAAGTACAGTCTGGAGTGACACACTTGCAAATTCAGAAATACTGAGACCAGTGGGAGCTATAAGAATCTGGAAGAAGTAAGGAGAGAGCCTCTTCTTTACCTTTTGCAGAGAGCATAGCTCTGCACCATCTAGAATGTAGACTTCTATCAGACCCACAAGACTGAATTTCTGAGTCTGTAGGCAGCCCAGCTGAAAACTGATGCCTCAGCAAGAGTGAAGGAAATTGCAGCGGTGATGTGAGCCAAGGTCATCAATTAGCTTTATCTTCCCTTAAATATTGCTTTAAAATAAAATTATTAGAGGTACAATGATATAATATAATTAACAGAATTGGCTTTAAGTAATTTTAGGTTTTGCTATCAAAGTGACCTCTCTGGGTCAAATAAAACTCCAAAGGTCAGTCATCAGGAAGCCAACGTTAACATAATCAGCAGAGTGATGATGAGAAAGAAACAATAATTGAATACAATTTTGTAGAAATTAGTGCAATACTTTCTCCATCTACATCTTCCCACTACTTTTGTATATAGTATTTAGTTAAGTGTTTGAAATATATCAAGTTCAACAGACATCTTTTTCTGAATTAAAATAAACAAAAGATTAATCCAAGAGCAATTAAGTAAGCACACATGCCCTATATTTTCAACAAATTGAACTAATAAATACTGTCATCTTATATAATGAGGGCATTTAAAATTTACTCAGAAATTTTTAATATAATATATTTCAATGAGATGTAGTCATTATATTGTTCAATAACTCTATTATTTTAAAGTTTGTATCCAGTGACCAACATCTTTTCAGCATTAACTCCTTCCTCAACTCTGGGGATTACCATTCTAATCTTCACCTTCAGAAAATCAAAATTTTAGATGTCACATCTAAATGAGCATTTATGTTTGGTTTATGCAACTGAAAAAATATTTCTCAGTTTCAGTTACACAGCTCAAATGTCAGAATTGCATTTAATTAATTTTATTGATTTTTATTGAGCTCTATATTTTTCTCTTCTCCCCTCCCTGCCTCTCCCCAGCCCTTCAACCCTTCCCTTAGGTCCCAATGCTCCCAATTTACTCAGGAGATCTTGCCTTTTTCTACTTCCCATGTATATTAGATATATGCATGTGTCTATTAGTGTCTTCATTGTTGTCTAAATTCTCTGGGATTGTGATTTGTAGGCTGGTTTTCTTTGCTTTATGATTAAAAGCCACTTATGAGTGAGTATATGTGATAATTGTCTTTCTGTATCTGGGTTACCTACTCAAACTGATGTTTTCTAGCTCCAGCCATTTTCCTACAAAATTCAATCACGATGTCATTATTTTTTTCTGCTGTGTAGTACTCCATTGTGTACCACATTTTCCTTATCCATTCTTCGATCAAGGGGCGTTTAGGTTGTTTCCAGGTTCTGGCTATGACAAATAATGCTGCTATGAACATAGTTGAGCAGATGTCCTTATGGCACAATTGAGCATTCTTTGTATATATACACAAAAGTGGTATTACTAGGTCTTGAGGAAGGTTGTTTACTAATTTTCTGAGAAGTTGCCACACTGATATCCAAAGGGGCTGTACCAGCTTGCATTCCCACCAGCAATGCAGAAGTGTTCTCTTACCCCACAACCTCTCCAGCATAAGTTGTCATCAGTGTTTTTGATCTTCGCCATTTTTACAGGTATAAGATGGAATCTCAGAGTTGTTTTGATTTGCATTTCTCTGATGACCAAGGATGTTGAATATTTCCATAAGTGTCTTTCAGCCATTTTTGATTCTTCTGTTGAGAGTTCTCTGTTTAGGTCTGTACTCCATTTTTTATTGCATTACTTGTTCTTTTGATTACCAATTTCTTGAGTTCTTTGAATATTTTATGTGTATTAGTATTATCCTTGTATGCATGTGGACCACATATGTGCCTGGTACCACAGAGGTCAGAGGAGGTTTTGGGATCCCCTAGAACTACAGTTAGGGGTATTTGTGAACCATTGTATAGAGGCTGGGAACCATATACTGGTCTTCATAGCAACAAGTGCTATTAACTGCTGAGCTGTCTTTCCAGCTCTAGAATTCTCTTTTTTCCAAGGTTGAAAATCCTTCTATTCTGTGTATGATGGTTTCTTTATCATTTATCCTTCAGTTGATGCTTTGATCCTCTGTCTTGGCTACTGTGTAGTGGTACAATGTGTACAGAAGTGCAGATTTTTTTTGACACAGATTCCATTCAGATGAACTTCAAGTTTTTTCCTGGGCCGTAAGTGTACATTTCGGGAACCTCAGTACTAGTTTCAGGAATGGCTCTATCACTTTATCGTTCCCCAAGTATTCAAGGAAGCCTCCTCTTAAAAAAATACCTACACTTATACTTGTTACCTTTCATCATTTTGGCAAATATATATATATATATATATTTATATTATATGTATATTGGCAAATATACATATATATTCACACATATACACTTTGTGGTATAATTTGCATTTTCTATGGATATGTAATGTTATTCTGGTGTATAGATCCTTCACTGAAAAGATCCATAAGTGTTTATAGGTATTATTTTATAGTTGTTGATATAGAAATTATTTTCAGAATTTCTTTTTGCTTAGTTAATTGCTAACATATATACATGATACTGATTTTTACATGTTGATTGTATACACTAAGACTGAATGGATTAATCTCAAAGATCTCTCTTGAAATCTTTAAAGCTTTCTGTATATGAGATCACATTATATGGAAACTTGGACAGGTTAACTTTTTCTTTTTCGATTTGAATGCACTGATATTATCCTTTTCCTAACTTTATTTGGGACTTTCTGTAGTATTTTGAGTATAAGGGCAATACTGTGATTTCTTGTTTCATTCTTATTCTTAGGGAACATTTTTTCCACCTACACCAGAGTATATGGTGCTATCTCTGAATTAGCTATTTTAGAATACTGATCTTTGTTGACTTGAAACATATTTCTTACATGTCTGATTTGCTGACAGAAAGATACTGAATTTTGTTTTATGATTTTTTTCATGTTGATGAAATCATTATGTTGGTGTTTACTTTCCTTTTAATAATGTAGAACCCTTACAGATTTATCTTTTTAAAACTAACCTTGAATCCCTGGAAAACATCCAATTTAGTAACAGAGAACAGTTCTTTCAAGAGGCTGTCAAAATTATTTTGCCAGTGTTCTGTAGAGGACATCTATGGTCATCAAAAAACCAGATAGGTGGCTTTTTGTGCCAGTTCATGAAACATTTCCTGCAATGACAGTCCATTTTACAATTGACTTATTCTTACATGTTTCAAGATCCTGTATTTTCTATCTGCCAGGCTCAGGTTGTATTTATCTAGGAATTTATTGATTGCTACTAGATTATTAAAATTGTTTCCAAGGAATTGTTCCTACTAATATGTCATGGTCTTTTCCATTTCTGCAGAATCAGCTTTGATGTCTTTCTTTCAAGTATACTTAGCTTTGGGCATTCTCTCTCCCATTTCTTAGCTATGGTAAATTTAATTTTTAGGGATTTGAAAGACAGTTTGTGGATTGACATGTTCTATTTTGTAGAATATCCCATTGAGAAGAATATGCATTTTCGTTTGTTGGATGAGATATTCTGTGAATTTATGGTAGGGCTAATTGGTCTACAAAAGAGATTAAGAGTGTTGCTCTGGATTTTCTTTCTGGATAATCTGTGATGTTGGAGATTCATTTTCAATGCAGTTACATAAAAGACCCAAGGAGTACAAAATCCTGCATGTAAGCTCTATTTTCTATTGCACGCCATTTTTCTGGTTGTATATTTAGGAAGCATGCTTCCCTCAGTACGTACACTCATCTCTCATTTGCAGACTTTGAGATAAATAACTTACATTTGTCACATTTTATTGTTTTGAAAAAATGATCTTGTATGTTAAAGGTGGTTAGTTAATTTAAAAAGTATGGTGGTGATTAGTTACTTTAAAAAACATTCATAGTGTTTCATCCAAGACTTCTTTTATATTTTTAAAAGCTCATATGATATTGTGTTTTTTATTATTTGTGTGTGTGTGTACATGTGTGTGTATACATATGTATATGTGCATGCATATATCAAGATAGGACAACATTCAGGAGTTGAGATATCAGGCTTAAATGACAGCTGTTAGCGTTTTTACTTTCTGAGCCTTTTATTTCGCCCTCAAGAGTTTTTCGTTCTACTTCACACACACACACACACACACACACACACACACTTGTTTCTTTTTTTCTAATCTCTGTGAGATGTTCTTTGAACAGTTTCCACCTTTCTTACCACATTGAATTTTTATTATCTTTCTCATGTGACATTTTTGTTGTGAAATCCTTGAGGCAAGGCTTCAACAACTGCAGCACCTATTGTAACTTTGGTGTTCATACATTCTGAGTGAAGCTGAGGCTCAGAATATTACAAGAGAATAAAAGCACAGGAGATATCTGAATATCTTTTTCATAAAATGAAAGGTATGAACTTCCAGAGGGGCGATGCTAAAGAAGATTGGTTTCTGAAATCAGTAAAGGAATTAAAACTCAGATATCAAAACTCAATTCAGCCTAGATCCAGCCCTCTTAGTAAACACTTCTTATCAGCCAGGACTTAGGTTTGCATTCTACAGCTAGCTGTAGATGCTAAGGTATTCAGAATGCTAGCTTACCATGGCTTTAGCACAGTGAAAGAAAAAGTGCAATGTAACCTTCCCCAACTAGACTATGAGCATTTTAAAATAATTCTGCTTAGTCTTGCTTCCTCTTCATTACATTAGGCAATTAAACATGTTATGTGTCATGCTACTAAAGTCCTCTCTAGATCAAAAGAACTTTTTGATGTTTCAGAGTCTCACTTCTCTCTTGAGATTATTCCATAATGGTTTATGAATGGGTCCGCGCTTGGAAAAGGAGTCAGAAATACAAAGTGCTTCTCATATTCTGGCACACCCATTGCTTACTCTGCAGAAGAAGCAACTTAGAAGCTTCCCAGTCTTTCATTGGGAGAAGAAAACTCTTTCAGGTATTAAAGAATAGGATAACATAACTTATTTTATGAGATATGTTACTCAATTAATGCTACTTAATAAAAATTCAGAAATGATTAATTTCATTGTTTTTATCTTTGTGCATATTAGTGTCTTTGGTAATGTATATACTTGTTATGAAGTACTCATGAATAAAACATCCCGAGAAATTTGGGGTGTGATACTAATTTTATTAATTTTTTTCAATTTGCTATTTGTGCATTCTGTACTACATCACAAATCTGAACAAATGAAGCAACAACCTATTTTTGTTATTTTTCCCCTTCTGAAATTCAAATTTCTGACTTCCATCTAAAAATTAATGTGGAAGGCTTTTTATTTCCTTCTGTGTATACTCATTGTGAAATGAAAATACTGAATGACTTATGAAATAAGCATTTAGCACTTGTTATTTTGGTACTGATTATAGAAATTTAGTGAGGAACTTAAACCATGCATGTGCAAATATAATTCGCTAAATGAAACTTTGAAGAGAGAAGCTCATGGAAGGTGAGTAGGTCACGAGGCCAGAACTGAGCTATATGAGGGGAAAGAGCCCTCAGGAGACACTGTTCTACTCAACCCATCTGCTCATCTCAACCGTGGTCTTTACCGACACCGTATCTCTTAGAAACAGATTTCTGCCCTTTCTAGGTTGTTCAATCCATGGAAGCTTGTCACAGTAGCATGAAAATAGCACCAACTTTACTCTTCTCCTCACCAGCTTCCTGACTGGAGATACGGTTCTAATTGACTTCATTCAATATAATGCTATAGAAGATCCTGATAAAGTGGGAGGGAAAATAAAACTCAGACATCCTATTCCCCTCACGTTCCCCTTATCACAGACACAATGTCCTTTGGACCACAGTTTTAACACTGTAAGTTCAACAGAAATAAAGGATTCCTAAGGTTTAGTCCCCAAATGCATAAATATTTCTTCCTGATCGTTTTCCCTTGATGTATCTCTACATTTTATTTTGTTCTGTGAAATGCCCTCGTGGTAAATTCTTCTTGGTATGCAATGGTGCAGAATATGTTACCTAGAGTTGACCTACGAAAATAACTTTCAAAATGGAATTGACTGAAGAAATCTGTTTGCTCACATATTTCATAAACTGCCGTAATAATGCCAAGATGGCAAGTTTGTTTGGGTGGCAACATGGGAATGAGAGGAGGAAGAAACACTCCGTCAGTCATATATTTCGATATAAAGTTTCTATGGAGGTCTTTAGTTGTCAGTTGCTACATTAAGAATGGCCCCAACATTTAGAGACTCACAGCAGTTACCTCCAGTCTCCACCTGACATCTGTTGCCAGGGGCGGTGTGCCATGGAATGAAAGCTTTGGTTTAAAGGGTTTATGGAGGCTGTTGTTGAGAGTCTCCATGGGCTGTCGCCATATGAAGAACCCAGTGGGGCCAAGAGAACCTGCTTTCATGATTTGTCACAGCAGTGAATTTTAAAAGGAGACCTCTGTATTTCATTAGCTGTTTGAGGACTCAGTTCCTCACAGAAATGCTTCAGAGGCTGCTAAGTGTCTGATGATGTTGTGAACAAGAGATCGAAAATGGAAAGTTTTTGCCCTTTTGTGAGTGATATTGATGCTTCAACACCCCCCCACACCAAGTCTGTTCCTGAGAAGTAAGTCACTGATTCTTGCTTATATTTTTTTTCTGAAGTCTTTATATTTTAAATACAACTTGAGAAATATGTCAGTATATTCTAAGCTATTACATGTAACATTGATTACCAAGATTATAGAATGTCTATTTCCTCAAAAATCTTCATTTTAGACAACAGTATATAGACAGTTTAGACTAATTGACAATGTTGTGCAGATTTTGAATAGTCAAAACAGACTTAAATAATGAAAATAATAATGAAAGAAATAATGAAATTAATTCATTTTTATATCAAAAAACTATCAGAACTGAGGAATAAATCTGAGTACTCCTTCCAAGTGTCACACGCTTGGATGTTCTTCCTCTGTGTTAATGGGGCATCACTAGCTCTGAAGGGATAGGATCTGAGATATTGGATAGGAACCCATAGACATATGAATCTGATATATGCAGTGGTACCCTACGGACCTAACATGAAGGGTGAGAATCTGTGAACCTGAGCTAGAGTGTGAGAGCCTAAGATATAGTCAGGACCCTATGGACTGAGATATGGGGTCAGAAACTATGCACATGAGATGCAGGGCAGAGACTATGGGCCTGGATCGTTGTGGGAGAAGCTGGGGTCCTGAGATGCAGAGTGAGAGCTATGGACTTTAGAATCACTGAGGAGATTTTCTAAGAATCCATGGACCAAAAATGCAGAGTGGAGCCTTTGGGTTTTAGATATGGGATGGGAACCCACTGGCCTGTGGTGGTAGGATGCAACCTGAAGACAATGATCAGTCTTAAGTATACTGAAATGTCAGAGCTTAAACAGATCTTGCTTCCTCTCTGGAAGCACAACTATGTTTCATAAAGATCTTAAAAACTTTCCTAGAGAACTGCTCCTTTAGAAAATGCTGATTCTTTTCTGCACCTCACACCATGGGGGTTGATTGCCTCCTGTCCTATTAGGAGAATGAGATCTCAGCATCCTTGTTGCACTCCATACATTCTCCTCTCCAATGCTTCATTAAATGTTTGATTTTTAACTTGTATTCTTTGGTTTTTTTGAATATCTAAATCAGCTGTCATCAGTTATCTTTATCATTATGCCTACCCCCCAAAAAAACATTCAACATTTTTTATTATTCTTTAATTCTAAATTTAAATATTATTTCCCAAAGGTCATCTGTAAAAATTCAGCAAGTTTTGCATGACTATCTAAATGTCTAAATTCATGATGTCAGTAAATAATAAATAAATATCAGCCAGAAACAGAAATGGTCAACACATAGATAAGTACATAAAAGACAAGGATGTAATAGGGTTGGAATAGAGATGACTTCTTAGTATCAATTAACATTTGAACAATAAAAGAAGAAATTGACCAGACGTCTTGTCTGACATGGAAGGAGCAACAGAATAAAGACAACCCTTCCTGATGAAATGTCTTCATCTAGCAGGTAGAAGAAACAGAGAGCTGTAAAGGAAAATGCCCCCTGTGAAAGCACTGTCAGACAGGGCCACCCAGAGACAAGAAGTGAGTGCAAACAAGAAATTAGGTGTTGATGGTCCATTTGGGAAAAAAACTTTCTTCCTTGAAATTCTTTGCATACTATTGAAATGTATGCTATTTTAACATAAATGTTTTATATATTTAGTGCACGCATCGATGATTTTTATCTACATATATTTCATTTAATAATCACTACAAGAATGACATTAGTCCATCCATATGATTTCCATATCTTTTTTCCACTTCTGTTATGATAAAATCAACTACAAATTTTCCTCCTTAGTATATTTCAGCATAGATTAAACTGTTACTGAGACTACTCATTATTGTGCCTGTTAGACTCTAAAAATTCATTTAGTAAAATAACATCTTTGTCCAACAACTTCTCATTGTCTTATCTCCCCATTCCCATTAACCACTATATATTTAACTCCTTTCAGATTCCACAGATAAAAGATTGCACAGAGTTCTTTTCTTTACTGGCTTACTTCATTCAATATAATGTTTTCCATTTTATTTGTGTCATAGTAAATTGCAAAATCTCCTTTATGAAGACTGAATATAACCCCATATGCATGTATATCACAGATCAGCCTCTAACTGTGTAAATCTTAGGACTCTCTTTCGCACTTTGGATCTGATCCAAGCACACAACTGCCGTCACCTCTAGGCATACAACTGATTTCCCTTCTCCAGTTGACTATCTTCTATTCCATTTCTAGATCACCACCAGTGGTGGTGACCTTTGACAGATCAAAATAAGTGTGCTCTGAAATATGTGTCTGTGAATATGTAGGAAAACAATTGGATTGCATATAAATGGGTGGATTATATGGAATGCACATTTTATTTAGCTGAGGCTGTTACCAGTATAAATAATGCAGAAATAAGCTAACTATTACTGGAAAACAGGAGACATGAAAGCTAAGATTTTTGAGTGAGAAGTAGAAAGTAAAATACCAGCACAATGGGGACATTCTTTTGGGTATAAGTTAGTGGATGGCCCAGCAAACATATCCAGGCAATGTTGCTTGAATGAATAAAGTAACAAACTAGAAGTAAAGGAAAATGGAACAAGAAGGTGCTTATTTTAGGAGGTGAGATTGGTGTCTATTTATAACTGAGGAGCAGCCATAGAAGGACGGAGAAGAGGAGCGAAATGAGCAATAGCTTCACTTTACTTGTAAGAACAGGAGTCTTTTCGTCTTTGTGGTGGCAGTTGGGCAGTCTGAGGTCATTGGGTGGCTCCTCTGTACCCAGCCAGCTATCTGCAGAAGTTCCTCCCGGTGATTCTACACCCAGTACTCACACTCCATACACCACCCATGCTGCAGTGCCGTGCTGTCGTATTGACTCTGACTTTGTGGTTATCAATTTCTATTTATTGATTTTTTTCTTATAATAGGCCACCACAGACAAGGGGCTTTCAACAGAAAAATTTTCACACTTTATTTTATACCCCATAAATTACAATAGTTATACAGAATTATAATGGCATACAGAAATAGAGACTATTCAAGATTGGTCTCATTTTCTGAGATTAACTATAATCACTTGTAAATGATTAATCACTTATACTTATTCTCATATATGCTTCAATAAAATTATAATTTTCATAAAATAGCCATTTTACATATATATATATATATATATATATATATATATATGTTTTCTTTTTAAGGAAATCCTGTATTTCAAAGATTGTTAAAAAAGAAGAAAAGAGGGTAGAAAATACTGCAGGGAATATTAGGATCACATTTTTTCTCTAGATGGCTAAAGAAAGTCATGATTGACACTGTGTTGTGTGGCGATTACAAATCATGCTGACAGACATGTGTATTTAGTATAGAAAATAAATAGCAAAAGCAATACTAACAAAACAAGGGTAATCCGAAGGAACAGAACAGAGCTTAAAAAACTGAAGGGCTAGATCATTTGAGAAAGTACCAGGTTCCTGTTTACTCTCCACCTCAAAAATGTGGGTTGTCACAAAGAATGACTTGAAAATGAATAATTCAGATGAGAAATAGAGTTATTGAATTAGATGGTTTGGGGAGCAGAAAAAGAACATGTCAGGGGTCCACTAGAAACAAAGCAATATTCAAGGATGTCAGACCAGCAGAAGAAAACTGCATATGATGGGAAAATGTCGAGATGAAAGGAAAAGGCAATAACATTAGGCCAAGTAAGCTGCGGGAAGTCACAGCAGCCTCACATCAACAGAAACTTATGAGAAATTGGTAGAACAGTGGAAAGAGTTGCTTATTTTGGTTGGATTTGATTAGATTACAGTAGATATGCATTTCATTGATACCTAGCTCAACTCTTTTTCGCAAATGCTTTTGAATTTTCCGTGTCAGACAACCTGGTGGGTAATGAAGAAAAGGACATAAAGGAGTGCTTTTGACTCTGAAGAAATCACAGCAGAGAGATAGGTTTGCAGTTGTACATCCTCACAATATGAGTATTATTAAGTAGCTGGAGGTAAATGAATATAGTGTACTAGGGAAATGAGAACATTTGCTCTAGTGAGGCATCTAGAGAAGAAAATAGACACTAAATGTTATACCAACACCGCCCTCTTGACACCATTGTTCATCTTGATGTGAAATACGTACTTTGGTGGAAGTAATAGATGCATTATACAACTTTCAAAGGAAAATGGTTGTGGTCTCTTGGAAGCCTGCTCTTTGCTGATGGGAGATGGTTGGGAGTGGATCCTGGGAAGAGGGGAGATGGGGGAGGCCAGAAGGAGTGGAAAGAGGGGAAACTGTGGTTAGGATGTATTTTATGAGAGAGGAATCTATTTTCAATATATTTCGTATGTATACATACATATATATGTATATTTATATATATATATGAAAATAACATCTCAGCCAAAATTTTAGATAGTACTCCTTTCTTACATTTTGCCCTTCCAGTCATTGCTACAGTTCATAAATGTCACTGTTGTGTAGGAGTATCGACTGCTTCCTCCATTGGCAGCTAGCTCAGCTCCTGTTGGTCTCAATAGCCAGTGTTTCAACAGAAAGATTCTAGGACACATTCAGCTCGATCCCTCCAACTCTGTGTCTAAGTACGTGTTGTCTTAAGCAATAGTGTCTACCCTTTTATTTCTGGGAGGTAACTAAGGACAACAGTAATAGCCTATATCGTTTTGGGAACCCTTAAAGATCTGCTGACCAACAACTCTAAATGAAGTTACCAATGCCTGGAACTAGAGGTATTGTTGTTAATCTGTGACTTTGTGGGGCTGATTGTCATCCCATGTATCATAATGTCATTTCAACTATAAGCATATGTATATATACATTTATATATGATATATAATTCTAAATAAACATAAAGCCACACGGTTCCCTATGGTTTAAAAATGTTGTTTATATCCCCTCCTATCTCTCGCTCTCTGGACTTTCCTCCCCCTTCCTAGCTAAGGATCCTTTCATCTCACTTCCCTTCTCACAGCACTGTGATTCTACTACTTCTTTCTCCAATGTTCGTGTGTTCTTCCCCTCCTCATTCTCTTTACCTTTTCTGGTCTGTGGTTACTTGCATATAACGATTCAGAGCTATGAAGCACAAATAAGAGAGAATACACACAATTTGTTTTTCTGTGTTTCATTACATTACTCAATATAATATTTTTTAGCTCTAACTGAATTTTCTTATAAATGTCACTGTTCTTTACAGAAAAATCCTATTCCTATATACGAACATATATATGAGTATTTATATATGTGCTAATAAATATATACATCATATCATATTTTCCTCATCCATTCATCAGTGGAAGGACATTTAAGTTGTTTCAATTTTCAAGATCTTGTAAAAGGAGTCAGAGTGAACAAGGCTGAGCAAGTGCCTGTGGAGTTAGAATGTGGGCACTTATCCGGGATAATTAGGTGTTTACTTGGGTTCTAAGAATTCATTTTGGATCTTTGCTTTTGTGTGGCAAACCATCTCCATAGACTGAGTCATATTCTTAACCTGATCTATAGTTTTGATGAGTTGATAGTTTTGAGGAGTTCTGATCAGACATATAGTTGCAAGATGTTCTGAAATTAAATTATGTATTATGTAATTGGACTTAGATAATCATAGAGTTTTGGAGAATAATGATAAAGCACCATTTTTTTTTTTTACTGTATCAAGGGGATATACTAGCAAGTGACTCTTCTGCCACTCTGTGGATTGCACTCTTACCATGGAAATCTCAGAGAAGCATCCACCAAAGGACTGATGAGTTATTTCCTCCTTTGAGAGAAGCATGTCTATACTTGGGTATATTTATTTTTTTTCTGTCATTTATTTTTCAGTAATTTATAACAGTGTGAACTTTGGGATGTTTGTTTTGAACTTTGTGTTATAATAAAATACTATCTTATCTCATATTCATATTTTAAGATATCATCATTTTTAATAATAAAATTATTTATTTTACCTTTTTGTAGGGTTTTTATTCTTTTGGCTCTTTGCTCTTTGAGGGGTCCACCACTCAGTTCCCAAATAAATACACAGAGTCTTACTCTTTCTTATGAATGCTGGGCTTTGGCTTGACTTGTTTCTAGTCAGCTTTTCTGAAGTTCTCCCATCTACTTTTTGTCTCTGTGCTTTTATCTTTCTCTATTCTATATACCTCTCCATACTTCTTACTCCATGTGTAGCTGGATGGCTGGCCCCTGATAACGTCCTCTTCTCCTTTTCTCACTCCTCTATCCTTCTTCCCGATTTCTCCTCCTACTTATTCTCTCTGCTTGCCAGCCCCACCCATCCTTTATCCTGCCTTCCTATTGGCTGTTCAGCTCTTCATTAGACCAGTCAGGTGTTTTAGATAGGAAAAGTAGCACAGCTTCACAGAGTTAAACAAATGCAACATAAAAAAAAAAGCAACACGTTTGCATCATTAAACAAATGTTCCACAGCATAAACAAATGTAACACATCTTCAACTAATATTCTAAAACACATCTCAGCCACTGCTTCCTCTCTTTCCTCTTTTACTGGTCCCTCCCTCTTACCCACTTCTTTTTCTACCCCTAACCAACTCCTCCTCCATTTCTGTTTAGGAAAGGGCAGATCTCCCATGAGTAGTAACAAAGCATGGTATATTACGTTGCAGTAAGACTAAGCACCTCCCTATGTATTAGAGATGGGCAAGGCAAACCAGTATGAGGGGTAGGGTCTCAAAACCAGAAAATCTCAGAGACATACTCTGTTCTTACTCTTAGGAGTCACACAAGAGGACCAAGCTACATAACTATAACATATATACAGAGTGCCTAGGTCAGGCTCATGCAGGTTCCCTAATTTTTGAATCAGTCTCTAGATATCTCAAAATTGAATTTTGCACAAATGTGCCATAGACAGACAAATCTATTGGAATTTATTGATACTTTCTTTAATTCCTAATGCCTATTCCACTTCTGTTAGAATTTCACATATAAATGTGTATTCTTTAGGTACAATGTACCATGTCTATTGCTTGTATGAAGCCAACTAATTTAATTTTCCAAGTTTTAGTAACTTGCTAATACCTTACTCCTCTATAGTCTATAAATTTCAGAAATAAATAAACTACAAGTTCTTGTTTTATGCTAGTGAATTTTTCACCATAAATGGGAAATAGTACCATTGTGAAGCTGTGCTTTGTTTACTTAGAAGTTGATTGTATAGGTTTTGAGTGAAACTTTGATGTCACTCGTATACAGGAGTCTCTGACAAGGTCAGATGGTGACACTGAAGATTCTTTGGATTTCTTTGAACAAGTATCCCAGCCCTCGGGTGAATATATATAAAATGACCATGTTTCATGGAAACAACACTCCCATTGCTTTCCTGCCTGTCGCTAACCCTGGCGATGTGACTGCATGTGGAAAATACATACTTTCTGCTTAGAAGTCTGGGAACCTGGGCTTATGTGTCAGTTTTTAACAGAGACACAGGGAAATACTTGCTGTGTCTCTTGGACATCTTCCTTGTTCTGGTCCCCTGGGAAGTTGACTGGAGGAATGGAGAGACAAACAGTGCCCAAACAGAGTTTCCCCTTAGGTGTACTCTCTAGGAAGTCCCATGGAGCACAGAAAGGAAGTGATGAGGAGTTGAGTACCTGTGCTCATCGTAGACGAAAGCCTTCTGTTTTTTTGTGAGGATGTATGTTGCTAGCTGTGAGATTTTCAGAGACCCCTTTTGTCAGAGCCGCTTACTTTCTATCCCTATTTTGTTGAATTTTTTTTCTCAGAAATATGTTTGATGAGGTCAAGTGCTTTTGCTCTGTCTGATGGGATGAGTATATCATGATTCAACTCAGTGAATATGTTGAGTGACCATGGTAAACTCTAGCTAGTTGTACTGTACTGTATTTTAATATGTTAGACATTCAGTTTGATAATATTTTATTGATTTTTAAGTGACTCAATGTTACAAATTGGTCAACTGTTTTCTTATAATTTAGATTTTAATTAGTCTCATCAAAGGAGATGGGACACACTTCCTTTCTATTTTTGTGGGTATGGATATATGCGTGTGCACGTCCCTGTGTGTGGAAGCTGGAAGCTGGTTTGAGTTGTCTGCCTCAATCACTCTCCATCATATTTGAGATGGGGTCTTCCCTGAACTAGAGGCGTGCTGATTTGTCTAGCCTGAGAGACCTGTGAGTTGCAAAGGTCCTCCCGCCCGTGGTCCCTCAGTGCTTGGATTGCGTGCATTCATGCAATGCCTGACTTTTTACATGGTGCTAGAGATCAAACTCCTGCTGCTGCACCAAGCTCCTCACTGCTGGAGTTGTCTCCCAGCCTCCTCATTTTCAGTTTCTTTTGATGAGCACTGTCTTTTTCTCATTTTTCAGTTTAGGAATCATGTGAGCTGATCTTTTTGGTAGTTTTGCCATCATGTGAAGAAGAGTTGATATAACCCAAACTTTTCCTTTGTATTAGATTACAATGATTATAAAACTTTCTAAAACTACTTTTTAGCTGCAACATTTTCCCTCTTATTAAAACATTTGATCATTTTTTAATAATCAGAAGCCCCTAGTGCTAGTCACATTAAAAGGGGAAAATCTACATGATAGCTATTTGTTAAAACAACTTCATTTTTTATTTGAAAAGCAATAATTATTTCTATTATTAACTCCTCATGTTACCATTTTCTTTAAATTATGAATATATATGTATATATATATATATATCCACATTTACTTTTGTGCAATTTCCTTTTATAGATATTATTCTGCCACCTGAATGTGTTTAATATAAGAATTAACCATATGATATTATTAAGCAGTTAAAGGTAAAAATCACAAGAAGAATTTAGTTTATTTGAAACTAATGAGGAAGGTATTATCACTATTAAATTATACTGAAGAGTAAATGCACCTCAAAGGGGGTTCATTGCATCAGTGCTCCCCAGTAAATTAAAGATTTTAATTCACAGTGTGTGTTGCTAAATGTCAATGCTTCCACACCCCAACACCTATGCGCGCGCACACACACACACACACACGGATCCATTGCACAGGCATTGAATGGAAATCCTATTATTGTGTTGAGGGATGAAATTGCTAAGGCCACAACTCATTCTTGTAATAATTTCCTAGCCTTTTGTTGAGCACACTGAGTCTAGCTGAGACAAGGAACACAGAAACTCTCTGCATCATTCACTTTTGATTTTTTTCTTACTTGCCCTTATTATTCCCTATTGGTAGATATTTTAACTCAATACAGATCTCTTCATTTCTAGTTTCTGGGGACTTGGAGGCCCTGACAGTTAATCAGGAGGTGTGAAAAATGTAACTTCGTTTTCTTTCTGACATCCAGGGATTCTGCCCAGCCTGTGGCTGTTTTTAAAGCACAAAAGACACAAATACATTATTCGCTCCTTTTCCAGCCATGTGATTTAATAGGAACGAATGTTTCTGGCTTAGTTTTACAATAAGTTTGAAATAATAGCTTGTCTACAATTTATCTCATGGTTCAAGTGACTGATAGAACGATAGTCTAAGACAATTTCAGATGACGAAATACTTTTCTTTATAATGAGAAGACAGACTTTTCATTTAGATAAAGATTAGGTATTTTCTTTATTCAGTAACTTGACATTTGTTCCTAGTTCCACTAACGAGTAGCCAGCCTGGGAACAGGTGGAATGTAGCTCTCTTCCTGTCCCGTAACTCCATTTCTGTCATGGGTGTCATCTTGCTGAGTAAAGATTACCCCAGCTCTCTCCTCCTCCTGGATGTCATCTCAGCTACATTAGCCAAGTAAGAACTTGACAGGGATAGCATTTACTTTTCGAAATAGTGAACTTAAATACCTGGTGTAAGACAATTCTATATTCTGTCAATTATGTTTTAAATAAATGCTAATTGGTCAGTAGGCAGGCAGGAAGTATAGGCAGGACAACCAGACAGGAAGTAGAAGTGGGAAAATGAGAAGAGGAGTATTCTGGGAAGAAGGAAGCTCTTCCCCCAGTCCTGCCCAGACATGGAAGAAGCAAAATGTGATCTGCCCCACTGAAAAAGGTACTGAGCCGTGTGGTTGACATAGATAACAATAATGGGTTGATGTAACTCATAAGAGCTAATATGAAGCCTGAGATAATGGGCCAATCAGTTTATATCTAATGTAGAACTCTGTGATTTTCTTTGGGGCTATATAGCTGTGGGACCTGGTGGGAGGACAGAAACCCCAAGTAGGCCCTCGTGTTACAAATATCAGAAAGAATTGGTTCACATTTTAGGAGCATGGATACTCTGTACTTTCTGATACTGGAGAATGAATTTGGATTTTGCAAGTGAGAGATAAAACTTCTACTACTAAGCTACAACCACAGCCTCCTGCTTTCATTTTCTGTGTCTCATAGCCTGTCTGTAGCTCCATCCTTTCTGTACCCACACCACTTATTCAAACTATACCCTTCCAGCCACATCTCTAGTGTAGCCACCTCCCCAGCCATTTCCCAAGCACAGGCATGCCATCTTTCTCTTCCAGCTCTGTCGGCTCCTGTGAGCTTGCTCTGCGCTGAGCTCCCAGTTTCTGTTCTTGAGACTGTATCCAACAGCCATACACTCCCACAGGCATGTGGTGTTGGGCCTCCCCTTTTTGTCTTAGTTTCTTCAGAAAGAAAACCTTCTCTCAGGTTTACTCTCTCCACTCCGAAGAGTGCTCCACACACAGTATTCAGTTGGTGCTCAATAAATGTCAGTTCATTCCCTATATGACAGACCACGGGGAACCCGTGAGTGTTCTCCCAACTGCAGTACTTTTCTCACAAGCTACTGTCCTTCCCGGACTGGTGTGTGGTCCAGGGATCGCTGTGATGAGGTGGCTGAGCTAGTGTCTCAAAAGTATTTTCCCAGCTCTCCCAATTTCCATAATGTGACAACCTATGGGATTTCAGCTGAATCTCTCTAATGGCTGTTTTATTTTCTTTACTTTTTAATCAATTTAGAGAAACAAATGGCTCTGCCAGCCACTTTCTGTCTTACACTATGATCAGTTTCTTAACTCATTTCCCTCTAAGTCTCTCCCCGTGTGTGGTTTTTTCATTCATATTCTATGTCTGACACATTCAAGCAATATTCCCTCCACTTAAGTCTACAGCATGTGACGTTTTGTTGATCATCAGGAAGGGGCAGCTGCTCTGAAGTAAGGCCGAGTTATTTTGAATTATTTCTGGGGTGAAAGGCACTGCCTGATAAAGGGTTTTACTTTTCACTGGGCTTTTGGCCATCTCATTTTATTTTCTTCAAACACTGAAATCCGCCTCTGAGAATTGTGCATGTCTGATGTCTTTCTGTGCTTTTGAACAGCAGCTTTTACGGCAGTGCCAAGGATTCTTGCGGCGGATTAGACTGGCCCAGAGTCTGCTAGACCTGGTGTTTTCTCAACACCTCCAAGAATTTAAGGCACAACATTGAGAAATCTTTACTGAGTCATCTCTGCATTCTAATGCTGTTTACTGAGTGAATAAGCTGCGGTTGTGAGGTATTCCTCACACGTATAACAAATCTATATTCATCTTGTCACCACATTTGTGTCTACAGTTGAGTATCCAAGCCTTAGATGGCATATATCCAAACTTCAGGTGTCAATAATTATCAAAAATGATATTGACTGCCAGAAGCAGGTCACACATTTAAGTAGATTTATGATTGCCCCTTGTTTACCAAGCATTGTGGTCAGCCCTAGATCTTCCAAAAGACTGAAGATATTCTCTGCATGCCTCTTTGAGGAGCTCAGTGTATTCTCATCCTTTGGAATGGGAAAAACTCCTGCCAAATGAGACTTGAATCCTTTCTTTGCCATGTTCTAAGTTGCTCTGTGCCTCAGGGGCAGACTTTTCTGAAATTTTCCTCATAATATGTTTTAAGTGATATTTCTTAATTTTGTCACCGAATATCATGGTGAATTCAAAGTCAATGGGTAATCATGGCCAAGACAAAGAATGGAGATTTATTGCAATTTACCAATGAGAGATCACAGGAATTGTTTCCTGTTGAGTTGAGGCACTGAATATATTCATTAGGAAAACACATCTCTAAGCATATTCAGTTAATAAGCACTTTTCTGAACATACTTAATTTAAGATTGTAGTTCTAGGAGAGAAGATGGTGGACACATTTGAAACCACATGTGTTTGAAGGTCCTAACACACCTCTTTAAAACAGTTCAAGTGGCAGATAGGATCTTCTGACAATGTTCAGATGATTTCATAAAACTATCAGACAGGAAAACTCTGGTCATGTTAATTTTTTCCAAAGCTTTAAATATTAAAAAACACTTTGAAGATATTTTAAATTTAAGGAACTATTTTAATGGTGTTTGCTACAGTTGGTGCTAAAGACACAGCATTATCTGAAAGCAAGCCAATTACCATGTCTTGTATGACCACTACCTGCCAATCATTTATCAAGGAATGATAGTTTGAACTTAACTCTGTGCAAGTAGGACTAAGAATATATCTGTTCCTAAAAGAAATATTACTATTGTTTTGCTAAATATACATAGAAAACTGCCTTCTGAATATATATCGTCATAGACCTGGGCTGTTGTCAGGCTCAAACAGAGAAGATGCTTTCTGCAGTGGGCATCAATCAATGCAAACAATCTTATCTAGTCAAAGAGCTGGGAATGATGACTGTTGTGTGTATATTATCCAAAAAAGGACACCTGTGTCACTCCTCCAAGGTCCAGGGGACATCACAGATGAGAGGGTGGAAAACAAGACAGCTGGAGAATGGGAAGAAGGGTGCTGTATTCTGGACTTGACATGGCTGTCACACTTAGAACTCACTGAAACTAGGGTAACCTGAATAAATCCTGTATAGCGTTGAGTCAGTCAACATTCCAACATGGATAAGGGTGGAGAAGAGGAGCACTCAACCATAATTGAAGAGCTATTGACAGTTAATGGTTACAGCGGTGTAAGCATGTAAGCTCTAGTAAGTTGCTCATGCTTGAGTCAATAATCCTGAATGGATGCTCATACATGTGGTCCTTATTATTTTCAATGGATAAAAATAAAAAATGAAAGTTAGAATGTGTGTGGTTATAAATAAGATGGTCAGTAGGAGTGGGAGAGTAAAGAGAAGGTAATAATTAGAATAATGTGACCATAATATATTGTGTATATGTATTAATAAACAAATAAATACTTACAATTAAAAAGAACATGAAATATTAAAAGGAGCATATCTATGTCTATATATATCAGCAACCATGTCAATAACATCCAACTGAATACTTTGGTGAATAAACAATGTGGTTTCTTCACTACAAGAACTCATCCTCCATAAGTGAATGACATTTTTCTGAAAAGCTTTATGATCAGATTATCCAAACTGATAGTGGCAAATTATTAAAAATGTGTTTTTAAAGTAAAAATAAAAAGGAAAGTTAGTGGTTTGACGACATCTAAGATCTTTGTTCCCATGGGAACAACAGATATAAAGACAGTGGTGTAGAAGAAGACTCATTTAAGAGAAAATGCATGCATTTAATTACATCATATAGTTTACAATGCAAGGAGGAAATGTAATGAAGTCTCATAAAGAGAGACTTAGGATGGGATTGATTGTTTTGGGTAAACTGTGCTTCCTTGAAGGTTTCCAATGATTGTGAAAAATAGAAGCTTAAGAGCAAATTCTATTAACATTTCAAAGAAGCCATAGTGCTTATCAATTCCTCACTTTATAGGAAAGAAAATTTCCAAGGTCGTATTCCTTCAATGTTCAGCTTCTGAATTTGAAGGCTGAGTCTTGTCCCTGTCTTTTGGGCCTTTCTATGCTTTTTCAAGTAAGTCTTCTTTAAGGACATTTCCATTTCACTTTATGAAATATATAGTTCTATAATTATCTTTCAGCATGAAAGAGGAAGTTAATAATTCAGTTTTCATGCTGCATCAGGCTGTACTTCAAAGTCCGTTCAGAAAACGTAGAAGACTGTAGGAGAGTTAATGAGACTTTCATGTCTCCAAACCCTGCTCTTGAAGACTTGCTTCAGGATGTTGGGGTGTTGTGCTTTGTAATGACAAGAGTCTGTAAAGGAGAGTGGCCTCCAGATATGCAGGGCAGTCACAAGAAGGAGACTACAGAGTCACTGGGAGGAGACTAAAATTAGTCAAAATTCTATGAGGCTTTCTAATGACAGGCTCTCTAAGTACATTGAATGACTAGATCCATACAGCAATCATAGTAATATGTGTTATTGTTACTCCTCTATTGTTTGTGAATTTCCTAATGTACATGAGGGTTATGTTATTGGGTCCAGTAAGGGATGAAGCAACCATTCATGTCCATTGATGATGTGGGAGTCACCTCTGTGTGCTGTGATTACCATTAATGAATAAAGAAACTGCTTTGAACCTATATATAGCAAGGCAGAACCTTGGTAGGCATGGAAAGCTAGGGAGAAAGAAGGGCAGAGTCAGAGAGAAGCCATGGAGCCCCCGGAGACAGACACTGGAAATTTTACCCGATAAGCCACAGCCACATGGCAATATAGAGATTAATGGAGATGGGTTAAATTAATATGTAAGAGTTAACCAATAAGAAGTTAGAGCTAATGGGCCAAGCACTGATTTAATTAATACAGATTCTGTGTGATTATTTCGGGGCTATGTGGCCAGGAACCAACAGGGCACCTCCTACTACACACTGAGTCTGGCTCTGTAAAACCCATGCCAAAGCACACTATTCCACTTGAGGTTGACAGACAACCTCAGTAAAACACAGAACTGGTTGATTGATCAGAGAAGGTTGCAGCGAGCAGCACACTGCTGCTAAATGAGAGAGTGGAAGGTGTTCACACCAGTCAAAGCATTTGGATAATCTTTCATGCTGTGTCTCTAGACACCAATCACATATACACATGTATTGAATTTCATCTATATAGTGAGAGAAAGAATTCTAGTGTGCTGGGTTTTTCTCATTGTCCTGCTTGTGAGATCCATCTCAACCCAATCCAGGAATCCAGGAAATTCTTCATCAAAAAATACAATAATGGAAATTCATGCTAATGGAATTTTCAATAAAAGATGTACAGGCAGGAACTCATGCTATATTAATTTATAGAATGCAGCATATTAGGTTCTGAATAAAGACAAGCAAATGACACATGAGTCTGTATATTGACCAAATACTTTGACACATGGATGGTTAATCCAATTGCCCTAGGGCTATATTCTTTGAAGACTGCTGAACTTTGGTGTGGTTCATAGATGTCATATCTGGATTGAACTGCTGCTTGCCTTTCTCTTTTGGAGGTTGGATAGGACTCTTGTGGTACTGGGAAAGCCAGATGTCAGGGAAGGTACATGCAGGTCAGATCTGGTTGTTTCAGATAAATTCTATACTGCTGTTTTCAGATAGACATGCAGAAGCATGCTTTGTTCTCTTACAAATGCAGTATGAGCACCCTTAAATTTTACTTAAGGGGAAAGCATCCATTTTCATAAAATAGATTATTAACAACATTTTAATGATCACTTCATCTCTATCCTATATCCTAGGGTTCTAGTTTGCTATATGCATTATAAATTGAATGTAACTTAATATTCTTTATCCATGCCTTTCAACCCTTAATAGCTTCCATTTTCCCAAAATTAAGAATTTTGTTAATTTTGTTATTTATTTATTTATTTATTTGTTTGTTTTCATATAGTAACAGGATCCTCAGCATCTTCTGTGTATCTCGCCCTATCAGCCATTGTTTCTGCATCATTCTCTTGTACTGTCAATTCTAGCTTCTTCTATGGCCAACACCTTTTTATTTTCCTAATTCTTGGATAACCAAGGCCAAATTATGCATATATTATTGCATTTCTTTCTATATTGTCTCATAGAATATAAGTACAACACAACCACTACTTACTTGTTTTGGTGCTTATTCAGAAATCAGTTTAGTAATACATTCTGATAAAATTTACAGTCATGAAGAGCTCGAAAGGAAGCTGTAAAGAGAGCTCAGAGGTTAAACACAATTGCTGTTATTCCAGAGGAACTGAGTTTGGTTCCAGCACTCATATTCACCATCTCTCAATTGCTTGTTCAACTAGCTTCAGAAGATCTGACTTCCCATGATGTTCCAAAGATGTGGTGTTACTCAAATAAACACAGTCAGGAAAAAGGCAGCTTTACTATATTAGTAAGGTATATAAGGTAAACAAATGGAATATAAGGTGGAAAACAGATGGAATGACTGTGACTCAATGCTTTAGATCTTGGAGAGAGGGGAGTTGGGGGTCACTGTGAGGAGTGAAGAGAGAAGAAACTGTGGTCTCAATATATTACATGAGAAGAATCTACTTTCAGTTTTAGAAAAGGAAAAAATAAAACAGAAATAAATTGATATAAAGACAAAATTTAAAGTAATTATGTTATCTAAAGCCAACCTGAGAACACTTCCAGAGTGTGAATAATACATCAGTTTATTTAAGTGTATTAAATTCCAGAAGAGAAAAACACTTTTTTGACACAATATCAAGATTTTTAAAAAACAGTGTCTAGATTCAGAAGACTAACTTTTACTTTCATCAATTGTGCTTTTTAATTATTAACGGAAAAAGAGATGGAGAGCAACCTGTTGTGAGATAGATATTTGACTGCACTGTGACCCCCTGAGATGGTGTTAATAAAGTTAATCTTAATCTTAATCAGGGGGTGGAGCCAGTGACTGGTTGACCGGAATTAACCATAGGGAAGGCAGGAATATGGATAGAGAAGGCACACAGAACTAGGGAGTGACTTAGAGATTTTAAACATAGGACATCGTGCTGCGGACACACAGGGAGAGCACAGGTGACGCCCTCATTATTATGCTGTGTCTGTGTGCACGAGTCAGAAAAAGCAATGCTGTACACTGAAATTTGTTCAGTAGACCTTTGAGTACATTTTCAATCATTTAAATTTTGATGACAATAAACCACTTTAAAGAGTTCCACTCTTCTGTGTTTCATTAATTTGTCAGTCTGTTTTCTTAATAAAAATAGTTTAATTTCATATAAAAAGCATTTCAAAAGATTTGACATATATTATCTTTTTTCATTCTGGTATACAGTCACAAAACCCAAAGTTTGTCCTTGGATATTAGGAAAACAAACGGGCAAAGGAAGCAAGATGGAGTGTAAGCCGTATTTGATCCTAAGGTAGTGATGAGATCATAAATATCACAACCTGCAGACTGAATTACAAGTTTGTAATCAATCTCTTTCTCTATCTAGTATCTACCCGGAGTAAATGATGGCAGGGGAATCTAAATCAGGGACTTTATCAAGAAGAACTGTCAAAAAAATGTAAACTACTCTTGAAGCTTTTTAAATGAAACAACTTCTTATACTGGTAAGAAACAAATAGATTTGAATTTTTTTTCTTTTTTTTGTGTGTGTATGTTACAGGGATGGATAAACCCAGTCCCCTTTATGGAGACAAAGACAGAACTACACTCCTGATCTGTCTAGATGAAACAGTGCTCACACTTGAAAGTCTTTGCAGTTCTACAGCCCACAATCAGTAAGTTCTTACAATTGTAATTTGATCTAGGATTGATTTTATGGTGTTGATTTCTGGGCTTAAGACACAATTAAGGGTTGTTTGATAGGGCAATTAAAATAAGATGGTATCACTAAATAATGGTTTAAATTTTTAAAAGTGCCTTTAAATGCTGTTGTTCTGTGTACAGAAGAAATTCTCACCTCAAATTAATAAAATAAATGGCTTATCATGCGGTCAAATATGAGTGACCATGATGGGGGATATAGAGTAAGGTTAGAAATAGTTCCAAGAAGTGTCTTAGAAACATTACAAAGAAAAGTGTAAATTAAGACATTTCTCCATACATTGGGGAAGACATCAAAAATCCAGATCTCAGGAAATTCTGGAAAATTCTGCCATAGGCCTCAGATGTTACCTGAGACAATTCTCAGCCTTTTGGGCAGTAGAAACTGGAGGTGTGCTTGTACATTGCGAGGGGTTCATCTAATCATTACAAAGATGTCAGATCACATACCGAGGAAGACGTACACGCCTCTTAAAAGAGTTAAACATGCCCCAAGATGGTTTCACTCTGGACTTGAAACGTTGGGTTCTTTCCCTACCAACGATCAGCCATTTTAGTCTCAGCTTCTTTCCACAATTTCAAAAGTTAATTCAATGCAATCAGGAAGAAAAAAGCAAACTCACCACTGGGCATCTTGTATATTAGTGTGATAATAAGCAACATGCATCGTGGAAGGAAATTTGTGCAGCTGATAAGTTTGTTGGTGGAGACTGCTCATTCATTTTAAAATAGATATAAATATTCTAACCATAATTCTTGTTTGGTAATTGTTTTGTTGTATGTAATCTCGCTATGATTTTGTTCCTATTAAACCAGAAGCAAACTTTATTCCAGGGAAAAAAATAAAAAAATAAATCTCTATGAGGCACAAAAAGCTTATCAGCTACCTGAGACCACAGACCACAGCCAGAGATAGACTTGTACAGCTCACCAGCACAAACAGCTCTAACTCTTTTGGGGAGGTCCGGCTACAGAACATTTAAATGGGGTTTGTCAGCAGAGTGCTACAAACTGCTTAATGGCAACACAGACCAGCTGTGTGCCTGAAAATGGGGCTATGAGTAAGGCTGGCTGTTCTGGTGTCTGTGAGTTGATAAGTTAGGCATAATCTTCCAGAAAAAGAGGTTTCTGAAGTTAAGAGCCCTTTGTGCTATAGCCGCCATAACCAGTGGTGTCTCACGGGATAGGTCAGAAGGCAGTCTCTAGGAAAGCCCAGCTAAACGGAAGAGATCATCCTCTTAACTATTTCTGACTTTTGTTATTAAAATAATACTTTCCTGGATGGTGTTATGTGTACCCACCCACTGTGACAGTGGAACTGATCTATTGGGAGCTCTCCAAGGCCAGCTGGACTGGGACTGAATAAGCATGGGTTGAAACTGGACTCTCTGAACATGGCGGACAATGAAGGCTGATGAGAAGCCAAGGACAATGGCACTAGGTTTCGGTCCTAATACATGAACTGGCTTTGTGGGAGCTTAGCCTGTTTGGATACTCACCTTCCTGGACCTAGATAGAAGTGGGAGGACCTTGGTCTTCCTGTAGGGCAGGGAATTTGGACTGCTCTTCAGTATCGAGAGGGAGGGGGAATGGACTGGGGGGAGGAGAAGAGGAGTGGGGATGGGGGAGGGGAGCGGGGGGAGGGGGCAATATGTGGGAGGAGGGGGAGGGAAATGGGAAACGGGGAACAGTTGGAAATTTTAATTAAAAAAGAATAAAAAAATGAGGAAAAAAAAGAAACATTAGAAAAAAAACTTAAAAAAAATAAAATAAAATAATACTTTAAGGTTAGTTTTGTGTGTTTATATTGAAAAATAAAATATTGCTCACTGAAGATAAACCATACAGTGATTTGATATAATTACACATTATGAAGTGATGACCAAGGTACATATACCATATGTATCTACAACTCTGAAATGTGAGCCACAAATCTAGTGCCTGTCTAGCAGTTATTTGTCTACCCATGATGCTGGCCTGACCTATGGAACTGGGTGAGTCTTCACTCATCTCCACGAGGAATAAGATGACTCGGTCCTTACTGTTGCCAGAAAGCATGGACTACGGCTGCTTATGGTATTTTGAGTAATCTCAAAAATCTGCCAATATACTTGGAAGTTTTTAGTCAAGAAGGATAATTTATTACGTTAACTATTGTCTTATTTCTAATCTCTTAAATATCTTTATCTGTTTTATATACCCACTTATTCTCCTACATAACTATCTAAGAGGTTAAAGTGCATTTTATCTTCATTATTCTGTACATTAAAATATTCAAGGCTCAAGTAATATTGTCATTAATAATATGATTCAGGCTTAATGGTGGTATAACTAACTATAGATGACTAAAGCATTTAACCTATCTGATTGAATAGCCATGATCATTTTTCTCATTTTTATTAGGATAAAATTATAAGTATATTTCATATTTAAAATAACTATAGTTAAAACCTAAAATAACTATAGTTATTTAAAATATGAAATATGGTTTTAACTCATGCTTATTAAGAGAAATAAGAAATAATGCCTTTGCTTTAATCTTCTGGTAAATGTATTTTTTAAATGTAATTTGGGGAATAAGGGAGAATTTTTGAGAATTATGATGCTGTACATTATTAAGTCAGTGTTACAGGGAACAAAGGCTCACACTTTAATGTCGTGCCCGTCCTAATGGTGTCTAGTTCGGTCTTCTTTCTCTGCCTCTGTAAAATTAGCTATTGAGTCCTTTACCAGGCAGAATGACTTTTCCCTAAATTTGTAATCTCACTTTAATTCAGACAGATTTATTCTGCAATCTTTATCTTCACAATGCTCAATCTGGGAGGCTTGTAGTAGGACATAAAAGGAAAAATGGACGAGTGAAAGTCACTTAGCATGAAATCAGAGCCATCATTGATTCGTGACCCTGCTGGCGTCCACTGAAATGCAGGAATTGGAATGGGGTGAGGAGCTAGCAATGGTCAACGATTCCTCAGTAGTCCACTTTGTGTCAATGTGTCTTTAACCAAAGACATTTTAGACTCTTCTTGCCAAGGACAGTGACTCTTCCCAGCTCCTGTGCAGAACCTTGTGCAAATTAGCAATTCAATTAAAATTCATTCAGTGACTGTGGATTAAATTATGTGATGTCCTGAATTTTCCTTGCAAAACTCACACAGATATTAATATTTTGTCAGATTTATTAAGTTATTCACTTATTCATGCCTGCTCTTTACTGTGTGACAGACAATGATTATATAAAGGGTTGAAAGCTTTAATTCATTCTTGATGGATCCCATCAAACATCTCCAGTACAAAATAAAGGCTTGTGAGGCTAGGACCATCACTGGGAGGTGCGGGTGGAAAGCAGCCAAATGTACCAGGCCCCTGGAATATTCAATATCTTGATCTCCATGCTGATTATTTTAATGTTTCAATTGATCGAAATTTACTGTTTTACCATTATATACAATGTGTCTTCCAGTTAAATCCTTGGTGTTCTCCAAAGACACAGAGAAACCCTGTCTCAAAAACCAAAAAAAAAAAAAAAAAAAAAAAAAAAAAAAATCCTTGGTGTTGGAGTGTGAATTCCCTTCATGAACATAATATATTTTACATAAAAGCAAAGATTTTAAAAATATTCTGCACTTGTAGTCCATTGTCACTCAGGAGATTTTTACATGGCTTTGGCAATTTAGGTATATAAAATAGGAATACAAACACTGACTAATAAACCACAGAGAAATTTACTGTTAAGTAATATTTAATAGTGTTATATGTATGCATTTAAAATTTATCAAAGGTGAAAGCAATACACACACTAATTAAATGGATGTGTTTGTTTATTATTTATTATTTTACATAGTATTCAATATTTACTGTATGTTTGAAAGTGTAGGGGATGGAGCCTCTTCAGTGTCTTTCCGAGTTGACCAATATTGATGTTGATTAAATATCAATGCTAAGAATCTATATTATGTTAATATACAAGTAGAATAAATATGTTTAAGACCATTTCAAAAATTATATCCTAGGAAATCTGTGTATATGTGCCAGCTGTAGGCCAGTCTTCTTGTGGGACCCCTAACACAGAGTAGAAGCTGAGGGACAGTCCTCTTGTGGGACCCCTAACGCTGAGAGCAGGGGCTGTGGGACAGTCCTCTTGTGGGACCTCTAACAGTGGGAGCAGGGCTGTCCTTTACTCTTTTACTGGCTTTGGGGAGCTTACCTCTCATACTGGGGTGTTTTACCCCATGCTTTAATACATGGGAGATGCTTACTGCAACTTGATATGCTATGGTTTGTTAATGCTCATGCATAACCTGCCCTTTCCTGAACATAAATGGAAGTGTGATTCAGAGAAGGGAATAGATGGAGTGGGGGAGAAAGACTGGGAGAGGAGGGTGTAAAAACTATGGTAGGAAAATAAAAAAGTTGAAAATTTTACCCTAATCTCAAGCCAAAAATTCATTCAACATTTATTTTAATGAAACTCAAGTATTGAATTAAGCATTCTAATAAAATACAGTTAAAATACATATTAATTTTACACATGATGAAGAATGAAGGTAACAGCATATTAAGTCCCTTTCCTCCATACCTAAAGAGCCTTGTTTCTATAAGAGAAGAAAGTTCTGTTTGTGGAGTAGAATCACTGGTCTTGAATCTGAGCCTGGCATTTCAGGCAGTATTCATTGGCACTCTGTGATGTGGTGGCATGTCTTGTGTTCAGAAGAAGGCTGCTGTGAAGTTACAGAGTGCAACGCAGGCAAGCTCTACCGAAACACCTTGGATTTATTATGTGCTTGGTTTTTAGGTTTTAGTTGGATTTTGCTCAGAAACACTTTGCTAAGCTCCACAATCAGTACATAACTCCATGCGTGGTCACTCCCCAGGTCAAGTAGCTAGGCTAGAGAGGCATAATGAATACTCAAGAGTGGCTGCAAAATGAAATAATGGAAAAAAAGGTAGATGTGAGTTTCAAAAAAATAAGTGACTTTATTTTTCATGTATGCTTCATTTTCTGTGTCCTAGAAATACTATGAAATTTCCTTGCTTTGTAGGGAACCCCACTAACCGCAGATCAGCTTTAAATGAAGTCATTTGGTTTCAATTTAAACAGCTACAGCACTTGCCACCTTTCCTTTTTATTTATGTGCATGTATGTGCATGTCTCATTGTGTGTGACATGGGTGTGGATGAACAAGAAGGATAAGGATATTGGATCCCACTGAGCCAGAGTTAAGGAGGTGTTGAGTCAATTGACATGGTACTAGGATCCAATTTGGATCCTCTGGAAAAGCAAAATGTATGCTTTTAACTGCCCAGCCATGTCTCAACCACTTCTCAGGTCCTCTTTCTTTTTTCAAACTTAATTTTTAAAATTTTATTTATACATTTAGAGGTGTGTGTGTGTGTGTGTGTATGTGTGTGTGTGTGTGTGTGTGCATGTGTACATATGCATGTGTGTTTATAAGAATGAGTTGTAAGATTCAGGTCTCTGTCACCCTGTCTGGTCCAGAGATTGAACTCAGGTTATCAGTTTGTTGACAAAGCCTTTACCTGCTGAGCCATGTTATCAGACTCATTTGCTACCTTTCTTAAAACAGCCTTTATTTTCACTGGACTATGAAAATGATCTTATAAATCTATTATGACGAGATAAATATATTTTAATTTCAAAAGGAAACAACCAGTCAGTTTTCAACAGCCAAACAGGGGAATTAAGCAGGAGGTCTAACGAGAAGAATGATATCTTCACATTATTACTCTGACAATTATATTTACTTAATATTGTGAAATTTCCAAAATCAAATAACAGCCCTTTAAATATCTTAGAGCTGATGTGCTAATCCTCCAGATATCTCTTAGTGTTTCCAAGCAGTTACCTATGGCATCAGTGATTATTATTTATTTCCCACTGCCTTAAGTTTGATGCATATTCTAATGACAGCCAGGCCAATGCGACAGAATCTTCTACACTCTATATTCACTTCCGCAGGCACTGTCTGATGAAGAGTGGGCACCTGGTATTCTCAAGGAGTCATAAGGAGTAAAACAAAACACAGAGTAAGGAAAGATTACAGCCAAGACCTCTCATCTGTTACACAAAGTATTTGATGAACAGTGGGAAACAGAAGAAATGATAAAGGATTAGATAGACAATTGTGTTCAATTTCTAATATTTAAACAAATATTCTTAGGAATTAATTTATAATATGATAATGTTTATCTGCTAACTAGATATACATTATTGTGATTATTTTAATAAAATCTCCAAGATCACGCAAATCATTAGAATTTTTTTAAGTAAGATAGTCTTTTCTAGCTCCTAAAATTAAAACTAAAAGTGTTTCAAATAAAGGTCACAGGTATAAGAAGTCTAAGTTTATTTTCCTGCATACGATAATGTTTTGTTTTATTTTGAGCTATAAAGTTTATTGCATATGATGACTATATCAATAAATCCTCTCCAATAAGATTTGATGTCATCTCACACGACCTGAAAATTGCAACAGGAAAAAAAGCCTTCCTTCTTTAATTCCTCAAAAGCCCCAGGTAGGCAGAGAAAGCAAATAAAGATTGGATCTTTGTGAAATTTAGTAACAAATGAGTCAGAACTTTCTGTAAAGACAGGAAGTAGGAGAAAATCTCACATTCATTGCTGTCCTTCAAGAATTTTGTGGTTACTCCTCTTGTTTCTGTGACTAAATACCTGAAAAGATACAAGCTTAAGTTCAAGGAGAAACAAGCTGGAGGTTAAAACTTCTTCATGGTCGGCGAAGCATGGCGACAGGGCTGTGACATAGCATCCACGGTCGGGAAGCAGAGAGCGAACAGGAAGGAGAACTGGGGAATTAGACTACCCCAGCTCTTCCACAGCTGTGGTGGTTTAGATGAGAACGGCCGCTTCTACAGCAGGCTCATGTTGGAATGTTTGGTTCCCAGTACTAGACAGTTTAGGAAGCAGTAAGGGGTGCCGTCTTCTTGGAAGAGGTGCCTCTGGGGGTGAGATTTGAGATTTCAAAAGCCCACACCAGGCTCTTTCTTGCCTGAAAATCATGGTGCAAGCTCTCGGCCACTGAACTATGTTTGCCCGCCGGCTGCCAGGCATTCTGCTATGATGGTCATGGATGCATCCTCTGCAACTGTAAGCAAACCCTGAATTAATTGCTTTCTTCTCTAAGTTACTTTGGCCATAGTGTCAATAGAAAGGTAAGACAGCAACCTTTCAAAATAGCGCCACCAACTGGAGACTGTTCAAACACGTGAGCCTATGGGGAATTTCTTACAGTCAGGGGACATCTAAAGGGCACCTCTGCAATATGCTCCAGAAGAAAATCAGTGGATTCTATTCTCTTAATTAAAAGAGTGATTTCTGCGGGAAATTTATCAATTGGCTTATTCCCTTGCAAAGCGACAGAATTTTACAGATTCAATAATAACTCCATCCCTAGGTTTGAATATTTATATAAGATGAAGAACTCATATTTGTAACCCAGAAATATTTAAAAACCTGTAAGGTTTTTTAAATGAAAAAAAAAAAACAATTAAGTAGATATATACTGAGTTTATAGTAATATGTTTTTTTTTTTTTTTTTTTTTTTTTTTTTTTTTTTTTTTTTTAGCTTTTCGAGGCAGGGTTTCTCTGTAGCTTTGGAGCCTGTCCTGGAACTAGCTCTTGTAGATCAGGCTGGCCTCGAACTCTCAGATCCGCCTGCCTCTGCCTCCCGAGTGCTGGGATTAAAGGCGTGCGCCACCACTGCCTAGCTATAGTAATATTTTAATATATTAATAAATTATTAAATGTATTCTGCGTAATATAACACAGATCCAAAAATACATTGAAAAATATAACTTACTCTATGTTTATTTTTTAAATAAATTAATTTATTATTATTATTATCATTTTACTATCATTATTTGGATAAGAAGTAGGGGTTGACCTAGGGATCTATGTTGTTAGGCAAGTCCTCTACCACTGAAATTAATTCCCGCTGATATAAATATAATTTATTTTAGTAGATTTTTCAAGTTGAAATGTATGGCTATTCACATATAAAACATATAACATGGTACACAATTGAGAATTTATCTGTTTACTTCAGAACCAAAAGATAGAAATCTCCACCAAGTGGCTAAATGCTCCTTTATTATACATGCTGCCTCTTTGCCATATTGTATGCTGTTGTACAGAGTGTTTATAATTTGAGGAAATTCCATTTGTCAGTTCTTGCTTGTCTTCCTGACATTTTACTGTCTTGTTTGGGAAGGTTTTGCTGATGTCTAAACCATGAATGTTTTTCTATAGTAGTTTCCAAATGTCAAATATTATATTAAAGTCATTGTGGGTCCATTTTTGTACAGGATGGGAACACATGATCTAGTTTCAGTCTTCTCCCTGTAGCTGCCCGGTTTCTTCAGCGACTGGCATTCAAGGCGCTGTATTTTTTCTGATTTATGACTTTAGTACTTTTGTCCGCATCAGAGTGCTGGCAGCTAGGTGTAGCAATTTTAGGATTTCCTCTTCTCTTTTATTCCATTTTTCCTATGAGTAATTTGCCAATGTTGCTTTTGTTGCTGGGCTATGAAGTACAGTTTGGGACCAGGTATTATGATACCTATACCATTATTTATATTTCTCAGGATGTCTTTAACTATTGGAGGGCTTTTATGTTTCCTTATGAATTTTGTAATTTTATATATTTCTGTATTGACTATTATTGGTATCTTGGTACAAATCGCACTAATTTTTTGTAATGTGGTGATTTTAATGTTTGTCATAATAATATATTTCATATTTAGATATATCCTATACTTTCTCTTTATATACTTTATAATTTTATTATAGAAATTTCCCATTGGTTGACATCTATATTGTATCTTCCAAGTCTCTGGGAGTAGGACATTGACAGGCAGAAAGAACTTAAGAACTGAAAGAAAGGAGATGAATGTTGTATACTTATTTTCTCTGAGCTGAAATATTTTCTCCTGGAGGGAAAGAGTAGATTCATAAGATTTAGGAAATGGAAACAAAACCATAAAGAACTGAGGCTATCCTTAAAGAAACAAGTTCCTCAAAGCTCCTCCCCAAGGTTCGATGAGCATCATAATGTTTCCAAGGGGGCAGTCTCTGGTTGTTCCAGCTACCTGTGTGTTCTGGAACTTCATGACTTGAGTTCTGGGTTGTGTTTCACTGTGATTCTATGATGCCCTTGAGTCATTCATGCTTCCGTATAGAACCCTGATAAACTCACCGGTGCACTACATCAAACTTGAGTAGAATCATTTTATGGTCTGTTACTAGTACACTATCTAGAATATACAGACGTTTGTCCGTATCTCTTAAGGAAATGTTGTACAAGCGAAGCCGAGGATAGACACGAGATGGGAGACAGTGAGCCTGGCTTATCATTTAATTCCTGTGTGGTGGCAATGCATCGACAGCAAAGTACTTTCCTACTTCAGGATCTGTAAAGGATCTAAAACAATCTGTGTGAAGCCAAACATAATCGAGAGGCTCATTGCAGTCTAGGAAGGCTACATCTGATATGTAAATACTGTACTAGGAGAGAGGCTGTTACCTCTGATGCTCTTATCTCTGAAATAACCATAGGAGACAATGCAGATGGCAATCAGCTACAGTCATTACACACTACGCAGATGCTTTAAAGTACCAAGTTTTCCATGTCAAATACAATTGTCAATGTAAAAATAAGGTTTTTATATCAAACACTTATGTATAGATTTATATATAGTATAAACAACTTACTGTGAAAACAAGAGGGAACTAAGAGACCTGCCCTTTGTCAATCTACATTTTAAAAAGAATAGTGAACCATAATATATTTTACACGTAAACACACACACAGGGGCGAGAGGGGAGAGAGAGAGAGAGAGAAAGACAGACAGAGAGAGAGAGAGAGAGAGAGAGAGAGAGAGAGAGAGAGATGATAGATAGATTACATATATATTTATTGATTTTTTTATTGTGTGTACCAAATTAACTAAAATATGCATTCACCTCCAGAAATGTATTTTTGATAAACTGCTGTCATGAAAATGTGAGTTAGAATCTTAGGACAGTTATTTTTTGTATTTGTTTAATTGCTGAAGAATCTAACAAGAAGATCCAACTCACAAGTATGTCTGTTGAGAGTTCAGTGATCGATTGTAGCTGGATATCATGTTTACATGACAAGAAATTTGCAACTATACCCAGCATGTCAGGTATTGTTCAGTCCCATGCTCGAGGCTGATGTATTGTTTCATCTTGATCTCTTTCTGACAGAAGTTATATGGTTTTCTCACTGGTATTTTGCATGTGCCAGACCCCAGGATCCCACACTCTGTTGAATGTTCCAAGTCTCTGCAGACTCCTCTTGGCTGCTATTTTTCTAGTATTTGATGGCCTCAATGATTATAAAGAATGTGATTCTTTGTTTCACGGAGGAACTTTCACTTATATTTTGTCAGGAATACACAAGGGCAATGGCTTTTAGATGGACAAAGCAGAGGACGATTTTCCCCACCACCTATTATATTTTATATTATAGGCCACCAAACGTCCCATCATTGCTCCTGCCCGTCTTCATCTGAGCTGCTTGTCAGGTTTGACCTCATCAGCGTTCTTCTTCTTGTAGCTTTTCATTCTTGGGAGGTATTCCCTAACTGTAGCTCATATTTTAGAGTGGAGAGCTATGCATCACCTATTGAGAAGTGAAGATCCATATAAATTGTTTTGTGTCAGCAATAACTCCCCAGAATGTTACAGCACTATAATAGGTAAAAGGGTATTGGGTCCCAAATGAGAAGAAACTTATCTTAGTTTTAATTATAAATAAAATTATAGCCCTGAAGAGGGCTAGGGCTATAAGCTTTTCAATATATGAGCAAAATTTAATTATTTTTATATATTGTTATCATTATAAAAATTAAAATTATCTCAAAATAGACTCAAGAAATATTTATAAGGTATCATAAGAAATCCACTACAAAACATAACACTTGATACATAGCTTTGGTTTTTCCTTAAGTTATCAATTTTGTACTTTTAATTTTGTACTGACTTTTTAAATTTTTCACCAAAATTATTATTCAGGATTGAACTTAAAATCTCAATTTTATAATGAATCGATGTATCAGAAATAAACTTTAAATTTTATACCATGAAAATATTATAATTTATCAAGTTGATGAGTGTCTTCAAATTTACCAGTATTTTTTCAGCATAATAAGAAACAGTTGCATATCTTTTCAGGGAGGATTCTTTTTCATTGAATAATTTTCAATTAATGAATAAATTATTTTCACAAATAAACGGTTTTAGGATTTTATTTCCCTCTTATTTAGTGTTAAATATATTACTTATTTTTCATACATTTATGTAAAGAGTCATGATGAAACACAAAAGAACTGCATGAAATTTTTGATCTCAGTAATATTAGTGATGGTGAAAAATTAGAATCTTTAAATACTTGTTAACAAATCACTTTGGATACTATAGATAGGTTTTCACTATATGCAGCATCAGCTATTCACAGAAAGAATAAATGATGTGGGATTCCCCTCTCTATGCTGGGAATACCATTGGTTAATAAAGAAACTGCTTTGAACCTACAGCAGGGCAAAATAGAGGTAGGTGGGGTAAACTAAACTGAATGGTGATAGAAAGAAGGCAGAGTCAGTGAGGAGCCATGTAGCCCCACTGGAAACAGATGTCAGAGCTTTACCTGGTAAGCCACAGCCTCATGGTTATACACAGATTAATGGAGATGAGCTAATTTAAGATATGAATTAGCCAGAAATACTCTTAAGTTATTGGCCAAACAGTATTGCAAATAATACACTTTCTGTGTAATTATTTTGGGTCTGAGATGTTGGGCAGTCAAGAAATGAACTAGCAGCCTGTTCATAAAGATAAACATTAAGCTAAAATAGACAGTTTTTGAAATATAGTGTGAAAGTCCAGGAAAACAATATTCAAGCTTACACATTGAGTAAAATATAAATATTTTAAAATAACTTTGTTCACTTATTTTCCTATTGACTTAGCTGTATTTAAAAAATTTAAACAAACAGTATATTCATCATAAACTATTGAAACGTGATTATTAAAATATTCACATTGTAGTTCCATGGTAGGGAGAAAGAACATTACAGTACAAGAATGTGCAACAATTAGAGTATGAAGCAAGATGGATGAGGTGGAGCTCAAGAAAAAATGATTGGAATGTCCTACATGAAAGTAAGAGCCAAATGCCAGTCTTTGAATGATTCTCAAGCAGGGTGATATCATGATGATATTTGTGCTTTGCAAAATCTCAATAAACAATGGTAAGAATATCATTATCACAACTTATTTCCGAGATATAAACAAATAAAATAAGCCTCAGATTCCAGCTCATAAGTATGGAATATAGTATGTGGAAAGAGACATGGAATATAAACTGCAGACAGAGGTAGACAAAAGTATTCAGTGCACAATGTGACTTTTATGACTACTACACATATAGAGATACACAAGCTTCCATACACACATCAAAATCTCATGCAGTCATGGATATACACTTTTTGAAATAATAAATAAGGTTGTTATTGAGAAGATGAGCATTTCAGGTCAAGAGTTGATTTTAAAGAATGCAGCTGGTATAGTACCCTTCATTATTGTACCTACCATAATTGACTGGAAAAAGTTGTGGGTATGATGTAAGAAAAGCACTGGACAAAGGCCTATTATGGTACAGATGTCATTGAGAACACTGCCACATACCCCACCTTACATGCCCATCCTCCTCACCAAGACCCGTAGAGACCAAAGTGGTGAGAGAACACAGGGTACAAAGACTTCTGATTAATTATGAAAGCTTGACCTTAGCTTAGGCTTCCTTCTAACTAGTTCTTATAGCTTAACCCATTTCTACATTACATGAAGTTAACACATTAGTCTATATACTGCCACATGACTCATGACTTTTAGGTTTACCATTGCATGTCTTGGCTAGTGACTCCCCTTTCTTCTTCCCAGAGTTCTTTCTCTGCCTGGAAGTCCCATCTATTTTTCCTGCCTAGCTATTGACTGTTCATTTTTTTATTACACCAATCATAGCAAAAAGATCCCACGACAAATAGATACTATAGTGCATCTATTGGAATGGTTAGAACCCAAGTCACAGACACCACAAAATGTTGACAAGGATGTGGGACCTTAGGAACACACTCTGATTGTGGTTGGAAATGCAAACTGGGAATACAAGCACTCTGGGAAGCAGTTTATAACTTTGTTCGAAAGTGGCACTTACTGTCAAGATTTGAATTATCATGCTCTTTAGTACTTACCCAGAAGAAGAAGATGTTCTAGTAGACGAAAATGAGGAAGAGGATGTAGGACAAGTCAGGTCCACATGGAAACACTGCTACATTTTTGGGTAGATGGAAATTTCTATGCTGCCTGGTTCTACAGCTGTTTAGTCCCAAAGAAACACCCAGAGACTTATATTAATTTTAAACTGTTTGTCCTATTAGCTCAGCTTATTATTAACTAACTTTTATAACTTAAATTAACCCATAATCCTTATTTATGTTTATTCATGTGGCTTGGTACCTTTTCTTAGTGCAGCGTTCTCATCTTGCTTCTTCTTGTGTCTGGCTGACAACTGTGTCTCTGCCTTTCCTCTTCCCAGAGTTCTCCAAATCTGGTTGCCCCAGCTATACTGCCTACCTAACTACTGGGCAAACAGCACTTTATTAAACTAATATGAGTGACAAATCTTTACGGTGTATAAGAGCATTATCCTACAGGACTTTTGTTTATAATGTTTATAATAGCTGGATCTAGAAACGTTCTTGTTTCTGTTCAAGTGATGAATAAACATTAGCTGTACAGAGTTTAGACAAGAGACAAGATTCTGTACTGGAAAAAATGGATTCCCAACCTATTAAGCAATGGGAACCTTGAGTGAATTTTGCTAAATAAAAAAGAATATAAAACAATACCAACAACTAACAAAACAAAATCTCTTTATTATTCCAACTATATTGCTATTGTGGTTTAGATATGAAATGCCCTTTGTGGGTCATATTTTGGAGTCATAGTTGCCAGTTGATAAATTTTTGGAAATGATTGCATCCTTAGAGCTCTGGCTTAATCTGTAGATTAATTTCTTGATGAATTCAGAATATGATGACATCATTAGGAAGTGGTACAAAGGTGTCAGAGGCCTAACTAGAGGATAACGATCATTGGGGCTTTGTTCCTAGGACTGCATCTTGTAATAGCTTCTTTTTGGGGTACCCATTCTCTGCATCTTGTCCATTAAGTAAATGATATCTATGACAAATTTCTGCCACCATGGTATTCTGTCTCACCATGGGCCCAAATCAACAGGACAAAGGTATATGGACTCAAATTTCTAAAACTGTGAGCTGAAATAACCTTCTCTAAATTGAGTCATGCATTTGGACATGGTGATGAAAGTTTAATTAGCACAATGACAACCTAGAAAAATAAAATCATAAAGTAAAATGATCATGGCTTGCCCCATAATTTGTGGGCATGAGAAGGCCGACTTGGTGGATCACAGAGGAGTTGAGAGTAGTAAAGCAACTCTAGGTGATAATATTATGGCAGGTGCATCTGTTAATACAGTTATGCAAATCTGTAGGAAATGCATGCAGAACCAGATTGAAGACCATTGTAAAGCCTGGTTATCCAGTGACTATGATATCTTTTATGTCATACTATGATATGTAAATCCATAAATGGTAACAAATTTGCCACTCTGATGAAAAGTAGACATTGTCCAGAGCAGAAGACATACAAGAAATCTAAGTTTCCACCTCTCAATGTTGCTGAAAACAAAAGATCACCCTACAAGCAATACTAGTCTAAAATCATTACCTTAAAAACAAGTAAACAGCATTGCAATGTTTTTTTAGTACCATTACAGGTATTTTAATAATATATAGTAGCATATGTGCATTTTGTATATAACTTTGTGACCTTTTCAGAAAACATTCCATTTTGCAAATAAGTAATTAATGGAAATAATTCGCACATGTAAATTGTTCAACTGCGGCATTTATACTTTTCAGTATAATTACTTTTGACAGTGAGTTTTCTAGTATGTAATTAAGGGATTTAAATTGCTTTTCACCCTTACCTGAAATAATGATTCCTTACACCTATGACAGTAGTTGTTAAATAAAATTCCAAAGTCAGGCTATAGTTTGGCTTACTAGAAAACTTACGTTTCTTGAGGGAAAATATTTGTGTTGGTCTTCAGATGGCTGATTGGAGCATGTGTGCACAGACACATACATACAAGTGTAAATTTATAATTATTAGAAATTAAGTTTACCTCATTTCACACAATAGCTAAGTATTTTGATATTTTTATTTTAGCAAAGTTTCTATAGCTCCACAGTTCTTGTTAGTCTCCTGGCCCCTCACCATCTACTACTTGTCCATCTTCAACCAATGGTCAGAAAACATCTTCTAAGGAATGAGCTATCTTGGTAGAAGAATTCTTACCAAATAAATCAACAACACTTTTTGTTGAAATAAAAGCTACCCTAAACCATCCCCTTGTGATACTCCCATTCCATTTTTGTAAAACTTTGTTAGCATCTGGCCCAGGTGCAAATCCTAGATAGATGCAGGAAAAGGCCTGCCAAAGGGGTTGGAACGTGCATCGTGTTGACAGATGGTAGGGAGAACAGCTTTTAATTACGGGAAGCATGGAGCTAATGAAGAGAGGATGAATAAATAGAAGCTCACGGGAACCAAGCCTCTCATTTGGAGACTATTGGTTGCAATTATTGTGCGGGTGAAGATATTGAAGGGTTCAGGACACCCCAAGACCAAGTTTAAAGGGAGACAAAGGGCAGACTGGAGAAAGAGGATGAGTGAGAAGAGAGAAGGGAATAAGGGAGGGGAAGGTGTATTCGTTCCAGCTGGGACAACGGACTGCCTCTGGATAGAGGAGACAGATGTGGCCCATAGGAAACTGAAAGCCTGTGTTAGAATGAGGTGTTTAATTTTAATTGGGTATGGTAATTAGGTGATCCAAAGGGGTTCTTTGATTGCTGGATTTCAATGTATTGATAGCTGGACCTTGGTAGACAGCTTCAGAAGGAGGAGGGGGACAAATAAGGGGACAGACCTTGGCTTGCTTTAGGGATGTAACCTAAAGGATTTTAGCAAGGCAGAGGGAATGTGGGGGAGGAGCAAATTCTCGCAGAGCCAATTTTGTCATTCTGAGGCCGGCTAGAGTTCCTTCAGCTATGACATGTGAATGACATCGAGGGATGGTGATAATCCAAGCAAAAGATTTTTCTTCTTTAGGAAAAAGACATACCTTTTGTTGTTTTTGTTGTGATTTTGAAAGTGACATTTCTTCAAGGAACATCAAAATAGTTTAAAGTCTTTTTCTTATGAAAGAAAATTCTTCTTAAGAACTTGCATTTTTTCTTCTCTAAGAAACATACTTTTAGCAGTTTCTATTCGGATTGATGAGTGCAGGCACCCCGGCACCCTTTCTTCCTGCGTTTTATTACACACCAATTCTAACATGACAAGCTTCCCACTGATTTGGCTTATTGCTATGATTTGTGCCTGTAACAATTCTTATATTCAATCTTTCTCTCTTTCTTTCTTTCTTTCTTTCTTTCTTTCTTTCTTTCTTTCTTTCTTTCTTTCTTTCTTTCTTTCTTTCTATTAATGGAAAGCACACTTTTGGTACAGGAGGAAAAGAGCAAAGTTTGGGAATTGCTAATTTTTGAGTTCAGTGCATGGAAAGGCTAAGGTATTACAAAGACAAAGGCACAGGGATTTATCTTTCCAATAGTCCCCAAGGTCATGCCCCCCTCCAAGCTAGTAACCTTTTCTGTTTCTGAGTCATTTATAGCTTCTCATTTTGCGAAAATAGTCCTTTTAAAGATCACAAAGACCAGGGATTTTCATAGAGGAGTTCTCAAGGGAGCAGAGATCAAGAAAGGGGAGGGGGAATCGGCATCTGAGTGGCAGCCTTGGATCCCGGCTTCTGATCCATATCACTGATGTTCTGGAACAGTGACTAACACTGGTATGCTGCAAGTTTTGAATTGGTACTATGGGAATAACAGCCAATGAGAATATATGCTTAAAGACAATATATGTAAAGGCAGAACACAAACAGCAAACAGTAAATTTTTACAATTGTGTTTTTAGATGTTCATAGTTTTTATTGCCCTTCATTTATCCAAGTTTTGTTTCTTTTTAAATTTTATTTGAACTTCATTGTACTCATTTGAGTTATGTAGTGCCGTATTTTGAGACGTATATTCCTGGTGAAATGATGACTTGAGTCAGGGCAATTTACACATCCATTGCTGCACGTAATTTATTTGTGCACAGCCTTGTGAGTTTTGCCTTTATAAGCCCCTGGCTGATGTAATTCAGTATCTTATTTTGAGCATAAGTCTCAGGTATGTACCTGGTCAGTATCCATGGTCCTGGGTAGTATTTAATAAAGTCTTTTATTTGTTAAATTTTATTAATTGTCAGACTAGTGAGTCTCTGAGTGACCCCATACTTGTAACAGCCCCAAATTCTCATTTGATCACACATAAAAGGTAATTCACATTCTTAATGACAAATACAGCATTTATGAAATTTTGACATTTGTTTGTAATTGTTGACATAAAATTTCTTCCAAATATGCTTAAGTGTTTGAAATATAAAATTTCTTTCTTTTTCCAGGGCTCTTAAATATTGACATATACATTTTCAAAAGTGATCCTTTTCTGCCAAAGAACATAGAACTATGGGTTAAAGTTAAGTAAACTACAGCTATATTGATATCTATACATATATATGTATATGTGTTTTTATAAAAATATGTATTTTTATATGTACTTTTGCTTCTCTGTATTGTTTTTATTTTAGATAGTACTCTAACCCCTTTCAACCCTTTCAACATTCCCTAAGGTCCACTTAGAGAAAAATCATAACAGACACACATAGCGTTTCAGGTTGTCATTATTCCACAGAGTAAATATTTATGAAATACTCCTCCATGATAAAGCATTAACAGTCAATGTTGTGCTTACAAAGGTTTCACAGATTGGGTTTCTGCACAACCTGATATCTGCTTTCTCCTAGGATGACCAAAACCAGGCCCTGCCTTTCGTTCCTGCTCTTGTACTGTAAACATAGTGTTTCAGCAGTTGGTGCTGTGTAGTTTACACGTTGTGCCTTTCCACTAGTGAGTCCCTTTACAGATGGCTCTAAGAACTTTGCTGAGTGTTCCTAACCACATGGAATCTGTGAACACGTGTTAGATCAGCTCCTTCCATGAATGAGTTATAGTGCTGTCAGCTGTGGGCTGTGTATTAATGCATCAACAATACCTATATCTAAGGTATCTTTGACTAAAAACACACATAGAACAAGGTTATGTATTGATTACTTGACAGAGAGAGCCTAACTTGGATTTCCCTTAGGAGAGAGGGCTTAGTCTTTCTTTCTTTCTTTCTTTCTTTCTTTCTTTCTTTCTTTCTTTCTTTCTTTCTTTCTTTCTTTTTTTTTGATGTTTCAGTGGTTTTTTTATTTTTTGAAAAAATTTCTGCCTCCTCCCCGCCTCCCATTTCCCTCCCCCTCCCCCACTCTTCTCCCCCTCCCTCTCCAGTCTGAAGAGCAGTCAGGGTTCCATATTTCTAATGTATTATTTAGAGAAGATGTCTATATTACAAAAGGCAACTTCACTGAACATAGCAAAATGATTTGTCTTATAACTCCAGTTTTTCTAAAAATAATATAATGACTTGCTGGTAATAGTTTTGATTGTATTAAGCAAGGATATTTCATTTGAATAAAAGCATTTTTCTCAACACCTCTTAAGTGTATATTAGTTCAGATCCACCTTATTTATGTAAGAGCAAGGTTTCATTATAGTCATAGTACTACTAATTTTTACTTGTACAGACAATGTGCTAAGAGATTGGGAGGTAGTTACATTACTATATAGCACAACATATGTATTTTCTGTATGTTGGAACAGTTATGTAAATTCTTATTTTCCCCAAAGCACAGAACATGCTGATTTATACATATAAAGGAAAAATTTTAAAATTCTCCCGATGCAATTCTAGTGAAAGTCAAACTTGGAATTCTATACAGAACACACACATACATGCCTGCATGTGCATGAATATATACACACATGTACACTTACACACACATACTCTGCGAAGACCAAATGTTTCAGTGTTCCATTACAATAGAACAATAATGATTACATGATAATTTATTGAACGACTTGTACCTTAGAAGAATATTATCTACTGAAAGAGGATGTTCTTGTGGTTACTTGGTTAAACATTTACTGTAGAGGAATGTGTGCTGAATGAGGACGAAATGCATTTGTATGATAGAGATCTGCATGCAGGGAGTGCATGCTTTCTGACAATTGCTTCCTGGGACAAAGGATTGCATCAGGGACATATGGTTAGAAGTTAAAAGTAGACATACTTTATTAGGAAAAACAAAAGAACTCCCCAGAATGAGAGTAGGTTAATGAACTGAGAAAAAATCCCCCGAAGTCTTAGTGTTTGGGACTTGAGGCCCATGACCCTTTTTAGGTCATTTGCATATAGTTCCCAAGACTTCTACATTTGTACATCATTAGCTTTCCTTGTTCTGTTCATTACTTGAAGCCCAAGTGAGGAAGGCTTCCAATCGTTCCGTACAAACTGGTGTGGAAATGTTCCTTTTATTGAATGAAGGTTGGGAAGAGTGTCCAGGCCTCTGACAACTTTTTTTATTCATTAATCTTAATGTCTCTCCTTTCTATTCTTCTGTCCCCGACCTGTTAGTGTGTGTGTGTGTGTGTGTTGCTTATAAAGCAGGATCTGAGCCAACAATGAGAGTAAGGTTGGCTCCTACTATCACAAAATCAAACAAATCTAGAAATGTTACAGTAGAAGAAGCATTTAGTTTTTTCCCTGCTGGTAACTAAGATGGTCAGTGATGGAGAGCAATTGAACCAATGTGTGTTTCGAAGAACAAAAGGGAGGAGTATTGTCACAATTTTGGCTTCATTTCTTCAAAGAGTAGACAGGAAATCTACTCAAATATCAGGCAGGAAAATTTAGAAGCCAGAGTTTAGATTTGGACAGTTTATTCCATTTTATGATGTGATATATTTAATGTTTGATAGGCTCAGTGAGGTAAGAGTCTTTTGCAAAACATTTACTCAGTAAATGCTGACGTGGGTTGATTTATCACATTGTCTCTGCCAGCTCTTTGCGAGTCAGGGTAACCACTTCCAAGGGTGACTGTCAAGGAATTTTCATGATAAACAGTTTGTTAGGTGCTTGTTTTTCCCCACTTGCAAATGTGCACGGTTTGTGAATCATGTTCCCTTCGTTCACTGCAGCTCCCCTGCCTCTCATTGTGTTTCTCTATTCTGATGAGATCAGTTTCAACCTTAGACCTACGCTTGAAAATATTTCCTGTCATCCAAAGTCCTTGTCTTTCATTATGTTCCTGGACAAATTCCACTTCTACAACAAAACCTAAAAGAGTTAGCTCACAATTCTCTGCTGCCGTTTGAAAGAGGCTGTTCCACAAATCATGACAGTTACAAAGGCAAAGTCTGAGTTATGAGTTCTGATTATTCTTCAGCAAGAGAGTCTTTCGGTTAAATAACTCTGAATTCACCAACGGTGTGGGAAAGCTCATGCTGGCATTTATCCATTTGGACACCCGTTTTACATAGACATATGGTAAAAGTATTCAATATCCCATGATATTATTGAGCTGTATTGTGAGTAAATAATTGTTCCAGGAACCTGAGATGAAGCAATGAGCCAGAAAAATAACAGCTCTTTAAAATATAATGGCAGGAGCCAAAATATTAGAAAGAGAAAACACATGCCCTTCTCTTCAGCTATTTGACCCTGACACCATGGACAGCAAGGAATTAGAAATCTTCCTGCTGAAGATGGAAAATGTTGAAACAAGGTTCCAACAAGAGACAGAGCTTGTCTCCAGAAAATAGGTTTTCCACAGTTCTGATCACTTGCCAGGATACCTTTCAAGGGGAGTCTGAAGCCAGATGATAATGGGTCACTGCTGGGCATAGTTACTCCTTGACATAGTCTGCTTAGTTATCCATAGGTCTCACCCTCCATACGAACTTAAAGCTCTGGTCAGCACAGACGTGATCAGGAACATAGGAACATGCTACTGTGCCCTTTGTTCTTCCTTCTAATATGGCCACATTGAGTAAATCTGTTTTTTCTCTACTGATACTTGCATTTTCTTTCTTTTCTTTTTTTAATTAATTAATTAATTAATTAATTAATGGTTTTTTGACATAGTTTTCTCTGTGTAGCTTTGGTGCCTGTCCTGGAACTAGGTCTTGTGAATCAGGCTGGCATCAAACTCACAAAAACCCACCTGCCTCTGCCTCCCTAGTTCTGGGATTAAAGGTGTGCATCACCATTGCCTGGTGATACTTGCTATTTAATTAACCTAATTAGAAGTGGTTGCTGAACCTAGTTGATTAGGTCTGCCAGGTACCGGCCTCTAATCTGAACAACTGCAGTTACTCTTTGTTAAATAGTATTCACTTCAGTATAGGGAAAAAGAAATTTTAACATAAAGAGGTGGAGACCGGCAGACCAACACAAGCATGAGATGCTAAGTAGTTTGTGAAGAGAATTAGGCTACATATGTAGTTAAAGGTTGAGCCTGGGAGACAATTTTTCTTATTTATTTTGTCTTGTTTTGCTTAATGGGTACAAAACTACTTGAAAGAAGCAATAATTGAGAAAAACTTTAAATGGGTAAAGAATAAGTCTGTTGAAGACACTGACTAGAGATAATTAAAAATCTGGAGGAAGAAAAACCCGTGTGTTCAGCAGCATGGCGTTGATGTGGCAAGGAAAGAAAAAGACTTGGTGAGCTTCTTTCAGTACACGAGTTATATTGTATTTCACAGACAAAGGGAAGCAGCTTGAACAGTGGTTCTCAACTTTCCCAAAACTGTGATCCTTTAATACATTCTCATGTTATGATGGCTCACAACTATAACATAATTTTCTTCACTACTTTATAACTATAATTTTGCTACTGTTATGAATTGTAATATAATATATAATAACATAATATAAATATCTGATATGTGACCAGTGTGAATGGGTTCTTTGATTTTAAGGGGTTGTGACCCACAGATTGAGACCCACTCAAATATTTATCGTCTTTAAATATTCCTTGATTCAAGTGGTCCTTACCTTGTTCACAGCTTCTCACATAACTTTGCTTACTCATTTATAGATTTCTCACTCATTAAATAATACAGTTTCTCCCTAATCCTACATCCTTCTGTCTGTCTGGTTCTACATTCAGCTGAGCTTGCTGTGAGTACCCACCACATTCCTGTACCTCATCTCATTGAATAAGGAGACAGTTCTTGTCACTATCACAGTATTTATTGCTCTCTTCACCCAACCCTTCTGATACATTGTGTGCTAACTGCTCTCTCAGGATTAGTTGCCAGAACCCATTTCTTCTGTAAATCAACTTTATTATGTGTACTGGATTAACGGTGTCCACACCATCCTTAAACTCATCCTACTCAGTTAGGGAATTTTGTCATGAGATATTCACCAGACTCTTAGCACCGAGCCAAAATTAATGATCTATTCCTATATCATCTTATTCTCCTACTATGTTTTTAAAAGTATAAGTTTGTAAAAGAATAAAACAATTATGAGATATTAGAATCTTAAATTACCTTTCCCCTAGTCTTTCATCTTTCCTGTGGTTAATAGAGTCCCTTAAGGTGAAAAGAGTGAAAGTGAGATGTTATTAAAGCAGGAGTTAATGGCTGGGAGACAAGTTCCCTAGGAGTGGGATTTGCTTTCCCCGAAGCACTGAGGCCACAGTGCTATTGTCTACTACTTCTTTGGGACCTTGCATTAGCCAGGCAGGTGTCATTATGATAGATATCTATGTTATAAAGCATAGACATAATCACATATTAAACAATAGTTATCAAAGTATGTTCCCTCCTCTCAGCAGCATCTTCATCTCTTGGAACCTTATTAGAGACACAAACATCCTACAGTCCTGAGAGATGAGAAGCTGGGCTCAGCACCAAGTCCACCTTACCTCAGTCTAATAGTCAAGATACTTCATAGTCAAGATACTTAGCTGTACTGGGCACCCTGTACCAGGGAAACCAGGAGATCAAGGCCCTATAAATCCCATTGTAATCTGAAAAACCTTGGTTGAAATTACATGGATATAAATGCCAAGGTAAACAACATTTTGTTGAGCTGCAGTTTCCTTGGTCTCTTTGGAACACCTCTTCATTACATCATGGTGTACGCAAGCCCTGCAAGCCTCAGAAAGACACAGCTCGTCTTGCTTCTGGGGCTCCTGATATCACTTAGCATGATTGTGTTTTTGCTTGCGGGTGGCTGAATACCAGAAGTGTTTCTATTTCTGGCCGTAAGTTATATAGCAAGCACACTGTGCATTTCATTGAGTTTATTAGAATCTCTCAGTATTGTTTTTGCAATTTGAGGAGGCAGTCTTAAGTAAACAGAAAAACTATTCATTTGCTTAATTAGGTTTCTAAAACCATGTAAAATCAAGTTGATATAACTAAACATTTGTATGAGTGGACCTTAAGTCCCCTCTAAACAGAGTCAAAATAAATTTTTGAGAAGTTTTTTTTTAATGTGATACAGTCAGGGTTGACAAGACCTACTAAATGATGATAATGCAATCTATTTTCATTGATGGGAAAATATTTTAAAAAGATGAGAATTTTACAAGTTGATTGTATATGTTTTTATTTGTATACATGTATGTGTATGTGCCTATATATGTGTGTGCATGCACATGTATGTGTGAGACAGAGAGAGAGAAAGAGAGAGAGGGAGAGAAGGAAAGAATGAGAGAGAACATGTGTGTGTATGCATAGAAGACAGACGTGAATGTGCTTATTCAGGTACTACCAACGCGAGGTTTTGAGATTTTTGAGGTGGAATCTATCACTTCGCTGGAGATCATGCAAATATCATATCTGGCATTTCATGTAGTTACCGGAGATCCTGTTCCAGTTGTCATGTGATATGAGAAGCACTTTACCATCTGAGTCCTCGACCCAGCCCCTGAGTTGAAGTTCAGAAAGGCAAACCAGGTAAACAAAGTGAAAAGAGGTGGTTTAGAATTGAGATGAAGTCTAGCTGGGGTCTTCTGACTTTTGACTTTCATGACACCTAAAAAAGAGTGAGGTTTCATGAAAACACAAAGGTTTTTCTCAGAAATCTTTCTGCTGGTCAGTGCCAAGAGATTTCCCAGATAGAGACAAAAATCAGTTTCTAACAGAATGCCACATCAGCTTCAACCAGGGAAAGCACGTTACTCCTGTCTCTCGTTGTAAACACTAGACTTTACCTTCAATAAATAGACTGACAGCTGAAAAGCTATAGGATTTCAGGAAATAATTGGTTTCAAATCAAATGAATGAATTAACCACACTGTTAATTATAGGACACAACCAATACCTCATAGTTACACAGGCAGATCATTAAGGAAATATACTTACATATATTGTAGGTTATTATAAAATTACCAATAGATTAAAATCTTGCTGATTTGCATATAAATAATTAATATATTTTCCATAAAATGATTCATCTAAAGACAGCTTCTTCCTTCTGTTATAAGAGAGGATTTAAAGAATCACAAATAAATCAGGTTACAAAGTTTAGATTCTTATACAGCTGCATATAAACAATGACAGATGAGCCAGCATTTTAAGATTTCTTGTGGTGGTGTAAGTAACTGAGATCAAGCTGATATATAACTGGGGCCCTAAGGCATGGGGATTTTTGCTGACACTTTGCAGTAAGGACGTGGATGGCTCTCCACCCTCAAGGATTTGAGGTTCAAGTCATATTGCTTAGTTAAGTTGTCTCTGTCAGGAGTGAAATGAGACTCAGGTCCCATGTGCTCATCTTGTCGTGGATCATAAAGTGGGAAAGACTGAGGAATGGTTTTTATGTGAAGAGGGAGTAAAACCCAGCTTGAGCGTCCGGCCTCACCCCTACACCACAGCTGCTGGACACCTTACGAGAGGCTAATGTCTGCTCCAAGGAAGGTCTGAGGAGACTCAGCCTCTTTCTCAAGAAAGATTATCCTGCCTTTTCTCAGAGAGGGCTTCTGCTGTGCTTTGAAATGACATGTATCCTTCTAGGCTAATGTATAGGAAGACTTGGTCCTCGACTGGGGATGCTGTCTGTGAAGACTGTAGGAAATTTAGGAGGTAGAACCTCTCTGAGGAACTGGGCCATGAGCTTTCACAGTCAAGCCTGACTTCCTGTTCACTCTCATTTTGATGTGGCCATCTGTCTCCTGCTGCCTTGACTCCTCTTTATGGTGGATGCTATCACCTTCAACTGTGAGCCAAGGGTACCACCCTCCTCTACGCTGTTCCTTGTCAGAGACAGTGTCACAGAGATGAAAAAGTAAGCAGTACATTTGTCTTAAATACCAGACACCTATCAAAAGAATGTATTCCATGTGCATCCCACGAGTGTGTGTGTGTGTGCGCGCGTGCGTGCACACACATGCATGGGCATGTGTACTAGTGCCGCATGGTGCTGTAGAGGTCTTTGGCCTTGGCCTCTCTGCCAAATTGTGGATCAGTTCTAGAGGGATGGAAAAATGCCTTTTGCACAGTCTACTGCATTAGGTACTTAAGACTTAACAAAAAATCTTCAAATTTTCTGCTGAGAATTTTTATTTTAGCATGTTTCAAGAGAATTAATAATGCTAACAGATTTTGATGGAAGGAACTTTAAATATCCTTCATTCTGGTATCAGTGAATTGTCTTTCTCACTCTTGTCATGCTTTCTCTGGGTATATATATTTTCTATATCAATAATTACATACAAATACATAAATAATATACTGTTTTTGTGTGTATGCATATGTACATGAAGGTGGAGGCCACAGGTTGACATGTATATCTTTATGAATCTTTCTCTTCCCCAGTTCCTGAGGTGGCATCTCTGTCTGAATCTGATTTGGCCAGATTGACCATCAAGAGAACTCCAGGGATTTTCTTGTATTCCTTTGCCCAGCAGAAGGTTTAGTTAGGGGTGGCTGTTGCCATGCTTGGCTTTCACATGTGTGCTGGGGTTTTGAACTCAGATCCTCATGCTTACCAAACAAGTACTTTCCAGACTGAACCATCTCCTCAATTTCATTTCATAGTTCTTATAATGACTCTTAGGTGTGTGAGCCATTACATAGATATCTATATCATTCTCTCAATATATATACCTTAGCTAGGGTTTTATTGCTGTGAAGAGACACCATGACGGTGTCAGCTCTTATAAAGGAAAATATTTAATTGGGGCTGGTTTACAGTTTCAGAGGATTAGTCTATTATCATCACAGCGTGAAGCAAAGCAGCAGAAGGACAGACATGGTGCTGAGAAGAAGCTGAGAGTTTTACATCTTGATCCTCAGGCAGCAGAAGGAGTTTGTGTCCCATACTGGCTATAGGTTGAGCATATGAGACCTCAAAGTCTGTCTCCACAGTGACACAGACAACAACTGCTAATAGTGTCACTCTCTATTGTCTAAGAATTCAAACAAATGAGTATATGGGGGCCAAATCTATTCAAAACACTATAATCTCTCTCTCTCTCTCTCTCTCTCTCTCTCTCTCTCTCTCTCTCTCATCTATCATCTATCTATCTATCTATCTATCTATCTATCTATCTATCTATCTATCTATCTAATATCATATATCTATCATCTATCTATCTATCTATCTATCTATCTATCTATCTATCTATCTATCTATCTATCTATCTAATATCATATATCTATCATCTATCTATCATCTATCTATCTATCTATCTATCTATCTATCTATCTATCTATCATCTATCTATCTATCTATCTATCTATCTATCTATCTATCATCTATCTATCTATCTATCTATCTATCTATCTATCTATCTATCTAATATCATCTATCTATCGTCTATCTATCTATCTATCATCTATCTATCTATCATCTATCTATCATCTATCTATCTATTTATCTATCTATCTAATATCATCTATCATCTATCTATCTATCATCTATCTATCTATCATCTATCTATCTATCTATCTATCTATCTATCTATCTATCATCTATCATCATCATCTATCATCCATCTATGTATCTGTCTACACATATGTTGTTGTTTTGTTTTTTATTTGAACATAGGACATTTTGAAAGACATATCAGGAGATTCCGATCCTACTTAAAATTACTTTAATGGGCAGTAACTCTCATTATTTCTAGCTTGCAGTTCTTGTCATACTTCTGAAGCAGGAAAGAAAGGCAGGGGAAAATTGAGGACGTGAGAAGGAAGAGGATCCCATCACATGAAAACATGGTTAAAACCTCTAAGATTTCCAGAAGAAATAACAACTACTTAAGTTCTCTCTGTTTTCCCACTGGTAAACCAGTCCTTTCTAGGAGCCTCACTACCAACCTCATTTATAAAGAAAAGCCCTTGTCTGCCCATAGTCGCCCATTCTGAGTTCTCTCTAATACTGCCCTGGGGTTCTACTAGTCAACTAAGAGATGGGAGAGAGTGTGTGTGTCTCAGAATCTTTTTGAGATGTAACTTGAAAGCCACCAAAATGATGGATATGGCTCATGCTAACACAGTTTACACACTGAGGTGTGTTTGTCTTTCTGTGAGGCCATTGGAGGAATCTACACCTGAAGGCAGAGGCTGCTCATTCATTTCCCGGCCACCCAGACCCAAAATAATTACATAGAAACTGTATTAACCACAGCACTGCTTGGCCTATTATCTTATGCATATTTCTAGATAACTATTACATCTTAAATTAACTCATCTCTATTAATCTGTGCATCACCATCAGGCTCGTGGTTTACTGGAAGCGTTCCCGGGTATCTGTCTTCTTTGGTGGCCGATAATAATCTCCCTGATTCTACCTCCTCTTCTCCTCTATCTCCTTACTGTATCCTGGTCAGCCATAGTAGGCCAAAGCCGCTTTATTAATTAACCAATAACAGCAACCCATATACAGAAGGACCTCCCACACCACATGCTCATGCCCTTGTGTGTCTTACTTTCTTCTAAGTGTTTCTCATTCTCTTAACCCCCATGCTTAAGAACACATTAAACTCTCTCTAACAAAATCTCAAATCTGCTTCATTACTCCAGTTACTCCTGAAATTCTTTTTGGCATCAAAGCCAGAAATCCATATTTGTCCATAGTCAAGGTTCCTAAAATTCTGGGTGAACTCCTTAGACTGCTGGGGGTAGTAGTGGGGATCTATGTCTTTATTGCTGCTCTGATGACTCTTCTATGAACTTTATACACAATCATGACTTAACTTTCATGGCACTTACAATGCTATCCAAGTATGCTTTATTTTGTGTTTTCCCGAGTCTTTCCATCATCGTCTGCAGGTACCTTTTGTGGTGCTCCAAGTAGCTTCAACTCTCAACTCGATGCAGCGGAGAGTCCCCTGAGAGGAAAGCCCCAATTAAAGGATCACCCAGATCAGACTTCCTTGTGGGGGGCTTGTGTTGATGGTTAAGAGATATAGGAGAATATAGTCCACGGTAGGAGGTACTATTCCCTGAGCAGATGGTTAGGGGCTACCCAACGGAGTTAGTTGAGCATAATCCTGAGAGCAAGCCAGCATGCACCATTCTCCATGGTTTCTACTTCAACTTCCAGATTGAGTTCCTGTCCTGACTCCTCTCACTGTCAGACTGTGACTAGAAAGCATGAGCTAAATTCTTCCTTAAGTTACTTTTTATTAGTAACTTTTTATCAGTGTTTTTATTGTAGTAACAGAATGAAACCAGAATTGAGATGTAAGTAATGAAATAATGTCAGTGTTACCCCTGTCTGCATTCTGCTGCTGGAGACCCATGAAGGATGTGCTGGCTTGGTTTATTTCTGATGCTGGGTGGAGGACTACGACCTTAGGGACAGCGGGTGTGGTGCTGCTAGAGGGACCACCTATGCCACCCAGTGTGAGGCCAGGGATGACAATGGCAAATGGCCTCCTGGGTTCTCACGTGGCTGAGAGGGCTTCATTGATGACGCCTTCGCTCAACTGTGTTCGGCTGTGGACCTGCCAAGGGTCTGCTTTGCCCTGAAAGAGGCCCCTTTTTCTTATTTGGTTTATTGGTGCCAAATTCACACACTGCTCGTTACTAATCTGAGCGTATGGAGAGAAAGAGAAGGTTTAAAACAAGGCCAGCTGGTCTGGGACTGAATAAGCATGGGTTGATTCCGGACTCTCTGAGCATGGCGGACAATGAAGGCAGATGAGAAGCCAAGGACAATGGCACTAGGTTTCGATCCTAATACATGAACCGGCTTTGTGGGAGCTTAGCCTGTTTAGACGCTCACCTTCCTGGAAGTAGATAGAAGACCTTCGTCTTCCCGCAGGGCAGAGAATTTGGACTGCTCTTCAGTATCAAGAGGGAGGGGGAATGGTGTGGGGGGAGGAGAAGAGGAGTGGGGATAGGGGGAGGGAAGTGGGGGGAGGGGGCAATATTTGGGAGGAGGGGAGGGAAATGGGAAACGGGGAGCAGGTGGAAATTTTAATTAAAAAAGAATAAAAAAAAATAAATAAAAAAATAAAACAAGCGTCCTGTAAGCATCAAGTCCTGGGAACACAGTATGTCTTCTTGGAGTCCCGAGCCTGCCTCAATGTCCTCCCCAGCTTGGATCCCTGCCTCCGGCCCCTTCCTCCTGGTCCTCCTCTTTCAGCTTCTACACAGTCCATCAAGGCAGGGGTCCCTCAGTTCCTTTCCCTGAGAACATTTAGGAAGCTAGTGATTATGATGGGACATCTGAGATGGAATTTTAAAGATGAAATTTTGAAAAATATCAGGTTTTACTGCCAAGCTGCAGTTGAGCCATGCCTTTGCAAGGGCATTAAGGAATATAGTGTCCTGTCTCTTGTTCCTGTTGAAAATTAGGGATGCTGCCTCTTCTTGCTGTGAGAATATATCTGAAGATACCAGGACCCCTTCTTTTCCTTTTGGTGAGGAAGTCAGTAAGTAAGGTGATCTAAAGTGGCCTCATTCCAGAGTTAGAACATCTGCACCTTTTTCTTTTCTTTTTCTTGTATATAGAGTCCAGACAGAGTTGTGGCCTTCCTTTTCCACTGTGATTGCCTGGGTTACTGCTTTCATTATATTATTCACAATGACAATTGTGCTTAAATTTCCAGTGAAATTTTTGTTCTGTTCTTATTCTTTATTACCATATATTCATTATGTAAAGTGATGGATCTTATATGTCAATTTTCCTAAGGATCATGCATTTTGACCATGTTCATTTCTCATTAGACTTTCTCATCTCAAATAGTTCCTCTTCTACTTTTATGGTGTGTGTGTGTGTGTTTGGGTACCATGGATGCAGTGGAGGGCCAGGAAAAAAAGTTGTACTTTATTTTCCCCCAAAGATCATGAATTTGTGAATGTTAAGGTCTCAAGTAACATAACAAAATTTTTGCATGATTGCCAAGACAGCACTGAACAACTACCACATCTCTTCTACAGGTGAGTGTTGTTAACCTGCAGTGCACAGCAGAAACTGAAGAAAAATCAAAAGTCAGTTTTCTTTCTTTCCAATATCTCTGGGGGGATCTGAGTGATATGAAGAAAGAGGCCAGGAGTGCTCCATGTGGTCAGAAGTATTCATTCCTTTGTCAGGGAATAGTTTTTCATGTGTGTTTATGACACTGTTGCAGGGTCTTAGCGCATCCAGATGAGGATGAACTGGGTCTGAGAAAAGGTAAGCGTGAAAACTGCCCATTCCCCAGTTTTCCTCAATCCTGGTGACAGTCAGACCCAGCCGGGAGTCAACTCAAGCAGGAGCTCATTTATTTTTGCACGGTAAACATCTTTTAAAATAAAGAACTGCAGAGTCTGGGGGAGGGATGGAAAAGGAGCCCTTTAATCATTTCAAAGTCACCCTAAGATGCACTCAGATACCTTGCATTTACTCCCTGCATTGACATCATCTTGCCTGATTCTGGTGCCCAATCAGTTCTTGGTGTAAACAACTCGGGGCCCACCAGTCTGACTTCCTTTGGGTGCCATCTTAGCTGTCCATGTGCCCTACAGCCTGTGACACAGAAGACCCCTGTGCAGTACAACCTAGAGCAGTGTCTCTCCACCCGTGCGACTCGACCTCTTTGGAGCCTATCAAGCCTTTCACAGGGGTCCCCAGAAAAAAATAAAAAAAACAACACAAATACTTATATTATGATTTATAACAGTAGCAAAATGACAGATAAGAAATAGAAACAAAGATAATTTTATGGCTGGGGGTCACCACAACATGGGGAACTGTTTTAAAGGACTGCAGCATTAGAAAGGTTGAGAACCACTGTCCTAGGGTGAATGTATATGCAGAGACTTCCCTTCTCATCACAGAGCTGACACTAGCACCCACTAAGCCCATTCTTTCCCCCATGTGCCTAAACCTCCAGAGTTTGGCCCTTTGCTTCAGTATAACTGTCTGAACCCAGTTCTGGCTCCTGGAAGCTTCTCTTACACCAAACTCCAGCAAGTTTCTTGCTTGCAAGCCTGTGCTTCTTGTTTCCACCTAATGCAATTTCCCGTTTTCTGCTGCTGAAAAACTCCTAATGGCCATCATCAGAGTATCTGTGTATGCTGTTTTTTGAATAAACTATTGATTGATATTTGGGGATTATCAATGTTTTCAGGGCACTCTTAAAGTATGTTTAAGAAACCTTCCACGGTGCCATCTGCAGAGTGGGCCTCCTCTTGGCTCCCCTCCATGAAACAGCCTCCAGTGATTGCTTTCCTTTCTCGATGATTTCCCTGGAGGCAGAGGCCTTTATGTGGAGATCTTCAAGCTGCACCCATCACTTCTCCAAGGAACTGAGAACCAATACATAATCACACACAAGTGTTTGGGAAACTAGTTTAGTTACCTCATTCAAACTGAGGCTTGCATCAGTTTTCCCTTCCTAGTTTATTTATCTCCTCTTGCTCTTTGCTATTCTTTCCCGATTTTTTTCTGTTCCCTCCCTTCTTCCCCCTCATTTTAGCCATACATACTTGAGGAAAGTGGAGGATGAACGTAAAGTTGATAAGATAAGTCATTTGACTGATTTTGCTCCATGATTGCAGTTTTAAAGACCTGGAAGTTTGGAGAATAGTTGTTTGAAGTTTAGGAGCTGGCTGCTGAGAGCTGGCTGCTCCCTTGTTCTTCCAGCTGACCCTGTTCTTTTGTTGGCATCAAGCAGATTCCTGCAAGGTCAAATAAGAGGATCTGGAGAAGTGTTGACCATGGCAGGTTTATTGTTGCAAACTTTCATTATATTAAAGTAATAATTCTAGTTTAAAAGACAGAGAGCAAGAGAAGGATAACTTGGATATATTAATGTAGTGATAGGAAGTAAATAAATCTTGCCAACATTTTACAGTACAATAGCAAATTGTTTTCAGCTATTTTAATGGGAGGTTTACAATTGAGAAAACAAAAACATTCCATCCTTAAAAATTCGATGGTTTAGCTCTTCCAAAGTCTTATTGACTATTGGCTAAGAGAAGATTTAGCAGGACATGGAAGCAATTATGTACATTGTTTTATTATTAAATAGAAGTCAGAAGTCAGATAGGGGGATAATAACCTGATTGATCAGAGAAATAGCTGGAAGTGTCCAAGTGACCTCTTCTCTCTCTTTCCTCCATCCAAAATGACCTACTACTTCCCATGTCTCTCTATATGTTCTGGGTCCTCCAAAATCTTCATGGCTAATTTTGGGCAGCTGGTAGCTAGCTCCATCCTCAGAATCAAGGTAAACTTTATTGCCAGTCTTGGGAGTGTCAGGAGTGTCAGAGTGCAATCAAAATATCCCACAACATGACATCTGAGGAATGGTGACCAGAACTAGTGTTTGCTAAGCAGAGCAAGACTTGATTGGGGGAGGGGGAGGGAATGGGAGGTGGTGGCGGGGAAGAGGCAGAAATCTTTAATAATTAAATTAATTAATTAATAAAAAAAATAAAATAAAAAAAAATAAAAATTAAAAAAAAAAAAAAAAAAAAACTCCAAGGATGAATCCCAACCAACTGTAAATAATGCTATTAATATTTTGTCCTTTTTAAAATTTACATTTCTCAGGTTTTCTTGTTATTTTGTCCAATAGAAATGATGCTGTACTTAGAAAATGTTAATCAATTATGACAACTCCCTTTTCACCTTTGGTCAGAATGTTTCTGGTGTTTAATGACTAAAATGAAGCTGAATAATGTTTCTCAAATATTTATTTAGTATGTACTTAATCATAAAACAATAAAATTATTCACACAGATAAAAAAAAAAAAAAATAAAAAAAAAAAAAAAAAAAAAGAATTCAAGATGTTCCTAGGAGGACGATCATTAGAAACTTCTTTGAATATATGAGATTTCCTTGAATAGTAGACTTAGGTTATTAAAGAATGAAAACCTAGATCCCTCTCCGCTGCATGGACTAGTTTCAGACTACAAGGATAATCAGTGTCTTTACAGATGATGCATTGAAGATAGCAAGGATTTCAGACTCTACCTCAAGAATCTGATTCAGCATCATTTTGGTTAAACTTACCAGGATTGTCTAAGGAGTAAGGGATTCCTGAAAGGATGAAGCCAGGGAGAACGTGTGTGTGTGTGTTGTGTGTGTTGTGTGTGTGTGTGTGTGTGTGTGTGTGAGAGAGAGAGAGAGAGAGAGAGAGAGAGAGAGAGAGAGAGAGAGAGAGAGCTGGACATGAATTCTGAGAATTTTAAGCTTTGGTCTGACAAATATTTACCTTAGTTTCTTTGTAAAGAATCTTAAAAACATCCTTGAAATTTAACTTGCTTGTTAAATAGAAAATCTATTTCTATTTTCTGTTTATCTGGTATATTATATATTGTGTAAAACTCTGGAATGTGTAAACCAGAACAATTTGGGGTTACCCCATGCCCCCATAGTGTCTGCAGGACATGGATTAAAAGTTGGGCTTGAGGTGGGTTTCAAAGTTTCCATGTCACCTCGTGTCACGGGGAATGGTTTTGGGTGGTACACTGACACCCTCTCTGCATTTCAGTTCTTTGTTTGCTGACATCCAGCTTGTGTCTGTAGTCCTGTTGAAATCTGCAATTCCAATACCCTCCTGCAAAGTCATTTCCAGTCCTGATGAGTTCCATTTTGCTTCTTTCTTGCCAGACTGGGGCACAGCATGGTGTTGGGCAGTTTTCTGTCACTGAAAGAGAATACCTCAAGAAATCAACCTAAAGAGAAAAAAATTGCTGCCGTGTTTCTAGGCCTCGTGGATTCTAGTATGTGATGAGAAAAAAATATCCCTTCAAAGAACATATGCTAGAGAAAATGCTTGCCTCAGGGCCACCAGGGTGGAAAAGGGCAAACAGGATGAAATCCTCGGAGACTGTTTTTTCCAATCAAGCTTATCCAATCTCCATCACCTATAAATAGTGCTATCAGATTAAAAATCAATTAATAAAATTAACCCATTGATTAGGTCAGAGTACCCAGGAGACCTCTAGATGGCTGAATCTAATAGCAAGAGACCATGACATTAGATCAAGACAAAAAACACATGAACCATTGGGGTACATTCCTACCCAAAACAAGCTACCCCAGGACACAGTACACCTTCCATGGCTGCCCCTCCAGTCTGTCCAAAGGGCTTGAGATTCAGATTATCTGCTTGCTGAATTCTTTATTAGTTAAAGCATCCATTCAGTAACATGATAGCTTTGTTATAGAATACATAAGATTGAAATAAGATTGAAATTATGAATATTATTAATGAACATTACTAATTCTCTGAATGAGGGCCACAAATTAACAGGAAAAATAAAGGAAAGAGAAGCTCATTTTCTTCTAAAATTAGCCCATGACACACAGTGAGCACACTTTGAATGATGATCCACCAGACATCCTCCGTAATTTCTCTCTGAAACATTTATCTAAAACACAAAAAATGAGTTATACCAAATGACTTGTGTGAGAATATTCATAAAATCATTGTTAATAGCCCTAACCTGAAAACAACAAAAATGTTCATATAAGCAAACAAACTGTAGTTAGATTTTGAATGAAACACTGCTATGCAGTACAAATGAATACACAGCTAATCCATAATCAATGATTTTCAATGACAAACATATAATATTGAGGTAATACACATTCCTAATAATGTTCTCTGAGTAAAAAAATTAATTATCATTAACAGAAGTCAATATGTTTATTGCCATGAGGAGATGTGGACTGGTAAAGTAAGGATTGATTAGAAGACATGAAGGACTTTCTGGAATGATAGGGATCCTTTTCCTTTATTGGTAGGGTAGTTTCACAGGTTTATTAATTTTCAATACTCATCAAAATGTACCTAAAAAGTATATACATTTTCATTATATAGCAATTGTATAGCAATTTCAAACAATAACATGTTCTGAAACATTAGCAAGTCAGATATTGAGTGACTTACTAAATCATCAATGATAAATGCTAAATAATGAATAACTGAGCTGTTCATCTTTCTCTGTGGCAATAAAAGGTCAATACTGCTGTAAGGTCCAAGCAACTTGAGAGCAAACACAGAGAGTAATTAGTAGACTGTAATCTAGCATGAGGTCCAGACAGAAAGAGCAGTGACAAGGGCCACAATATGGAAGAACATCCTTATGGCATGTCACAACCCCAGAAGGGGTAAAATGAGAAGGAGCTTGAATTGTCTCCTAGTTGCTAGTTTAACAGGTATCTTGTTTCTTTTCCTGTTGTTGTGTTAAACTACTTTGATAAAACCACCTTGAGGAAGAAAGGATTTATTTGCTACATAATTTCATATTATAGTCCATCTTTGCTGGGAATCAAGATGACAAGTATATAAAGCAGGTAGTCACATTATGCCCAAAGTCAAGAACAGAGAGCAATGGAGTAATACATGCACACCAGTGCTTAGCTTGTTACCCTGCACTTCTGTGCAGTCCAGGAACTCAAGCCCAGGAAATGGTACAGTCCACCTTAATTCAAAAATTTCCAACCTCAATTAACCCAATTAAGATTATCTCTCCAAGCCATGGGCCAAGGTCTGTCTCCCAGATGATTCTAACTTCTGTCAAGTTGACTGAATATTAGCCATCACAGTGGGTTGAGCAATAGCTTTAATTAGAACTGAATAAAAGACGGGTATAGGGAATGGTGCCAGAACTAGAGAGAGATGAAATGCATACAAGTGAAAAGGAGGCGCCAAAAACTGCGATAGTGATAAAGACATGATCAAGAGGAGGCTTGTTAGAGCATGGGGGAGCGCAGATTTATTTAGGGAAGTGTTTACTTTCATATATGAATGATTAAATCCAGTGGCACACAGAGAAAAAAAGAAATTTTATTTTAAATTTTGAGTAGCTTCTGAGTCTTTTGTGTATTATGGAAGTAGGTAATGACGGGAGGATTCACAGAGCAGCTAGCCGTGCCAGCCCAGCTTGGTGGACATTATTTCCAGCACTTTTCTTAAGAAATGTTTTGTAAGTCTCAGTGCAGCTTCTGGCTCAACAGGTACAATTTCCTCAAATCTATTTTAGCAGAAGCAAAGTAATGGAGAAGGAAATGGCATGAAATGGCTGCCTTTTTTTTTTTTTTTTTTATTTCAGTGAGCTAGGAACAAGGTCCTTGGAAAGTGACACAAACTAAATTTATCAGTCAGCAAATGAGAGTGAACAGGATTTAAAACAGCTGCCACAGAATCACGGCAGCTTAAGACAACAAAAGAGTTGGGTGAATATCGCAAAGGGTCACTAATTCTAAAACCAAGACTTTGACAAGTGGTTTTATGTCATGAAATATTTAAATAACTACCTGTCTTCTCTGTGAGACATTTAAGTAATACTCATTGATACTTTTAAATTGATTTGTTTCCTTAAATTGTGCCATTTAATTTTGTAGTTGGTTCTGTAGTATATTGATAAACCCAAAGAATGTGTTTCTATTTATGTATATCTCAAAAAATGTTGACATTAAAAACCTTGAAACCCTTGACAAAAGAATTACCTTGAACTATCCCTTCACCAGTTGTACAAATCTCATCAGTCAAAGCTAGAAATATTAGGATTTAAGTGAAGAGTAAGTAGTCATGCAAGCAATGAGAATGGTGGAGCAATGAAGCCATAATTTGTACCCTAAATAGGAGAGTGCATTTCTTTCAGAGCTGGGAGGCACAGTTGACTAGGGGGCAGATAAAAGTATCAGAAGGGAGGTGAGCAAGTCAGGTCAGGGTACCTGATAAGGAAGGGAGAGAAAATTTGCTTGATGTATTCACTCCATTATCTGAAGAGGTTTTTAAACATGAAGCAAATAGGTGAACTCTTGTTTTATAAGTTATATTTATTTATTTGTGCGTGTGTGTGTGTTTGCTTACAAGTCCCATGGCTTAAGGGTGGTGGAGGTCAGAGGACAACTTGTGGTAGTTTGTTTTATTCTTCTACCATAGGTCCTGGGATTGAACTCAGGTTGCCAGGTTTGGCAATCAAGTGCCAATCAAGTGCCTTTGATATGTTGAGCCATGTCACTGGCCCAAGTCTCTTTTTGTGGCAGATACACATGATCTTAAAACAATTATCAATATTAGTTCCCAGTGGATTAGTAGATTTTTGCAGACATTGCCAATAATATCTTGTGCATGTGGATTGCCCAGACTATGGTATTAATACAATGCACTGATTACATATAAACATTATATTACTAATAAGTAAATATAGAGATGCTAATTTCAAAATAGTGTCATAATTAGTGAAGAGTGAAATAAAAACACCAGCAATTGTTTTTTGCATTTTCACAGTTAAAGAGACTAAAACCAATCCATAACATGTATAAGATGTCTGAAGGATAATTTAAGAGAATTAGAGGCATAGTAAGTAATTTCATAAGCAATCATTAAAATGACCATGAAAATCACTATCTTGACATTCTTCTTCATAGGACAAAATGTGGGATATAACCAAAACAATGTTGGCAAGGATGTAGAGCAACAGATGCTTTGATTTAATACAAATGTTAATGAAAGGTGGGGTGGTCAAGGGAAAAGGGGTTGGCAGTTTTTTATGAAACTGCTCATACATTGCCATATTGAAATGTTTCTCATGAGATAGTTATTGACAGCCAGGCTAATTAAGACAATTAGAAGTGTTGAGTCCTTTTACTGAAGGCTAGGCAAAGAGCAGACTCATGCCCCTGAAAAGTCTCTTGTACTTGATCTCAGGGGTACAGTGGTTTTAAGGACAAAGCCACAATTACATCAGTGTTTAAGGAGGTGATGTTACAGTAATGAGGGATTTGGAGTGGTCTGGTAATATTCACTTATCTGTATGTCTCAGTGGTATCTTCCAGACACTACATAATACATTTGGTCGTGGCCAAGTATAAACTGAAGTTTCTGTCCGATCTGGTCACACAGCCATTCAGACCCAAAGAAACGCACACAGAGGATTAATTGATTATAAGTTGTTTGGCCTATTAGCTCAGGCTTATTATTAACTAGCTAGTACAACTCTAATTAACCCATAATTTTTGTCTGTGTTTAGTCACATGGTTTAGTACCTTTTCCCAATAAGGAATTCTTATCTTGCTTCCTCTGTGTCTGGCTAGAGGTGACTATTCTCTGCCTTTCCTCTTCCCTGAATTCTCCTAGTCTGGTTGCCCTGCCTATCCTTCCTGTCTGGCTACTGACCAATCAACATTTTATTAAATCAATATGAGCAACACTTCTTTACATTATACAAGAGCATTATACCAGGGCAGTTCCTCTTTTTTTCTTTCCAAATCAAAAACTCCGAGTCTAATCTTTGTTTAGCTTTTTTCCTGATCATTTACCATTACAACTTGTAAGCAATACTCTAAACAAAGACAAACATTTATAACCCAGTTTCTGGGAACGTGCGCATAGTTTTCTCGGCCACTTCCTGCTGATTGGGGGGCACTGATAATCTTATGAGGTACCAAAGAAGATTTAGGATTATATTCAAGTCCTGACAGGAGTATTCTATAAAGCTTGATCATCTCATCCAGCAGCCTTGAAGCTGCTGTGGATGTCGAACTCGGAGGAAATTGCAATAGAGGTTTCTCTATGTATCTTTGACTGTCCCGGAACTCACTCTGAAGACCAGGCTGGCCTTAAACTCACAGAGATTCACCTGCCTCTGCCTCCCAAGTGCTGGCATTAAAGGTATGCACCACCATGCCTGTCCACTGTTTTTTTTTTTTATTTAAAAGACTTTCTCCATCCATTTCTTTTCTCTCCTAAACCTACATATACTTTTAAACACACTGTAAACTATTTAGAGGTTTTGTTTTTCTCATCTCAGTCTGTCTTTACTGTATATCTCTATCTTTTTCTGACCACATAAATCTTAAATCTGCTAAGCAGCATGGGTAGGATTAAAACTGCAGCTTTGGCAACTAGTTAAACTCAATTTCTTTCCTTTCTGAGAGTCTAGCTTCATGGCAGAGGTACTGGTGGGAGCCGTGTTTATTGCCAGCACTCTGGAATTTCAAGGTCTCTGCCACCACCAAGAAGCATGTCACTGGCTGCTCATAAACACCATTTAAGTGTTAGATGGCAGGGCCTCTTAAAAGATCTACAAGGTTTTTGCAGCTAAAGCTGGGTCAGGAAGCCTCTCTTAAAGGAACCGTGCCTCTGTTTGCCTCTAACAAACAGAGCCTACCAGAGAAAAAAATGGTTACCAAGAAACTGTACTTGGCTGTTCTTATCAGAACCTGTTTTGTAGTTTTTCTTGATTCCTTCCTTTATGTCTAAGAATTTCAGGAGGTCTTATGCAGTCAAAACTGATCTTAAACATACTGAGACAATGGGGATCATCTATCGGGAACTCACCAAGGCCAGCTGGACTGGATCTGAAAAAGCAGGGGATAAAACCGGACTCAGTGAACATAGCGGACAATGAGGACCGCTGAGAAGTCAAGAACAATGGCACTGGGTTTTGATCCTACTGCACGTACTGGCTTTGTGGGAGCCTAGGCAGTTTGGATGCTCACCTTACTAGACCTGGAAGGAGGTGGGAGGTCCTTGGACTTCCCACAGGGCAGGGAACCCTAACTGCTTTTCAGGCTTATGAGGGAGGGGGACTTGATGGGGGGAGGGGGAGGGAAATGGGAGGCGGGGGCGGGGGAGGAGGCAGAAATCTTTAATAAATAAATAAATAAATAAATTTAAAAAAAATTTTTGAAAAACTCCATAGCTTTTCGTTTTCTGTGGAAGCAAAGGTAAAACTTCCTCCCAACACATTCCTGACTTCCATTCTGAAGTGAAGACATACTTAAAATACATATACTGATTTAATTTAGTAGATTTTTCCACAATCTAGTGTCTCTCAGTCACTGTCATTTTTTGTTCATTAGTGTTTAAAAATTGTAAAGCTAATAAAACACTTTATAGGATCAAGACACCTTGTGTTATGATATTTTCCATCTTCTTATAGCTGTTCTATTGATATTATTTTACTCTCTCTTTAAAGACTTCATTATTTTTTTAAAATATTTCTTTCTATGACTATCCATACCCATTTTATTTTATTTCTTCATCCATCTAAACATATTTTCAAGTATTCTGTACCTATTCAGGGTCTTTTGTTTTGTTTTTTGATTCCTTTTGTTGTTGTTGTTGTCTGGACCTGGACTTTTAATTCTGCAGCCATTAATTGACCATGTGAGCCAAATCTTAAATGACCAGGCTACCTGCCACCTGGCTCCACTTAGCACATGGCACTGGTGCCTGGCTCTGCCTCTCCTTGGGTTGGTTCCGTAGTTCTGGGCTGAAACTGCTGCTTTCCTTCCTGTTAGAGCCAAGCTTCATGACTGTGAACACAAAACAGGAGCTGCACGTATCTTCCGCAGCTCTCAGAAGTTGGTGAGCCCCACTACAGCAGGTGTTTCTTCCACTGAACAACTGCTCAAGTGCTCAGTTGCACAGCAAAGCCTCTTAAAAGAGCTTCCTCTCTGTATGCTGGGGACACCAGGCCTGCTTGAGAGACTTCAGTTTCTAGGAACTGATATCCTGTTCTGTGTCCAGAACTTCTGTCATCTTTCTCAAGCCCTATGCAGATATATGTGCCTCACATGGGTGCCAAAAATAGTAGGACTTTCTTGGGACTCATATCTTCCAAATAATAACACAGAGACTTACTGATTATAAAAGCTTGACTTTAGGTTTGGCTTATTCTCAACATAGTCTATGCTATGTCACATGGCTTGTTGCCTCTTCTCCATACAGTACATCCAATTTCCTCTCTGTCTTGCTAGTGAATCTCCACCTCTCTAATTCCTTCCCAGAGTTGCTATCTCTGTCCATAAGTCACGCTTATCCTCTCTTCCCTAGCTATTATCCATTCAGCTCTTTATTAAACCAATCATAATGCGCTTTGACAGAGACACATCTTCACAGTGAACAAAAAGGTTATCCCGTAACAGGCAAATGATGTAATTATAATTTCAAAAAGAAAAAAAAATAACCTTCACAGATATCAAATCTTTTAGTGAAATTGTAGATAACATAACTCTTGGGTACTGTTGACTGTACTGTAAACTAGTGTAGCCACCATGAGAACAAGAATATGGTGTCAACTAAAAAGTTCAAAATTACAATCTAGCATGTCACACATGTATAAGTATCTACACACAAACAATCATGTTATGAAATTCTTACATTATACCATATGCAAAACACTGCAGTACTGGGGACTGCATCCAGGGCTTTAGACATGGAGGTAAGCACTCAACTATTAAGCTGTGGTTCTAGGCCTAAAAAATAATTTGTACCTATCTGGATATGGTGGTGAATGTTGATTGACCACTTGACAAGGTCTAGAACTATTGATAAAAGCAGTCTCTGCTCATTATCTGTGAGGAATTCTACAGGTTAGACTAATTGAAGAAAGAAGAGGAACCCTTAAATGGAGTAGGTATTAGCAAATGAGCTAGGGTCCCAGAATGGATGAAGAAAAAAAGCAAGCTGGGCACAGAAACTCGTACCTCTCTGCCTCTTGATTACAGACATAATATGAGGAGCCTCCACCCACCACACCCTCCCAGTCATGATGTACTGTATCCTCTGGAACTGCAAGTCAAAAACAGAGTTCTTTTCTTAACTTGCTCATATCAGTTATTTTATAGAACAATGAGAAAAGTCATCAGATTCAAGAAGGGATTAACAAACATGTTTTGTTGAGAATATTTTCCTAGTTGAGAATGTGCCTCAAATAATGTGTCTACTACACACTGCCATTTCCTTTTTCATCGCATATTGTATTTGCTTAACTTGTGGATTTACTGCAATTTTGCTTTCCCCCTTTCTGCTTTGTGATATGTACATTACTATCTTTTAGAGAGGAAAGTTAACGTTAGAATGGAATTAGATAACAGTAATATAGAAATAGGATTATCGTTGGCAGTTTCTTGTTTTATAGTCATAATTGCTCACCTAGTTCCTTTCTTTGTAGAGTACAATTTTCAGTGCGGTAGCTACTTAGTGGAACTTGAACCAATAAATATCTAACCGAATAAGGATTTCATCTGTGGGCATTTTTGAAATCATGCACGCACACACACACACACACACATATTTAAATTTGTTATAAAATAATTGTTAAGTAATTTACAGTATTGCTTCAACTTTCAGCAATTCCCAGTTATGATTATTTAATAATTGATATGGTAGGTATAAAGATATGGTATATAAAACAGTGCTGGTGTATCAATAAAAATGAGTCTGTTTTTATTATAGAAACTTAATGATCCTCTAAATTAACCTTGTTGGATGTGATGTGAACCTGAATGATGAAAATGATCTGCTTTACTTTTCCTTTAAAATCCTGCATCTAGAGTCTCTCTAGGACGTGAATAAACCTTGAATGGAGTCAGTCATTTGGTGAAAGTGCCAGTTAGTGAACTGTGTTTGTAATTTCCTAAATGGCAGCCATGAGGCCCTACCGTAATTACAGTTCCTCCCTAACTGCTGAGAAAATATCTACTAATCAGGTCTAGAAGCTTTTATGTATTAATGCCATTTATAAGAAAAAAATCTTTAATTAAAAGTTAAGTATGTTTGAGGGTAGAACGATGATCCCTGAATCCATCTGTTTGTGAGTCTTTGCAATCTACTTTCTTTACATTAAATGGCAAAAGAGCGATGTGCTCAGAGCAGTGAATTGCATTAACATTATGTTGCAGTAAACAGAATGGAGCAGATGCTTCCAGTTCCAAGTGCTGCAAATACACCCAGGCAATAGCTATCAAAAGAGGCAGCACAAGAACACTGATGGAGACTCCACTCCTTAACCCTCTCCTGTGGTAGAGCATCTCAACCTGAACTAAATCTGTATCAACAGTCATTCTCAATAGCATCTTGAATGAACTTACTATTCTAATATTAAGTAGGCAATTTGAGACAAGTCATTTAAACAACCAGAGTCCACAAATCTCTCCATAAATTTCTAGTCATTTACTATTCTATTTATTATATCAACTCCAATAAAAGATAACATTGCTTATGTATTTTATTTAAGTACAGAAGGTGTATAGGTTGAACAAAAGGTCTTTCATTGGTAAAGGCTTCTATTCTTTCCTTAAATATCACTCCTTTGACAGGACTTCAGTCCAGGAGAGGTTGTAAACCTCTTGATCATGTTATTTTATTGGACTAGTTTTTTTAGTATGATTTTTTACTTTTATAAAGGTTTCTTAACTAATTGCCATAAGATTAATGACACTACCTAGTGTTAAACAGTATATTAAGACTCCTCATAGCCATCTTTATTTGTATATCATTATAAGGGGGAGAAGGCTTTACCCTGTTTAACACATTTGTTGGACTTAAAATATCTTCTAGTAATTAATTTCTGGGAAACACAATTAATTATCTGCCCTTTTAATCTAGAACATTAAAGTATGTGCCAGAAATAACTAGGGCCAGTCCTTTTCTCTCTTCTTTATGTGGGTTTTTCTAATAACTCTACTGTCTGTCACAAGCACTTAACTGGGGAACTAGCTGTAGACACATTCATTAACTGAATCTCCTGATATATGCGGAGCTGGACTGAGACTTTTAGGACTTACTTTCATACTTGGTAGGTCAACAGGAGGTAAGGTAACTGAGACTAGATGACAGATTTGTTTGAATCAACACACCATCATTTCTTAGTGAACATTCCATCACATCAGAAAGATATGTGTGAATGATATTTAAGTTTCTAAAAAGAGTAAAAGAATTTTATGCACTAAAGTGGGTGTTGAGAATATATGCTCATGTGTTCAGGAGAATTTATATTTTGACTCAAGAGCCAATCTATATATTATGAAACAAAATTATATTTTTTATCTCAGATACCAAATTTAAAATTAAAATAAGACTTTTTGTACAGAAAAGCGATCATTCATAGAAAACTAAATTTGAAATTTAAAATGTAATAACTGATCTGACCAATGATTAAAACTGGAAATATAAATAGAATGCAGAAATATTTATAATGGAAAGATCATTGCAAAATGAAACATTAACAGTAACTTAATTGATCTGCAATTTATCTTAGAAAATATATTCAATAAAAGAGAGGATTGAAACTGCTGAAGCAAACTTGGTGTAAGGCTAAGCTTAAACTGTACTGCTGTTATTTTGTAATGAAAACAAACTTTGACTTGTGGTTGTCGTATGGATATCTAACTAAACATCTCAGGAGATATTCATGACCTCACTAATAACAGTGTACCAAGAGGAATGTGGGGGAAAATCTAAGTCTATATTTTGAGGATAGCCTGAAGATAGCTTGGTCAACAGTTGCTCTGTTGTATGAAGACCTGAGTTCAATCCCCAGGACAAAAAGTGTGGTGGTTTGTGATTATAATCACAACACTGAAAAGTAAGACATTGATGGATCTCTGCTACTCATTAGCTTAACTGGTTACTCCATGTCTAATGAGAAACCCTGCCTTAAATATCAGTGTGGATGGCTTCTGAGGAATGGTTCCTCTGACCCTTGACCTCCACATAGATGTACACACTGGTTCATGCATAATTCTCTCTCTCTCTCTCTCTCTCTCTCTCTCTCTCTCTCTCACACACACACACACACACACACACACACAAACACACAGACATGTGATAAATGAGCACACACATGTATGCTCACACATAGAGAGACTAGAAAATATATATAAGATAATTTGGATCTTGTTCAAAGTTACTTTGTCCTTCGTTTTTATGAGCTCACTTGGCACACAAGGAACTACACTGCTGTATAAATATTGACAGTTCAAATTTAAACTAAACATTAGACTCTTGGTACTGAATAGGACTTAATAAGTTTGTTCCAGTTTGAATGCAGTTAGCTAATTGTCCTGTATACTTCGGTACAGATGTGTCAGTCTATGCAGTGTGATTCAGTGACTGTTTAAAGAGATCCTTTTGAATTTCCAAATTTGAATGAATTCTTTTTGCTAGTGTCTGCTTTTTTTGCTAGTGTGACTTGCATTTTTTTTCATGCCCAAAACAGCCTGCATTAAAAACACAGGCAGATTTACATCTGTGAGGGCAGAAGTCACCATAGAGAGGCATCAATACCATCACAGGTAAGTTAAGAATGCGGATTGCTGTACCAAGTAAGACAGTATTTTACTTCCTTATTTTTTTTCCAACCATAAAATAGGATATAATACTTCATTTACTACAGACATCTTTTTTTTTAACTTTGAAACACTATGCTTGATTTTACCCAAGGGTGAATTAGACTATTTTCTTATAGTCATCCTCTTGCTGTGCCTCTGACAGTCTCTCATATGTAACTGTTCTTACACTGTCATTTATTGTGTTACCTTTTGCTCACAACAACAAATACATGAGAAAATAAATTTTCTTTCTTTCTCTTTTTCTTCATTTTTCTTTTTATTCCATTATTCATTCCAGTGATCTACCTATTTCGTGTAATCCTATGTATCTATGTATAGAAGAGAAATCACGAGTGTCAGAGATCTACTTGTAAGCACACTCAGGAATACCATAAAAACACTAAACTGGAAGCCATATTTATATGCAAAGTTCCTGGTGCAGACTGGTACAGGCCCTGTATATGGTGCTTCAGTGTCCGAGTTTATATGAGCTTCGATCACATTGATTCGTAGGGCTCTGTTTTTTTTTTTTTAATTGTTTGTGTGTGTGTGTGTGTGTTTGGTGTCCTTGATTATCTCTGGTTTTTATATGCTCCCCTTCTCTTCTTCCTTGAGGCTTCCTGTGTGTTGAGTGGAAGGAATTTATGAAGACAGCCCTTTACAGTTTTGTGTCCCTAGGTCTCTCTCTGAGTAATATCTGGCTGTGGGTCTCTGTTCTAATATGTTGTAGGAGGAAACTTCTCTGATGATGGCTGAACAAGGCACTGATCTATTAATATAGCAGAATATCACTAGGAACCATTTTGTCACTACGTATTTTTTTCTGTTCTATAGCAGGATTCTTTTGTTTTACTCTAGGTCCATGGGCTTTCTGATCTCAAGTTCTTGGTCACCCAAACAGTGTTGAGTATAGGTTTCATCTTCTGGAGTGGGCCTTAAAAATCAGTTGTTGGTTGGTTACTTCCACAAGCTTTGTGTCACCATTGTCCTAGCATATCTTACAGGCAGTACACTATTATAGACAAAGACAGCCAGATGGAATTCCGTCTCCCTCAGTATTGGGCAATTTCATTTCATTTAGATTGCCTTCCTATATGCATATATTTTAGAAAGTTTCTACCATATTAGGTTCCCATATTACCACCCAAGCATCCCTTAATTTCAGCTATCTCTTGTAATGTTCTCGTTTTCAACCTACTCTCTCCCCGTCTATATTTGATTATTCTATTCCATACATCCCCTCCACCAATGTCTATTTATTCTATTTTCCTTTCCAATTCATTCCTTCTAGTCCCTAACTCTATACCTACCCTTGGTTGTTCCATGAATAGTAGTACCTTGACTATCACTTAAGAGGTACTATCCACTTATAAGTGAGTACATACCATATTTTTCTTCCTGAGTTTGGGATGACTCACTCAGGATTATTTTTTCTACTTCCATCCATTCTGCAAATTTAATGATGTCATTTTCATTTTTAACAGCTGAATAATGCACCATTCTGTAAATGTTCCTTATTTTCCTTATTCTTTTGTTGAAGGGCATCAACATTGATTCCAATTTCTAACTATTATGAATAGAGCAGCAATGAACATAGTTGAGGAAGTGGTTCTGTGGTAGGATGAAGCATCCTTTGGGTATATGCCCATATAACTGAACTTTGAAAAATATCAATTCTTATCTTCCTGAGGATCTGCTGCAGTGATTCTCATAATGGCTATATGAGTTTGCACTTCCATAGGCAATGGATGAGTGTTCCTCTTACTCCACATCCTTGTCAGCATGAGCTCTCTCTAGTTTGGTTGATCTTAGCCATTCTGACGGGTGTAACACGAAGTCTCAAAGTAATTTTGATTTGCATTTCCCTGATGGCTAAGGATGTTAAGCATTTCATTGTGTTTTTCTCAGTTATTTGAGTTTTACTATTGTGAATTCTCTATTTAGATCTATATCCTATTTTTAAATTGTATTATTTGTTTTCATGATATGCAGTTTTTTGAGCTCTTTATATATTTTGGATATTAGCCCTCTATGAGATGTGTATAGTTGGTAAAAACCTTTTTTTATTCTTGTTCAAATGACAGCATTCTTTGCCATGCAGAAGGTTTACAGTTTCACAAAGTCCCATTTATTAATTGCTGATCTTAGTGGCCATGCTAATGTTGTTCTGTTCAGAAAGACTTTTCCTGGGACAGTGAGTTTAAAGCTAGTCCCTATGTGCTCTTGTGTCAGGTTCAGTGGAAATAGTTTTATGTTGAGGTCTTTGATCCATTTAGAATGGAGTCCTGTGCAGAGTGATGAGAAGAGAGCTTTTTGCAGTCTTCTACATGCAGACATTCAGTTTGACCAACACCATTTATTGAAGAGGCTGTCTTTTTCTCAGTACGTATTTCTGTTTTCCTTTTCAAGTATCAGGTGTCTATAGGCGTATTGATTCATGTTTGGGTGTTCAATTTGATTCCATTGATCAACATGTCTGTTTTTTTTTTTGTCAATACCCTGCTGTTTTCATTACTTTATCTTTGTAGTTCAACTTGAAATTGGGGATGGTGATACCTCCTGCAGTTCTTCAGTCGGGATTGTCTTAGCTAGGCTGTATTTTTGTGTTTTTGTATGAAGCTGAAATTTTTCTTTCAAGATCTGTGAAAAATTGTGAGAACTTATAACCATATTCCTTTTCGTAAGTATATACATATATACATATATGTATATACTTACGAAAAGTATATATATATATATATATATATATATATATATATATATGTAGGGGAATTGAAAATTAAGTCATCAAGGCTATCTTTGTGGCGGCGTAAATGAATGCAGAAAGATTATAAAAATATATACAGCTTTAATAAGGAAATAGACTTACAGGACCACAGGTTCCCGCAGAGAACAGGAGAAGCAGAGCAAAAAGGGCCGCTGGGATCACGCCTGGCAGATTTATCAGTAAACATTAGCCCAAGGCGAACATGCCCCCAATGGGTGGGGCTATATCCCTACATCTCCCCCTTTTGTCTAAATAAGATAGAACTAAACCAAATACAACTATATACAATAATAACAAATAATAAATATAACAAACAATATTGAGAACAAAAATTTTGTTAAACATTTTATCTCAAGGAGTCTAAATAACATAATAGCCTAACAGTGTTGTAATAAAAAAAAAAAAAAAGAGTAACTACAATTATATAATCTTTAACTCCGTCAAAGATCCCCACGTTGGGCGTCAAAATGTGGCGGCGTAAATGAATGCAGAAAGATTATAAAAATATATACAGCTTTAATAAGGAAATAGACTTACAGGACCACAGGTTCCCGCGGAGAACAGGAGAAGCAGAGCAAAAAGGGCCGCTGGGATCACGCCTGGCAGATTTATCAGTAAACATTAGCCCAAGGCGAACATGCCCCCAATGGGTGGGGCTATATCCCTACATATCTTCAAACATCTATTCTAATACCAACTCACCTTTTTATAGAAAGACATTATGATCATATTGAGTTATAACCATCTAACCTCTTGCAGATTCTCTGCACACCAATGCCTACATTTTGTCTGATTTCCTAATCTGTCTTATGTATTCATTTTATACATTTATAACTAATTCCAGTAATTGTTAATATTAATTAAGATCAGTGTGCTATTTTCATAATTATATATAGTATACATTTTGAACAAAGGTAGTTCAATATGTTCAAAGATCATTAAACATTTTAAATATAAAATAGATTTTGTTAATTTTGTTTGTTGTTCTTTTCCTCGTAATTTTAATTTAATTGTAATCTAATTTGAGCATATGCAACAAATTATATTATAATTTAAATTGTATTATTTATTTTATATATTATAAATATTAACTGTATATATGGCCAATTTATGTTTTTGCATTCCTCTCTAAAGGCATGCAATGTACAACATTATGAATAGTCTCTACGCTTGTGCAAGTATCTTTTGACCAAATAAGCATAGACATTTTGGGATTTGGGGAACCTTTGGTAGATGTCTAAATAACGTTGTCTTTAGGAACTTTTACTGTACTATAATAAAAATGTTTTACTAAAGAGTTATGATATGTTTTAAAGTTTTTAAAGGCTCATTTTACTTTTCATCTACACATACATGAATTTCAGCTATTTGTGTGTAACACTGAATTCCTGGAAGCTGGAGGTGCAGGTAGACGGGAGCCACCAGACATCAGCGATGGGAATTGAACTCATGTCCTCTGGGAGAGCAGTCGGTTCTCTTAACCACTCACCTACCTCTCCAGCTCCATAACAGATTGATTTTGTATTTTTAATTTTGTCATTTATTTATTTTTAGTGTTTTATTTTTCTGTTTGAGATAGACTCTCACTTTACAGCCCAGGCTGATGTGAAACTTTTAGAGATCTACCTTTCCCTGCTTCCCAAGCACTAGGATTAAAAGCATGTGTCACCATGCTTAGGCTTTAGTTTAATTTTCCCCTCAGTGTTATTTATTACTTCTCTCTAACAAATTTTGAATATGAGACTTCTCTTCATGCCCCAGTAGGTGACTGAGAAAAGCTGTACATCATTATTTACTTCATTTCATTCATTATTTCTGAGGTGACTGTGGTTTCCCAGGGTTCTTGACCATGTGTGTGGAGTCAATTATTCATGTCCTTTGCTCATTCTTTACTCCTGTGCCTGTGCACAAAGATATATAGGGTATTAAAATATTCTGCATATGAATTTTCTGTTATTTACATATAAATGACTTCTCTTGATCTATTTGACTTTTAAATTTATGCTTTCTTATAATACAGTTTAAAATAGGAAGAAATAAACTGTTTTAATATTTCCAGTTATGGATTTGCGATTTGTCTTTTGTTTAAGAAATTCTGTTTAGTTTATATTTTAAACATGCCTATATTTTCTCCCAACAGTTTCACAAGTTTTGATTTAGGATCTTTTAAATCTTTCTATGATGTTCTTATTGGGATATCGAGAATAACTTCATTTATCTACACAAGAATAGCAATTGTATAAATGTCAGTCTTACACTGACTTCGATGTGCACATTATCAACTGGTTGCAAAATTCAAAGGTTCATCATTTTGTTCCTTTTCTGTGACTCTAAGAGTTTATGTATCTATTTATGCATTTGCTTAAAGAGATTTGGCTATTTTTCCATGTTTATTCCAGAATATTATAAAATATACAGAATCTGAACCGTTGGAAAAATTGTTTATAAAATAGATGTTGATAGTTTATGTGTCAGCTTAAAGAGGGGAAGTTTTAATGACATCGTGGAATTTGCAGGCAAATGGTTGGAAAGGGGTGAGGGTGAAGGGGAGCAGAAGTGGGGTGAAAACGTGAGAGAATAGGATGGTCGGGAAGGTGGGAGGGACGGAGTGGGAGAGCAATGAAAGAGACACTTTGATAGAAAGAACCACTATGGTTTTAGGGCAAAACCTGGTACAAGGGAAATTTCCAAGAATCCACAAGGATGACCCCAACTACGTCACCTAGCAATCAGTGTGAGGGTATCTGAACTGGCCTTCCCCTGTAATCAGATTGGTGAAAACCACTACTATCATCAGAAAGCCTTCATCCAATACCTGCTGGAACCAGTGCATAGATTCACAACCAAGCACCAGGTTGAGCTCCAGGAATCCAGTAGATGAGGAGGAAGCAAGGGAGGTCAAGATCATGATGGAGTAATCTACAGAGACACCTGATCCAAGCTCGTAGAAACTCATGAACACTAGACCAATAGCTGTGGAGTCTCCATGGGACCCACCTAGACCCTCTGTATGTGGGAGGCAGTAGTGAATCTAGGACTATCTGAGGAACCTCTGGCAGTAGAACCCGGATCTATCACTGGTGCATGAACTAGCTTATTGTAGCCCATTCCCTTGTGTAATGCCATGCTCAACTTTAATGCACGGGGAGGGGTTTAATCCTTCTCCAACTTAATATACCAGACTTTGTTGATTCCCCATCATAGCCCTTACCCATTGGGAGGAGTGGATGGGAAGTGGGCTGCAGGGCAGGTAAGGGGGAGCAGGAGGAGGCGTGGAAGGGAGAACTGTGGTTGCATTTTAAAATGAAACTTAAGAAAATTAAAGGAGGGGAGGTTTTATTTAGAATCTTGTAAATTTTGTTTACAATGTCTTCCATCTCTGTAAGTTTATAAGATTGTCATTTATGCTTTGTTTATAGCTTCTAAGGAAGCAAAGAATATGCAATGGTAAGAGATATAAATTACATGAATTAACATTTGTTAAACGTAGCCAACCTCTGAGATTTTTGTTTCATATGGTAAAGGCATTCTTTGTTATGAGGTGAGATTTGAGCATATAATCTTTGAATTTGTGACTTTATCTAGGAATTTATAGTTTGAAGTATAATCAATAAATTAGTTTGATGATATTAACAAATGATATTCCATGACAGGATAGAATTGGAAGAGAATGATTCTGAAGACCATGTACATACAATTATAGAGCATCACATAATATCTCACAGTGTTGTATCATGGCTGCACTCATTTTCTATAAATGCTTTTAAATAGTCACAAATAAAAGACTTGTTACTTCCTAATTATCACTCATATTTCTTCTGAGAAATACCAAGCACAAGATTTAGCATTTGAATAGCAGACACATTTGTATTTCCACTGAACAAACCTTTCTAAACAGTCCTATTAGCTTGACCTCTTATATATTTAAGTCCTGAAAAGAATTTTATTTTATATTATTTCATGGTCATTGTTCATGTGACATTACAAAATATTCACTTGAGTTATCAGAATCACCAAAGGTCATTGAAAAATGGTGGCGCACGCCTTTAATCCCAGCACTCGGGAGGCAGAGGCAGGCGGATGTCTGTGAGTTCGAGACCAGCCTGGTCTACAGAGCTAGTTCCAGGACAGGCTCCAAAGCCACAGAGAAAACCTGTCTCAAAAAACCAAAAAAAAAAAAAAAAAACTCAATTAAAAAATTATATATATGCACATTTATACGTATGGTTCTATCACAAAGCATAATTTCTGTTTTCCCAATGCAAGTCCACATACACATACATACACACTTTCACAAACTGTCATACTATAATACATGAGTAAAAAGTGCCTCAGCACACAGAACTTTGAATCAGCTTAATTGACAAGACTATGATCCTGTGTTCTATACTTACCAAATAATTTACTTCAATTAAATCCCAACTGCAATCAACAACATTTCACAAAGTGCGTTTAAGTATGATACTCAAATTGTCATCAAAATAAAAGAACATGCATTTGTTTTTAAGTATTTGTATGTTGGCTAGTAATTTTAAAAATGGTTAGTGTTGTGGCGCACGCCTTTAATCCCAGCACTCGGGAGGCAGAGGCAGGCGGATCTCTGCGAGTTCAAGGCCAGCCTGGTCTACAAGAGCTAGTTCCAGGACAGGCTCCAAAAGCTACGGAGAAACCCTGTCTTGAAAATCAAAAAAAAAAAAAAAAAAACAAAAAAAAGTTTAGTGTTATAATTTTGTTAATTTATATACAAATGTACAATAACAACACAAGGGCTCCCAAGTAAAGAGCCCTGATCAGTGAGTGAGGAAACCAGGATTTGGCAAACCTATCAGTTTCAGTTGTCTATTTGGGTGGCTGGATCTTAGGATCCGGTCCAGGCCATGCAGCAAGACTGAGCAGCTTCTGCTGTACAAAGAACACTTGCAACTCCATTTAAGAAAACAATCACTGCTCATTGTGGCAAAAAAAAAATGTGAAAATGTGAATAGGACATGATGCTTTTAAAAGGATGGAAGCCGGGCGGTGGTGGCGCACGCCTTTAATCCCAGCACTCGGGAGGCAGAGACAGGCGGATCTCTGTGAGTTCGAGACCAGCCTGGTCTACAAGAGCTAGTTCCAGGACAGGCTCCAAAACCACAGAGAAACCCTGTCTCAAAAAACCAAAAAAAAAAAAAAATTAAAAGGATGGAAATACTAAAAATGAGTTTGAAGATTTAGAGATGTCTCAGGCATGCAGCTGTGACCACCTGAACTCAATCTCCAGAAAACCAAACGCAACAACACCTGTTGGAGGAGGTTGCTCATTTGTTCCCAGCTGCTCAGACTTGAAATAATCATACAGAAACTATATTATTCACAATATTGTTTGGACAATAGCATAAGCATATTTCTAGCTAGCTCTTATATCTTGAACTCACTCATTTCCATTAATCTGTATATCGCTGTGTGTCTGTGGCTTATTGGCAAGGTTCCGGTGGGCTCCAGTGGGGGCATCTGTCTCCTGTGGGTGACTATATGGCTTCTCCATGACTCTGCCTATTCTCTCTCTATATATATGTATATCTATTTCAGCCTCGCTTTATGCTGTCAAGCCATTGGCCAAAAGCAGCTTCTTTATTAACCAATAAAAGCAACACATATACAGAAGGACTTCCCACACCAAACAGCAAACTTAAATACACTGTCATGTGTCTGTAACCCTCCACTCATGACTGTGAGATGAGAGGCAGAGCCAGAGAATCCACAGAAGGTCACCAGAGAGACAGCCTGGCATAACATAGCACAGATATAGAAATGAGGAGAGCCCCTGCCTCTTGGTTGAAGGTGTGAATGAACTCCCAAGCACTTTCCTCTGACTTCTATACCTTTTCTGTAACATGTACACACATACATAATAAAGTCTATAACATTCTATGAATAACAGCCTTAATTATTATTCTTTTATCTCGCTAGGTGCAGAGTGTGCTTTTTAAAAAACAGAATATTGATGTTTCTTCCCTTTCTGGAGAACGTTGCATGTGTCTATAGGGGTGTATGTGTGTGTGTATCTATATACACTTGTATTGCACATGTGCCCTGTGAAGATCAGTCATGGGTATGGCTCTTCAGATGCCATCAACTTTAAGCTAGAGGGACCTGAAAAATCATGAACTAGGCTTGCCTAGATGGACAGAAAGTCCTGGGGGACCCTCATATCTCTGCTTTCTGAACACTGTGATTGAGAGCACAAGTCCCAAGCCCGACTCCTTACACAGGTGCTGGTGACCAGACTCAGCTTCATTGATTAATATCCATCTCCAGCCCCTAAGCATCATCAATCTAAGAACATTTCTCTGGGCAGAGTTAGCAACACTCTACTTTGTTTTATGAGATTATTCAGTATCTTTAAAGCAAAATTAAGAGAGCTGATGACATTTTATTTCATATATTTTTGTGTGAATGTTCTCTCTCTCTCTCTCTCTCTCTCGTGTGTGTGTGTGTGTGTGTGCACGTGTGTGCACATGTGTGGATGGTTGTCAGGTATCTTCTTCAATTGTCCTCCACTTTTTTTTTTTTCAGAAAATTTCTTTCATCCACATTAGAAGTCACTGGTTTGGCTTTCCCAGCTGATCAACAATCCCCCACAAATCCTCGTGCTGGGACTGTTTATCTGTCTTTTGTTTTATTTTTAAGTGCTTGCTGGGGTTTGAAGTCAGGTCCTCATGCTTTGTGCAGCAAGCATTTTAGTGACTGAACTATCCTGCCAATCCAATTGTAGTGTGTGTGTGTGTGTGTGTGTGTGTGTGTGTGTGTGTGTGAGAGAGAGAGAGAGAGAGAGAGAAACAGAGAGAGAGAGAGAGAGAGAGAGAGAGAGAGAAACAGAGAGACAGAGACAGCTATTCTAGATATTGGACTTGAGGCTCCACATGTATTAGGCATGTAGTCTACTTCTGAGCTATATTCACATCCCCCAAGAGTTGTGCACATTTAAAAGTATAAAAATAAATTTTTACTTGACCAAAAGAGTCAATGTTTTTCTGTTATAAATGTATTCATCTAAGTTGAGTGTTTCCTGTAAGTATGATCTCCTCTTTGTAAAAGTCTTTTTTTTGTCCTGAAATCACTGAGCACATCAGTGTTTTATAGTTCAATCCAAAGCAGAAGCTCTTAGAAGAAAATGGGATTCTTTGATATTTGTCAGATTAAATATATTCTTGTCATCTGGATGAAAGAAGACCTTTTTGTGTGTGTGTTCCTTATGATCTTCAAGAGGCATCTGATTCTCTAATTAAACAAGGGAAGCACAAACATCCTTTAGTACACCCCTCTGGGGTCTCACTTTGGGCTCCTTTGACTTGTTTTCAAATGTGTTCTTCAAGCTGTTCAAATTAGTCAAATTAATGTCTGACATTCCATGCAATCAGAGTGTTGGAAGGAGTCTTTCAAGTTCTCCTGAAATTAACACTCTAGCCTCGCTAGATAACTCAGAAAGAGACAGATTTATATCCCAATTTTTTTCTGGTTTGTACTAAAGAACATTGCTTTATTTTTATGGTCGAATATTTCTGTCTAGTGTGTCTATGTTTGTACATACATGCAGGTGCCACTATGCGTGTATATTACATAAAAGTTTACACACACACACACACACACACACACACACACACACACATATCTCACATATTAGAGAGGGTGAACAGATAAATAAGCCCGACATAGACAAAGAAACAAGGGGAGTCTTCATACTTAGAGCTGATCACATGCAATTTTCATAACTAGCATTTACATGGACAAGTTTGTCTTCACTTTTCCAAAGCTGCTTGGGTTGCAGCTACAGCTTCTTGCTGGTAGTCTTTGTGTGGTTTTGCTGATCCAGCTGGACCCCATCCTATGGTGAGACACACAATGAATCAGGAATAGGTGGAAGTAGAAATCTCACCACACTCCGGTGATGACTTTGATAAAAATAGTTATGTCCCTCGGTATACCACTTCTCTAAGGCTAGGAGTAAGGAAACATGAAGTTCATTTTTCCAACATCCCCTTCAACATAAATCATTGCACTTTTGTTTTCCCTCGTCTACAGTGTAACTACAGTAACTATGATGACTCCACAGGGATGTGATAAGCTGAATTAGCTAGCATACATGAGCAGTATTCTATAAATACTAGCTACTTCATGATGAGATGTAGACGTGGCGGATCTGTGGCGTTCACCAGTTAAAGAGAGTAAGATGACGAAACACTCCCAAAATTCAGTGTCTGATGGTCACTAGGTATCCACAGCAATTAATTAAATTAATTAAATAAACGTTCCCATTAATCAGTCATGCCACCCACATTCTAAGTGTTCAATATTGACACGTGTTCAGTGTTTACTCCCACAAGAAAGGGGATAAAGAGCAGATTTCACCACTGGAGGAAGTTCCACAGGAGGGGTTGTTGCCTTGAATAGAATTTTAAGGAACAGCTCTAAATCATGACGATAAGGTTAAAAATCAGTGAGGACTCACCATGTCAGGTACCAGGCTGAAAACATCAATGAGTTTAACTGATACTTGGACAGAGCATTTTTACTCTCAGAAGCCTCATGAAATACTCATTATTACTATTCATATTTTATATCTGAGGAAACTGAGAAGTCCCTAGTTTGAAGAATAGTTCATTATAGGCATGCTGATGTATAGGCATAGGCTCAGCACTCAGGAGGCTGAGGCAGAGCAATTTCGAGCTCGAGGTCAGCTGGGATTATGTAGCAAAGGGTCTTAAAAGGGGAGGCGAAGGAGGAAGAAAAAGGAAGAGGAGGAAAGGGAAAAGTCAAGACATGACTTCAGGCCACTTACGGGATATTATCTGGGAGATTTATGCCTTATACATAATGCTTCATCCTCTTCTCCCCTTTCCTTTACCTTCCCTTTATTCTTCCCCTTTACTTGTTCTTCAGTGGGGAGGACAACAACAAGTAGCCCAGGCTAGCCATGAGCTCACTATGGATAATCTTGAATTCTTGATCCTTTTGTCCCCACTTTGCTTGTGCTGGAATGAGAAGCATCTATCACTATACTTAGTGATGAGCCTTTTTTCCATTTATTAAGTTTGTTATATCATCTGTTACTGTACAAAGTGATTGTAATGAGATGATTTAAAAATATTTTCAACTTTCACTCTTTCTAAGATGAAGACTCAGAAATTCCATCTTTTGCAGTCATACTTGATATTGTCAAGAAACAGACAACAAATACCAATAGAGAAAAAGGGAAAATAAGGCCTATACACAACTGGTGGGAGACAGGGTTGGTGCAGCCATGACAGAAACTGAAAGGAGAACTTCCATGTGGTCCTGATATATGCCCAAAGGAACCCAGTTTAGCCTCCCACAGCCTGTTTATTCTAAGTTCTGGAATTAGCCATGGTGGCCATGAGCAGGGGAATGGACAGCTATAAGGATTAAAAATGATATAGAAAGTGTATCTAACTGAAAATTATGTTTAGTGGCATAAGCCACACCTAGCAAAACAATTATCACAAATTTTCTTTATATGTATTGTCTACTTCTTTATCTCTATCTTCTATCTATCCATCAATCTCTCTCTCTTTCTCTTATCTATCATCAATCTATGATCTATCAACTTTCTATCTGTATGTCCATGATTTGTATATCTTCTACCCATCAACCCATCCATCTATCTTCTTATGACCATTTATTTTTTCTATTATCATTTATCATTTATCAATTTATTTATGGTATAAAGACAGAAAGGGGAATCTTTAGAAAGAGGAAGGGGGCCAGTAGAAGAAAGTGGACAAGAAAAAGCAGTTTTGGGAGAACACACATACATATATACATCATATTGTTTTGTCAAGGCAGGGTTTTTCTGTGTTGTCTTGAATGTCCTGGAACTTGCTTTGTAGACCAGGCTGGCCTTGGACTCCCAGATATCTGCCTGCCTCTGCCTCTCAAGTGCTAGGATTAAAGCTATGTGACACTATTGAGCAGGGGATATATTATATTAAAATGTCATAATAACTGAGCGGTGGTGGAGGCAGAGGCAGAGGCAGACAGATCTCTGGAAGTCCAAGGCCAGCCTAGACCGGAAATTCTAGGAAAGCTGTGGCTACACAGAGAAATCCTATCTCAAATATCAAACAAACAAATAAGTCATTTTGAAACCCACACCTCCATACATTTAATATATACTAATATAATTAATTTTTTTAACCATATTGACTATCTGGTCCGGGGACCAAACCAGTTATTTGGATAGTAACATAAAAACAAGATGCAGTTGATGGGGGAGAGTCTTCTGTTTTGTGTTGATTTCATTGGTTAAATAAAGAGACTGCCTTGGCCCTTTAATAGGACAGAAAATTAGGTAGGCAAAGTAAACAGAACAGAATGCTGGGAGAAAGAAAGCAGAGTCAGGCAGTCCCCATGATTCTCCCACTCCAGACAGACCCAGGTTAAGATTTTTCCTGGTAAGCCAGCTCGTGGTGCTACACAGAATATTAGAAATGGGTTAGATCGATATATATGAGCTAGCCAATAAGAGGTTAAAACTAATGGGCCAAGCAGTGTTTAAAAGAATACAGTTTCCGTGTAATTATTTCTGGTAAAACTAGCTGGCGGCCAGGAGCCAGGAGCAGGAACGCGGCCCGCAGCTCCTTACTACATGAAGTCCTACAGATTTTATGTCAGATTCTTTTCTGTTATCAGCTCCTTTATCTCCCTCAGACATGAGGGTACATATTTGGCCTATTACTGATAAACATGATCTTTAAAAACCCTCAGTCAAACATTTCCACATTTAACAATGCAAGCAGGGTGCTGCATTCTTTGCCTCCTAGAAGAAAAGGCAGTTTGATGAAGCATCATGCTGAGCTGGGCCTCTGTTTTGTCTCTTTCTATCTTACATTATGTCAATAGTAACAAATGCTTAACCATTTGGATTACTGGTGCTTTGACAGTGTTACAAATCTTCTAACATCAAACATGCTAATGATAAAATTAAGACAATCAAAGCCTATTATTGGACTTCTGAAGGCAAACTGCTCTTTTCAGAGCAATAATAGTTTCATTACAAGACTGTGATTTCCCTGTGTTTGTGCAATCTGCTCTTGATCGGCATATGTCAATCTCCTTTACTCTGCACACCTTCCCTGCTATATTTAGATGACATTTTGATGGTACGTGTGACTCATGCAAAGCTAATAATGCTTTTCACATTCAGTTCAACTTGGTCTAATAAACTTACATAAGCAGAAAATTAGTAGCATTTGTGTAAAAACAATTCTTCGGAATTATCTTGCACCTGGAGAATTACTGCTTCAGCGTGGGCTAAAAATGTCTCCATCTGATTACTTCTACCATGCTATCAACCATTTGCTGTGATATTATTTCAAAGTAAGAGAAAAATGATGTTGTCACATAAAACACAGAACACTATTTACACTTCAATAAAACTGTGCACCAGTCATATGTTCCAGGGCTATCTAATCTTAAAAGAGACATGCCATTTATTCTCATAGAAAAGAGTAATAGGCCAAGAAAATTATTGATGAAATTTCTAAAAGGATGTGTAGAATTCCTTGCTCCCATATACACAGTCAAGAAACATTTCTTAATTGGCTAATAAGGGTTAGTTTTATACAAAATGCTGCTCAGTGATGTTGTATTTAGAAACACAAAACCCTGTAAAAATATCCCTGTAATCATGGTGATGTTCTGCAGAGTTTTGTGTTCATTTATCATCTTCATGTACTGACAGGTAATGTGAGAAGGAATTTAACTTGCTTGATGACTACATAGTTCTTGAAGTAGAATCAACGTTATTTTTAAGAAATCCTATCAAGTATGCTTGAAATAGGTTTGATATTGTAAATTAATCAGGGAATTTATATTTATGCTAATCTCTAGGCAAAAAAATATATTATAATTTGTATGTGATTGCATGCTATAACAGGAGACAGGATGACACAGAAATTAGTGTGTGGAATGTCTAGTTTTGACATCAGAGGGAGAAAATTTGAGGACTATACCTTGACCCAAAGTTAAACAGAGATGTAAATGTTTCTATGGTGTAAATTACTAAAAACAATGAAAGATAAGTGAAAGAACCTCGTTGTTCATGAAGGAAGCAAACCCTAAGCAGAATTAGTGTGAGACACTGAGATCCACAAGTCCCCATGCACTTACTCTGAGAAGTTATAAATATGAATAGGTAGTTTCCGCAGACAACAGAGGAAGCAATCTGAGGGAAACTCCATTACCACAAGTCATCCATAGTTTGGAAAAGGAAACAGTTTAATGGGCTCTGAAAATTAAAAGAAACCACAGTGGGACAAAGACTAATGAGTCCCGCGAGCCTCTGGGCTGCCACCACCAAGCATCCCCAACATAACATGGAAGTGGCGATGAGTTCTCAGTCCTGACCGTTAGAATCCCAAGACCACTGGACTGCTGGATCGACTGTTTCTGAAGCTAAGAGAGGTGACTAGGTTCCGGTGTCTTCCCTGGGTTTAGCTTTGCTGGTGATGTCATATCCTTTACCTGTTCATATATCCCCAAGTCTCACACAGCATTCTCCTTCTGTGTGTGGTTTTCCACTCTTCCCTAGGACTTTCATCATGCATTGTGAAGAGGAACTTACATTGTGTGTCTTACGTGATTTCTCAAAACCCTCTTGGAAGCCAAAGCAGGTCATACTAAGAGAATAGTACTTTAATAGTGAAGTTCTGGGTAACATGGTCCTCTTACAGTAGCATGAGAGGATTTAAGGCTCAATGGAGAGGACCAGAGAATTTGAATAACTTGAAGAGATTCCTTGAGATCTTTGCTCTTCTTTTTGACACTCTGAACAGACTGCAGCCACCCCTGACTCAGACATCTCATGAGCAAATACATAACAGCGCATACCTCAGGCAAACTGAAGAGGGGGATTAATCTGTTTCTACAACACATAAGTACACATTCTGTGTTTTAAAACAACCCACATTTACTATCTTATACTCCCCAGCATCCACTTTCTTGATTATATTATACAAGGATTTATTTTTATGACTTTTTAATTTTTTTGCAACTGAATATATAATTTAAAAGAAGTTTTAAAATGTTCCCTGAGAACTATCTGCACAAACAAATCTAATATTCAAAATTAGTTTCACTTTCTTAGATAACACATTAAATATTTTAAATAATGTCTACATCTTAACATAATTAGGAAATTAACAGTTATGTCAAGCCATACCTGTGAATTAGCCTATCAACTCAGATATAATTCAAGAATGATGAAGTATAAAATCTGTAGAATATTATATTTGTTGTTTTTAGTATAAGATAATGTCTTATGGGGGGAACAGAGAACTTTATACCTAACCCAGACCTTAAAAAATAATGAGGGGTTTGGATACAAGTCTTCAAACTAAGTAAAAAAAAAATCAACCACTTATAATGACTAGAGACAAACAATTAGTATTTTAATTACTTTATTGATTTTTTAAATTAAGATGTCATTCAGATTTATTCTCTTAGGAATTCATGAGAAAAATCTAATTCCTTCCCTATCTCAGTCTCAAGAATTTTCCCAGCTTTCTTAGCTGTGACACATTCCTTCAGCTTCCGAGCGACAGACCATTCCATTCTGACCTCTGCTTTTTCCCACACATATTTTCATCTCACTTCTCTGTTTGTAAACCCTCTCATAGAGAAACCCCGTTGCTTAGATGGCTAGACATGGCCCTTCTGTGTGATTCAGGATAACCTCCCCATGCCAAGGAGACGCTGCCACTTACATCAAATATTGATTTCAAATATGACTGTTCTCTCAACCCTGTAATGAACAAGATGGAGCTTTTCTTTTATTCCTTTTCCTTTGTCTCGGCTGACCAGTTTTAAATAATCATGCAAATTTTTATATTAATTACAGAATGCTTGGCCAATAACTCAGCCTTATTACTTACTAACTCTTACATTTAAATTAATCCCTTTTGATTAATCTATGTATTGGCACGTGGCCATGGCTTTACTAGTTCTCTGGCATCTTGCTTCTCAGGTGGATGATTTGAGTCTCTCACTGACTCTACCCTTCTTTCTCCCTGTATCACTATTTACATTTCTGGCCTGGCTTTATTCTTACTGGCTATAGGCTAATTCATCTTGGTTTATCAACCAATTAGAGCAACACATATTCACAGCACACACAAGGATTCTCTCACAATAGCAAATAGATATTACCAATATCTATATTATCTGTTTTTCAGAGAACACGGGAAATGGCATTTAGCTCATTGATGGTGAACTGTGGTTAAAATTGGCCAGAGTGTCTGAGATGACCACTCACTTCCAGACTTTGGAAATCATGGAGGTGAGCTCTGGATCTCACATCTTCCTTGATGAGGCCAGCGACTGGATGGAAAATACAGGAGCATCTAGCAAGAGGTGAGTCTCATTTATATCATTAAACATCATGCATGTCTTTAAGGTATTTTGTGAGTAAAAAGACAGTCACTGGGAATGAAGCTACTGATATATAGTTATTTTTCATTGCAGAAAAACTTACATTTTAAAGGATTAATACATTCTTTCAAATACATTTAAAAGTTGCTATTTTCCATATGTTTGAAGTTGATGTTTAAATTATTTATAGCAATTTTCGAAGTTATATATGATGTAATTTCTTTTTATCTTTTTGTTTGTCCTGGGCTTGTGGAATCTGTGGAAGAGGGGAAGGAAGGACTGTAGGAGCCAGAGGGATAGAGGACACCAAAACCCAGCCCCCAGTCAGCTCAGCAGGGCTCACAGGGGCTCTCTGAGTCTGATGTGGCAATCATAGAGCCTGCACGAGTCTATGCTAGGTCCCCTGCATAATGATTTAATTTCTAATATTAAAATATTAGATATTATTAGACATTTAAATTATAATTTTAATTTTAAATGAGCTAACCATATTTCTTATTCATAGAAACTACATATTGTTGTGGGAGCTGCGGGCTGTGTTCCTGCCGCACCAGCTCCTGGTCGCCTGGCTAGCTTATGCCCCAAAATAATGACACACAAACTGTATTCTTTTAAACACTGCTTGGCCCATTAGCTCTAGCCCTTACTGGCTAATTCTCATATCCCGATCAACCCATCTCTAATAATCTGTGTAGCACCAGTCTTACCTGGAAAGATTCAGCATGTCTGACCTGGCAGCTGGCTGCATCGCATCTGGCTCTGAGCGGAGCTGCCCTGCATCTGCTCACTTCCTTTTCCTCCCAGCATTCTGTTCTGTTTACTCCACCCACCTATGTTCTAACCTATGAGGGCCAAGCAGTTTCTTTATTATTTAACCAATGACTTTCCTCCATCATTTCCCCTTTTTCTGTTTAAACAAAAAAAAGGAAGGCTTTAACTTTAACATAGCAAAATTACATATAACAAAATAGTTAGAAAGCAAGAATTACAGTTACAATATTTACATCTACTTTATCTTTTATCATAACAAAGGAAAACTATAACTATAACTAACTATTCTTCAACTCCATCAAAGACTCCAGAAAGATACAGTATTACCTAAGCAAACAAGAAATAAGCAACTTTTAAACTCTAGAAATGACAGACGCCAACATATCATAACAACTTGATATCTACCGTCATTTATGCTAAGAAAATAAATAAGCTAGCTTTCTTTATTTATATATTTTCTTTATTTTCTCAGTTATTGTTTCTGTAGCAATTGTATCATAGTGACATTTTTAATAAAGTATTCATCAATGCTTTATGTTACTGCTAATATAAAAAGCTATTCACAGAAAGTGTTACATATTCAAGTGTCTCTTAAAATACCACAGATTGTTATTGGAGTTAGTTCTGTTATTATTATAAAGTCATGACAAAGACAATTAAAATATATTCAGTGTCTGCAAATTTACCAGTGGCATTTTATTGAAAGGTTATAACAGTGAAATAAATGAGATTTTAATTTTTTTCAAAGGGTTCAAATATCAGAGTATGGATGTAGCTCACTATTAGAATTTTACTTTAATCTTTTTAATAAAAGTGCCTAAAAGTATTGAATCATAATTTTGTTAAGGCAATAACATTATTTAAGTTACGTTTTAACTACATACTAGATGATTTTTAGCAAAAAATAAACTATTTACTATTTTCCCATTCAATTGTTCTTCCTTTACTTTCTCACAAAATAGTCATAAATATTAGATTTCACCAAACATTTATAAGAATGTGTTAACTTGACTAAAATAGTTAGAAAATTCTTCCCACTAATTTCAAGAGATTAGTGCTCCTGTTGAAGTCATGAGTGACTGTGACTTAGAGAATACACCTAAGGCGCTTGTACAGTCTGCATTGTGATAGTGCTAAAAGTCAGGCTCCACACCTGCAAGATCAGGAGGGGGAAACTAACACAAGACTTCCACTGTGACGTCACCAAACGAATGTCCTCCTTTGAGAAGGACTGAGATAGTCATAAGGTTTGAGGAACACTAATTGTTGCCTGTGGGACTTGAACCCTTTCCCCTTCATGCAGGCCCTGTCTGTTCCCGCTCTTCTGTGGTGTCCAGCGTGTCAAGCATTTCTGCTATCACCCAAAGCTTGATCACAGCAGCAAGTTCATACTTGTCTGCCTTCCTCTAACTGAACATCTTGGCCAGGTCTCAAAATGCACCCTTCTCTCAAGGAAACCATATCAACTTTCCAAACAGCCTTGGAATTCCTTTTCTCTGGATCTTTCTTTTCTCCATTGTCCTTGTGGTATACTTCTTATTAACTGTTGGAACAGCCTTCCAATACATGTTACCTCATTCAGTGTTGTCTTCATCCAAGAAATTTCTCAATACTCTGCAACATTGTATTTTGAAATCCATACTGAATGATATTACTCTGTTCCTCAAGGTCTTTAAATGCCTGGCAGTGTCCTTCCAAGAAGATGTAAGAGCTCACACTGGAAGCTTTGTTATCTAAGAGACATTCTTGACTGGATCTGAGTCACATCACTGTGTCTTATTTCTCAGGATTCTTCAAGTTCCCTAATGTTGCACAGTCTTGTTCTGTTTTCTTAGAGCAATCTTCCTCATAAGCATCCCATGACTACAATACAAGCTGAAAAAATCCAGCTCAGAGTCTCTGCCTTTTAAAGGAGCTCATTCCACCTATATCACTTTATTCAGAACTGCTTCTGGGTTCTTCCCCTAGAACTCTGTGTCAGTGACATCCAGCTGAACCACAGCATTAAATAATTTAACATAGATGTTCTTCCCATGGACCTCAGTGTCAGCCTCCATCCAGCTGAACCACTGCACATGCATTCATTCACTGAGCCTCCGAGGGAAATATCAACAGTTCTTTTCATTATGTCCCAAGTGATAAAGGAATATTTGGCTTAGTCTGCTATGTGACTATGCTCTTATACACAATAAAGATTTGTCACTGGTATTGGTTTAATTAAATGCTGATTGGCCAGTAGCTAGGCAGGAAGTACAGGTGGGGGACCAGACAAGGAGAATTCTGGGAAGAGGAAAGGCAGAGAGTCAGTCACCAGCCAGACACAGAGGAAGCAGGACGAGAGTGCCTCACTGACAAAAGGTACTAAGTCATGTGGCTAAACATAGACAAGAACTAAGGGTTAATTAAGCTCTATGAGCTAATTAATAATAAACCTGAGCTAATAAGTCCAACCATTGATTATTAATGTAAACCTCTGTATGTTTCTTCAGGATTGAATGACTGTGGGACTGGGAGGGACAGAAGTTTCCATCTACATTATTCAGTAGTGGTTTTAGAAAAATGAACCCATGACATTGCAAAGTATTTCAGACACAACACTCTCTGTGTTCTATCAAGTTTCTATTCTCATTAGAAAATAACATGAAAATGTGTTTTTAAAAATGTGATTTGAGGGGGCTGGAGAGATGGCTCAGAGGTTAAGAGCATTGCCTGCTCTTCCAAAGGTCCTGAGTTCAATTCCCAGCAACCACATGGTGACTCATAACCATCTGTAATGGGGTCTGGTGCTCTCTTCTGGCCAGCAGGCATATACACAGACAGAATATTGTATACATAATAAATAAATAAATATTTAAAAAAAATGTGATTTGAAATAATTTGTACATCTTAAAAGAAAATTCTTGCCAATAAATGATCTTTTTATTAAATTATGTTTCCTTTAACAAAAGCAAGTCATAAATTGCTATGTTCTCTTTCACTTTTTCAAACTTGAAAGTCTTGATAAAATATGAAAGAAAATGCGAAAATTTATTTGTCATCCACAGATGCTACTTGATGATTTAAATAGAAAGTCTAGGAGAGGGAGAAGAAAGAGGGATTAGGAGGGAAGAAGAAGAGGAGGAGGAAGAGGAAGAGGAGATGGAGGAGAGAGAGACGGGGGGAAGGAGAAAAACCAAAAAGAAGGGATAGAGGTAGGGAGAAAGTGACTTAGACTAACTCAGGAAATCTTAAATGCTTTGGAATTATTCTTTTAGAACAGAATAGTCTTTCTCTAGTTGTTTTGTGTCATAACTGAAAGAATATGAATAATTCACTATCTAATGCTGGCAAAAGTTTCACTTTTATCATAAAAATTTCAAGAAATCACATTATTTCTTTGGACTAATTTCTCATGTAAAAGGATTCTGAAGTTTACATTAAGCATATTAATAAGTGTTAATCTCTCAAGATATAACTTTCTAAATAGCATAGCACATTTGTAGACAGAAACAAACTTCATAGCATTCAGGATAGTGTTGATTTCATTAATTTTAGTCAGGCTTAAGGTCATTTTGGGATAAATGAGATTTCTGTGTGTATTTCAGGCATTTGTAATAATGTGATGATATAGTATTTCATTTTGTGTTTTCATTTTAGTCTCAGAAATAAGACAATATTTCCAAGCACTGCTCAATGAGTCTGTTGAATTTTGTGTCTGCTGTAGGAATTCCTACCGCCAGAAGCCTTTAAGTTACCCACCCACCTGGGCGTGGCCTTTTACACTTTATATGCCAATGTAAAGTGCATGTGCAGCCTCTTTCCTTGCTGCTGGATTTGATTGCAGTTCCCCGTTCGAGCAGAGGATTGTGATCTGTGATTCTAAATAAATACCTTTTCTTATGCTCAATTCTGAGCTAGTGCGGGATTTCTCTTTTAGCGTCCATCTTCACACACTCAGAATTCTGGATACAGATCAGCAAATCATACTCAAGTCATTGTTTGTACCAGCTATGTTTTCACTGATGAACCAGCTATGTTTTCACTAAGGATCCAACATCTTGATTAAGAAGAGATATTTAAAAACTGTAGAGATAATGTAATTCATTCTTTAATCAACAAGAGTACCTGTATTTTAAACTTTATTTTAATTAAAACTGAAACTATATTGTATGTATATATATAATATATATATATTTAAATATCAGCATATGGATGAGATATTAATTTTATGGTATTATGTAAAACGCTATAAATATTTTGTAAGTTCATTATTTATTAGAATAAAACTAAAGAAGAATTAGTTCTCTCTCTTCTCTCTCCTATTCCCCCAGGCCTCCTCACTCTCTCCCTCTTTTCCTTCCCTATCTCTCTCACCCTCATTCTCCTTCCAGTTCTCTCTCTTTCTTTGTCTCTCTCTTTCTATGTAAAATGGAGCAAATATACTTTATATTCTTTTATTTATTTATTTATTTTTATTCTTTTTAAATTAAGATTTCCACCTGCTCCCCGTTTCCCATTTCCCTTCCCCTCCTCCCACATATTGCCCCCTCCCCTCCCCCTATCTCCACTCTTCTTCTCCTCCCCCCACTCCATTCCCCCTCCCTCTCGATACTGAAGAGCAGTCCAAATTCCCTGCCCTGCGGGAAGACCAAGGTCCTCCCACTTCTATCTAGGTCCAGGAATGTGAGCGTCCAAACAGGCTAAGCTCCCACAAAGCCAGTTCATGTATTAGGATCGAAACCTAGTGCCATTGTCCTTGGCTTCTCATCAGCCTTCATTGTCCGCCATGTTCAGAGAGTCCAGTTTCAACCCATGCTTATTCAGTCCCAGTCCAGCTGGCCTTGGTGGGCTCCCAATAGATCAGTTCCACTGTCACAGTGGGTGGGTGCACCCCTCGTGGTCCTGACTTCCTTGCTCATGTTCTCCCTCCTTCTGCTCCTCATTTGGGCCTTAAGAGCTCAGCCCGTTGCTCCAAATTGGGTCTCTGTCTCTATCTGGATCCATCGCCAGATGAAGGTTCTAAGGTGATATGCAAGATATTCATCAGTATAGGATATACTTTATATTCTAGTGACTTTCTTTTGCCACGATACATAGCATGACCAAAAATAACTTGGGAAGAAAAGCTTTATTTGACTTGCAGGTTATAGTCCATTGTGGTGAGAAACCAGGGCAAGAACTCAAGGCAGATTCTTAAAGATGAGCTTGAGCAGAGGCCATGGGGAGAGAGTATAACTTTTTGACTTGCTCTCATTGGCTCACTCAGTTTGCTCTCTGATACAACCCAGGACTACCTCCCCAGGAGTGGCAGTACCCATAGTGAGCGGGCCCTCCCACATCAATCATTAATCAAGAAAATGCCCCACAGGTGTCTGCACAGATCAGTCTGGTGGAGGCAATGAATTTGGGGTCCCTTTTTCCCCATTGACAAAAAGTTACCAGCACATGCACATAACATCACACTCCTTATGTCTAAGGTGTTTACACATTTCTAAGAGTCCTTCTAATATTCACCTAATGCTCAAGAAGACGATAGTGTCACATATGTCTCCTGGGCTTTGCACATCTAAAAGCTCTGCTGTGCCATTCTAGGTGATAACAAAATAGATAGCTTTATAAAAATATACTGAACTAAAGTGGATTCATTGTGATTAAACATGTAGTAACCTCTACCATATGCATTTCTGTCTCTTTATAAAGAATAGGTAATTATATATTAAATTAACTATATCATATTATTTACATTATATGTTATTATATATTATATAATTATATGTGATAATATATAATTCAATTACTAAAAGAGCATTTGTGCATGTTTGGCAAAGAGCAAGTTGACCCACACAGTCCACAGAACTGCTGACCTTGAATAGTATTAAACATAAGAAACAGAAGGTGTCCCATTTCTTTAAAAAATGAATTACATTTTTCACCATTATTTAAGCAAATGTATTTATATTTTCTCTCTACTACTAAGTATGGTTCCTTTTTGAAGAGATTTCCATCCTCTTCTGGGATGGTATTTTTCTTAATGCTCTTGTCCTGCTTTCTGAGTCTTTCATCAGGTTTGGTTATATGATATTCACTCTTGACAAGTTTTAAATAGTATTTCTGTGGAAATACTGAGTGGAATAGGTAACACTCAGGACACTGATCACTCTGGTCTCCTCTCTTTTAAGATGACACATGGTGTAATTAGATTAAAACGAAGCTAGTATATTGTCCTTGTGCTGGTTCATAATCCAGCATCAGCCCTGATTTTATTGACCTATTTGCCATCTGAATAAACCTAGAGATCAGTTGTTCAATACTTAATTTGCTAAGATAAATCCAAGAATTTCACATCAAAGCCATTTTAATTATGTAATACAAAGCTGCACATGAATTCACATATCAAAGGAATATTAAATGCTCATGTAACATATTCACAAACTCTGAGAAGCTATTAAGCCCAAGAAGAGAACAAGCAGGTTTTCTAATTACAAATATACATTACAAACTCTATCGCCTCATTTTGAATCTTTACATGTCCTCTCAACATAAAAGTTCCCTTTCTGAGCTCACAAAGATGTGCAAAAAATGCAAGAGAAAGGTTACACGCACCTGTATTGACCCTGTCACTAACTTCCCTGTGCTGTGTGACAGTCCCCATATTTTCCTGAGAGCTTAACTACATCTTTATTTTCCTTAAGCATTTAAGTGTGACCGACTGTCAAGGTCTTAAACTGAAGTCAAATACTATTCGGGCTTTTATATTCTGGAAAACGAGAGGACTGCCATAGAAATGAAACCAAAAAGATAAAACAAGCGAGTATGGGTACTTTCTGAAAGGAAATCAGGGGATAGTAGAACAGCTGAGAGTAAAAACAGCAGCGAAGGAGATGTGGCGCTCACCAGGCACTGGCAGGGGCCGAGCATATCTCCATTGTCTTCCTTATTCTCCCCAGTGACTTGATGGGTTGGGGATATTTTAATATCACTCCAACATAAAGGAAACTGAAGAACTGGGATGGTGATAAAAGACTAAACAGTCATGTGTCCGGCAAGGAGACTCACTGTGATCTGGCCATCTTCAGTTCCATGATCCTCAGAACTGATTGTGCACACAAGGCCTCAGTTACTTTGCTTGCACAGAGCGTGGGACATGCTAGACCAGACAGACTGGACATTGCTGCTGAAGGAATGCCAAACTCAGGAGTTTGAATGCATATCCTCAGGAAGGATTTTCTGCTTCTGTGACCAGCAATTGTTCTATTATACTGAAAATGGGAACAATGATGCTTTGGGGGAAATTTGGGAAGTTATTCCATTGCACATACCTTCCTTTATTCCTGATTTAATGGCAGTCAGTAAACAGGAGCTCCTGCTTTCTGGAGGCAGAGATATCCAATGCATCTTGTACCTTTTCAACAATAATCCTCAAAGATTTCCATTATTAGGAGAAGTGAGGAATGAAGCTGACAAAAAATGATAGAGGTACTTGACCTTGCAAGCGACTCCAAAGTTGCATAACACATTTGAGGAACATATAGCATTAGAATTCTTTCTGCTGCGTTCAAATGATGCTAAAATATAAATCATGATTGTGTGAATTGTATTTTATATATTCAGTGTAGTCCATCATACAATGAAACCAATAAGATTGTTTCAAAAATTAGTCTTCTAGGAGAAATAGTAAGGTAATTCTTGCTGATAGTGTTCCTTAGCTGGGGATGCTGTGACTGGTTCTCATGCACCTAGCGAGGTGGTGAGGAACAAACACGTACGTATACATGAACACATGCAAATCAAATAAAACATTTTATTAACTATAAAAAAACTCCTAGGTTTCTGAGAGAGCAAACACATCTGTAGGTGTAGTTTACAGTCGTGATGCTACGAATAACTTTATAGTTACAAATTCAATGAAAATGCTTTAACACTAAGACGAGGATACCAGGTCTCATTACAGACGGCTGTGAGCTACCAGGTGGTTGCTGGGAATTGAACTCAGGAGCTCTGAAAAAGCAGCCAATGCCCTTAACTGCTGTACCGGGTCTCCAGCCTGCCAAACTGAGCTGGGCCCTCTGAGTGTGAGTGACAGTAGAGGCTTGGTCAGTTTGTGAAGGTCACTGGCAGTGGCACCAGCATTTATCCCTGGTACATGAGTTGGCTTTCTTGAACCCGTTCCCTGTGGTGGGATGCCTTGCTCAGCCTCGTTGCAGCAGGTAGGGGCTTCGTCCTGCCTAAACTTAATAGGCAGGGCTGTTTGACTCCCCATGGGAGGCGTTATACTCTCTGAGGAGTGAATGGGGGGTGGTAGGCTGTGGGAGGTGTGTAGGGGGGAATAAGGGAAGAGGAGGAAGGGAGAACTGTGGTAGCTATGTAAAATAAATCAGAAAATTTAAAAGAAAAAAAACAATAAGAAGAACTAAACTTTAAGTTTCACTAATAATTTTCTTTCATAAAATACTGCCACATACATATTCAACTGAAGAAGAAAAGCACTTCCATTTTCTTACATTTTGTGATGCATTGACAATGATGATTGAGATTGACTTCTTTATAGCTGAACAAGTTTTGATAGGTCTTATTTATATCTCATTTGCTCACACATGTCACTTAAGAGGGGGCAAATTGGAAAAGGAAATGACTAACTTTTGAAGAATACATCAAGCTATTTGTTGCAATTATGTTTCTCTAGGATGAATATCAGATTTTATCTGCTACATGTGTGAATAAATATTTTAAGGCATCATTCTGGCTGTGATTTCCCTCATCTAACTTCTCAAAAACTTTCAGTAGCACTTCAGGCCTAAGACAGGCCCATCTGTGTCTCCAACATCTGTAATCCAACTTCTTCACGGAGCCACATGATAGGGTGTTCAAGGAGAGTGAAGTCAGGGCCAAAGCCTCTTTAACAGTCCCCTCATGAACTAGCCATTTATCTTTTCTGAATTTTATTTTTCTCAAACACGAAATGGGTGAAAACAATGATACCAACTCCGAAAATTATTATTATTATTATTTTGGAAAATGAATGGACCAAGAAAAGAATTTTAGAGTCCTTTATAGTCCTAACTATTGTTATGATCTTATGTAAATTTATCAAAACTGTATGAAGTAGCAGTTTACATTTCTGATTTTTGATATTGAGAGCAACCTCAAGGCTGAGAAACCTGGCTTTCACTACCCGCTGTCACAGACCTTAGAGGCACTGTAGACAGAGCTACAACTCAGGCTGCTGACACAAAGTCCCTTTATTTTCTTCTTGAGCAGTTCTTGTGCCGTTATCCAGATGAATTCTTCCTGGGCTCTCAGCCTTATGACCAGGTATTGCTTGATGTTTTCAGCACTGATAACGTTGCAGTGAATTTAAAGCTTATCTCTAAATACTATTTCCTTTTCTGTTGATATTTTAAATAGAAGGTGCCATTACACAGCCCAGCATGGCCTTCAACTTGATTTTTCTTGCTTTACTCTCTCAGGGATTAGGATTATAGATGTGTGCTTCCATACCTGGAGGTGCATGCATATTGAATACTTTCATTCACATAAAGGTCAGAATTACACTGATTGGTGCTCTCGTGAGGCAGAGGCGGGTGGAACTCTGTGTTTGAAGTCAACCTTGTCTTACAGAGACACCCTGTCTCAAAAACAACAACAACAACAACAAAAAAAAAAACAACAAAAAACCAACCACCCAAACAAACATAAACCAATCTATATGGGTAATAGAAAAAGAAAAGATCTCCTGAGTAAATTGGGAGCATGGGGACCTTGGAGGAGGGTTGAAGAGGAGAGGGGAGAGGCAGGGAGGGGAACAGAGAAAAATGTAGAGCTCAATAAAAGTTAATAAAAATATAACAACAACTAGAATTTTATTCAAAGAATGACTCTGGCTTTGAATAACAAATTTAACAAATTCTCTCAGAGTCTGAAGGAGTAGCATTTGCTTAACACTTTCTACAATTGAAAGAGTGTGTACAAACCAAAACAATACCCATAGGATTTTTATGGATGACATTGATAATATATTCAGCACACTCATTTTGTTTTTGTTTTTTTCTGACAAAGGAACTCGTGTATACCTCTGAGACTACACACCAAGAAAGCAATAATCACCTCAGAGCATATGACCTGACTTCACTACACCGCAATCCCAATAAAATTTCTGTTCCCGTTAGTCGACAAAGCTGTGTTTGTTTGTAAAACAGCATTAGTTTTAGAATCGCAAGTTGTAAGCTCCCAAACTGCAGAGAGAAAGAAAATGCATATCAGGAAAATTTTGAAGTAGTAGAAAGTGAAAAAGAACCTGAACACAGAGATTTATAACAGTGTGTGCCAAATCTTTTTTATGAGAACCATTTTTAAAAGGTTCTACAGAAATGTGATTATGATAAAAATAAGATCACTAATGTGCATGTCCTTATGCCATTAACTTATATAGACATATTAAATATTATCTTTCCCAAACTTCCTTTTGAAGATAAAGAAGATGCTAATGTGTTCTTAAAAAGTGTCATCTACATGTTTTGTCATAAAAATAAATAAAGAAATAAAATCTGTATGGGTGTGTATTGAAATCTCTTAACTGATAAAGCACTTCCCATCAACAAGAAGGTTCAATAATATAAAGTGATAATCCATTCAAAATTTGACTGCTTTGTATAAAACTAACATTAATCTCACCAATCAACCTTAAGAACACTAAAATCAGTCATTAGCCCTAGTTTTATGTGGCACTAAAATATTGGGATTGAGCTGTACATGATTCCTGGAGACAAACATCAATGTCAACCTAAATTACAATTTTCCTTTGAAACAACAGCAGGAAGCATGTCACATAATGGTCTTATCTATCGCAGTATTTCAGAACAAAGAGATTGAGATACAACTTATAAAAATACCTTTCCATTCCTTTTGTTCTTGGTGTTTTATTATTATGAATAATACATTTAACTAAAATATAAGTACAACACTTCCCTCTTTCTGGTTCCTTCCTCAAGCCCCTGTTCTCAAAAATATCCTCTTTATTTTATCGTTGTCATATATTATTTACTTTTCTGATATATGTGTGCATATCCATATACACTTATATGTATCATATATGATTTTATTTACATGTAAAATGGAAGGTCACTTGAGGATTTATCATATAAGCTTGTTGTCATTTGTCCTTCCCCTCCCAAGCTCATGAATCTGTAGCATTAAAATTGTGAAAATCATCATCATACCAAAAGCAATCTACAGATTCACTGCAATCCTAATAAAATATACCCACAGCATTCTTCATACAAATAGAAAAAGAAATTCTAAATTCATGTGGAACCATAAAGGACCCAGTGTAGCTCAAAAAATCCTTAGCAAAAAGAATAATACTGGCAGTATTGTCATTCTAGAATTTAAGGTATATTGTAGACCTATGTAAATAATAAGGTACTGGCTCAAAACAGGCATGTAGAGCAATGAAATAAAATAGAAGACTTAAACAAGTTACTGGTAACTAGTTTCATTTGATATTTTGACAAAGAGACAAAAAACACACTGGAGAAAAGATAGCACCTTCAACAAATGGTATTGGGAAAACTGGATGTCAACATGTAGCAGCATGAGACCACTCGCTATCTCTCTCTGAGGGTTTGTGTGTGCTGTCAGGAAGAACTTCCTTGACAATGGGTGGTAACTAAATGAGATAATGGGAGGGAAAATAAGCAAAACGTGTATAGATTGTAGTCTGGGTGTGTAAAAATCTCTTAAATGATAAAACATTTTCCCCATACCAGCAAGAAGGTTCAAATGTTATAAAAGTGATAATACATATAAAGGTTGATTACATCATATAAAACTAACAGTAAACCTCACTAAACACCTTGAATCAAGCCATTACCCTTAGTTTTATGTGGCACTAAAATCACCCTGTATAAAACTTAGCTTCAAATGGATCAAAGACCTCAGTTTGAAATCTGAAACCCAAACACCAAAACTGCTAGAAGAAAAATGGATGCAGTAGTTTGTCAGATGTAGATTTAGGAAAGGACTTTCCGAACAGGATTACATTAGTCAAAAAATCCGGTCCAAAAATTGACAGCAGGGCCCTCATAAAACGTAAAAGTCTATGTAGCCAAGAAAATAATCAAGGGAAGAAGAAATGCGCAGAATGGGAGAGATTCTGCCATGTGTGCCTCTGATGGAGGATCAATATCCAGTTCTACAAAGAATTCAAACAACAAACAGTCAAATAAATAAATAAACAAGCCAATTAGAAATGGGCTCGGAATCTAGCCAAAGAGTTTTCAGTAAAATAGATATAAATAGCTAAGAAATACATCACAATGTGTTCATTATCCCTAGCAGTTAGTGAGATGGCAAATTAAAACAACTTAGAGATCTCATCTTACCTCAGTGAAAATAGCTTAGATCAGTAAAACAGATGACAACAAACATTGGCAAGGTTGTGGGGAGAGGAGAGTGCACATTCCCTGATTGTTTGAATTGAATTGAATGCTGCCATGATGAAAATCAGTATGAAAAATCTTTGAAAAGCTAAAAATAAATCTACCATGTGACTCAGCTATACTGCTTCTTGCCATATGTCCGAAGTTGAAACATCATAATTCCTTGCATTTTTTTGGTTTTCCCTTCTGTGTATAAGGGCTTTGTACTAACTGACCAATATGGGTAAACATTCAGCTCAACTCTTTAGTGATTTTGGTCACATGAGCCAGGCAAGGAAAACTAGTCAAATCCCGGGAATGAGAATGTGACTCCATTTCTTTGGCATCTCTCATTTATCAGCTTTCTGTTAATTAATTAACTTCTCATTAATTAATTTCAGACCTTGTCACTTGTGTCACAATCTAACTGCTTATGGGGAGTCTGGATGATGTCATAATTCCATAAAATACATACATATATATATATATACATATATATATATACCTAAAAAAACTAAAACCCCAAAATTCAACCAGTTCTCAAAAAGTAAATCGAAGATCCCAGCTCAGAGCAGCTGTATGGGATCAATCATTCGTATTCAATGCCCTAGAGTGACTAGTCAATTATTTTCATAGATGAATAATAATAGCTGGAATCTACAGTGTTCTTGGGAATTTAAAATTCCTGCCTGTTGTGTGCAAACTTATTCCTTCAATTCAAGTCAGTTCTACTTAAGAAAAATAGTAATAAAAATCTAAATGACTTTCACTCAAAGAAAGTGAAAAAAAAACAACCGAAAAACTCAACATCACATAATCACATCTCTCCACTTCTTAAATGTTTGAGGAACAAACATGTTTCTCAATTCTCACTCTTGGGATGTTTACCTTCAAGAATTTATTTAAAAATTAAATTGTCATCCATCTGGTATTGTAGGTGTAAAACATCACCTTTCCGGTTGAAAGAGACAACACATTGATCTTGCTTTTGCCGTGGAGAGGAGCTGAATAATTTCTGTGTTGTCAGGGAGCACCGTGCACATCAGGATCAGGAACAGCTGGGTGAGTGAACCCCAGGACTTGGCATCCCCAGCCTGGGTGGATTTTGGAGCACCCTGCTCTCTGTACTCACTTGGATGAATGTAAATGAAAAACCATTTAACTTTCTAACTGGTACACCGAATAATCGTGAAAGAATATCCCAAGGGCAAGCTTTGCCTTGCAACCCATATGGCCAGGCATCTGCTTAACACTTCCTCCAGCACCCAGGGTGAAGATAGAATACACTTCTTAAGTCAAATGAGTGAATCCTTGGGAGACAAGACAGGCAACAGAGGACACAGAATGACCTAAAAAAAATAATAATTGTGTTTGTTTCGATATTGCTCATCAGAAAGGTGAAATTAGTTTTTTTTTTTTAAGTAAAATCTACTTTGAAATTGGAGATTTTGCATTGCCTACCATCTAGAAAGAACTACCATGCTGCTTACTTAGTTATTCCAATTAATAAGTAGAAAGATGGTTTGTGTGAATAAAGTAAGAATGATTGAGATACCAGATGGAGGAAATAAGAAAATATGCATTGTATTTCTTTTAAATGTTTCTTTTCCAGGCAGAATGTAACAATTTTACTTGTTCTTCCCCACAAGGTTGAGAAGTGATTTTTGCAGCAAAACCTGAATTGGGGCAACCCTCAGTGGTCAGCCCCTTGGTCACAGGGTTGTGTTTCTATACTATGATCTAAAGCAGAAAAACTTTAAAACAAGTGCATATTCCCATGGACACATAACTTCCTCCTAGAGCAGATCTTGAGGTGTGAAAGGGAACATTATAAAACCCCAGAATTAAGATGCGGGCAAGGAAACCAGACAGAAGGATGCTCCGGAGGGTAGAGGTAGCAGTTGTGAGGATGCAGCTACCAGATGCTATGGAGTTGTGGCTGCCAGATGTCTCAGATCTCTCCAACCACTTGCCAGGCATCCCACAGCTATTTTTACTGCTGCTTCTGGCATATTGCTCATGTCTACCGTAGCCCTTCTTCCTCCCTTATTTCTGTGACTCTGGGCTGCCTGGAACTTTTCCTAACTTCCTCACACACATATTTTTTTCCTGTAAAATAATACATTTAGTATTCTGTGAAAATATTGGCCTGTGTTTGCCATCCCCTGTTTTATTCTTCTCTTCAGTTTTCCATCCATTCACACTTAATTATCATGGTACCTTAAGGACTTAATGTATTGTCAATGTCTAAAATACTTGTCATTCTGTGCCTTCCTCTTTCTCTCCCATGCCACACTTACCCTTCCTTTGTTGTTTTCCTGAAGATAAATGAGAGTCTGCTCAAACATTCACTCACTTAAATCACAAACGGAACATCACCTTGGATTTTTCCTGTCTTGCCACCCCACCATAAATGTCTGCCTCTAGGAGTTTCCAAGTTCAGTTTTTCTTTGTCAAACTTAAAGCTTTTGATTAAACTCAGATCTTCTTCTACTTGAATTTTCTCTGTGTCATTGTAGGGGTTTTCTATTGCTGTGAAGAGGCATCATGACCATGGCAACTCTTACAAAGGAAAACATTTATTTGGGGCTGGCTTACAAGTTCAGAGGTTTAGTTCATTATTGTCTTGAAAGGAAGCATGGTTGCATATAGGCAGACAAGGTACTAGAGAAGGAGCCAAGAGTTATACATTTGAATCGTTAGGCAGCAGGAAGAAAGACAGCCACTGAGCCTAGCTTGAGTATTTGAAAGCTCAAAGCCCACCACCCAGTAACACACTTCATCCAATAAGGCCACATTTATTCCAATATAGCCACGTGTCTTAATTTTTTTAAATAATTCCACATTCTTTCTCTCAGTTGACTATCACTAGGTCCAGGCATGGAAGAGAGAAAGTCTAAAAGAGCTTCCAGTGCCAGTGGAAAAATCTCTAGGGATGTGTCTAAGATAGTCTAGCACATTCAGGGACTGCCAGACCCTCTTAACTCCTACATTCCCTTGTCTGTGAAGATGTTTCACCGTACTCTTTCATGTTTATTCAATCTGATTTGGGGACATTGTTCCTACTTTTTGAAGCACTTTTCTATTCATAGCCAAACTAAATATTTTATCAACATTTCACGTTCATATCAGGCATAAGCACATCTGTAAGAATTTCACTAGATTTGTCATTGTGTGCCTTGTGTTTCTCTGTATTTACTGCTGTTTTATATGTGCTCAGCTATGATGAATTCATTAGTATCTGAATTTTTCTATCAGAATAGAATTGTTTATTTTTTGTTTTATATTTATGCTGGAACTGAAACCACCACCTACAGGGCAAGCAGTGTAACAGTGAGCTATGCTCCTAACCTGACAGTTTCCCAGGACATTGTAAGTTCCTTGAAAGCATGGACTCATTGTTTATATAATAAATATCAATAATTAGTTTAACTGATTAAGCTCATAATATTGGTTTTATGATTAATTACATTCTATTTATGATGTGTCACTGGGGTTATGCTCTCGTTTGTAGGACTATAAGGCTTTCACAAATGAAAGAATAGAGTCAGTCAGTTGTGACTGTCTAGTACTCAGCTAGCATGATGTAAATTATAGAACAGCGATACTGGGTAAATTGTGGTTCCCTTGAAGAACACTACACCTCAAGGGTGTAAAGAGACTGCAAAGAGACAAGGTTGGATAAACCCATCAGTTTTGTCATCTTCAGTTATGTTTAAATTATGAGTCTGACATTTTTCAGTTTTGTAATAATGCCCATACTTAGTTCAGACATGCATATTTGGCTTCTTCTTATTCTAATATTTCAGTGTTAGGATCATCGTGCTGTGGAGTGTCATTTTTATTAACTTCAGAATACAAAGTATTGGGCTTAGTTATTCCATTTTTAAAACACATTCTTATACTTGTTCGTATTTTTCTTCTTCCACCAATGCCCTCCCCTTTCATCCCTGCCTTCGTCTGGTTGTTTTGCTTCATATCCTACCAAATTGTCCCCTTCCTGCTTTTGTGTACAGGTATTCAATTACTATCTTTTCATATCCTATCTAAAGATCACTGCCTCCCTTCTTGCAGAGGGAGAGGGCTGAGGAAGAGAGAGACACACAGACTATTAAATCTAGATTGTTTTATATGAGTGAAAGCATTTAATATTTGTCTCTGACTCTGGGGCATTTTTCCAGCATGATAATTTCCAGTTCCATCCACTTTTCTGTAAATGTCATGATGCTATCTTTTTAAGTTAAATGATAATTCAATCATTATTTAAATTGAAGATTATAAAAATAACTGGGGATGACTAGTTAATTGATGCCTCCTTCATACTTGGATGTCTGTTAATGATGAAGTTAGAGAATTTCATACCCCAACACAGACATTCAGAGAGGTGCTTGAAGTTGCATGAATCGTGTTTAAATGGTATTTCAACACACTTTTAAATTAAGAGAATGTCACAGTATCAATCAATAGACATATCTGATTCACATCTCCTTTATAGACATTTTATATCTTAGCACACTGTCTTCACTTTGAATTATGTCTTCATTCCAGTATAAGTTCTCTCATTTTGGCACCAAACTATTCTAAAGGAAGATCAAACCAACAGTTGTGAGAGTTTGCTGAGATCATGTAGTAGAATATCAACTATTTTCTAAAATTAGAAATGCTTAATGAAGGTGTTTAGATTTTCAAGGTTAAAGAGCTAAACGTGCAAGTCAGGTGCCAGCAGATACTTAAAGCTGAGTAAAGACATTAAATGCCATCAGCAGCAACATCATTTTGTAAAAAAACTGCCGTTCTGAAGCCAGCTGATGTCAATATTGATGATAGTGATTGTAAGCTGACGATTACAGAGATTTCCTGTGTCCCGTGGCGTAGCTGTCACTGCTAAATTAAATTTTCTCTGGGTGCTTCATGCAAGTAAATTCAAAACTCCTTATTAAGGGGCTGATTCTGATATACAGACTATGTCAAATTTTAATTTGTCATTAAGTTGGAGACATAATTCTGAGACCAGCAGAGGTGAGATAATTATGGAGGAGAAAAGTAGACAAGAGTAGTGAGTGGCAGGAAAATGGGAAGGCAAGAACCCTCCCAAAAGAGCTCTCTCCCTGAAGAAAGCTGTCCCCGGAGTGAAGGCAAGCAGAACTGAGATGATTTGGAGAACAGTTCCAGGGATGGTCAAGCTGAATGAAAGGGCTCACACTATGAGGTGTCAGCTGCAGGTAAGAGATAAGAGTTGAGGAAGGAGAAGAATGTTGTCACTTACAGAATAAATAGTTTTCATATTTTCTTTCTGTTTCTATGATCGAAGTTTCTTCAACAAAAGTGTCTAAGGAAAAAAAAAAGGGTTAATTAGTTTACACTTCCAGGTCACAGTTAGACATAGAGGAAGTCAGAGTAGGAACTCAAACAGGAACTTGAAGCAAAAATCATGGTGGAATGAATCATGCTCATTTGTCTATCTTAAACAATCCAAGAAAACCTACCCAGGGAACTGGACACCCAGAGTGGTCCCAGTTTCGGATGTCAACTAACAATCAAGACGCTTCCCTGCTGCTAATCTCATCTGGAAATACCTCAGTTGAGATTCCCTTCCCAGGTGACTGTAGGCTTTGCCAAAAGGAAAGTTAAAGCTAACTATGACCAGCAGTGACAGGTTTAGAATTAAGTGACTATGATAAAGATTGTTCTGAAATAAGATTGTGCGAGATTGCCGGAAGCCAGACTCTCCAAAGAAACCTTACCATAATTCTGATAATATAGTACTTTGAACCAATTATCTGAACTTCTGAGCAAGAAACTGGAATGATTTGTTGCTCAACAGAAAAAGAGCATTGAAGAATGTTATAAATAAGTGCCATAATTCTTCACCTAATCAAAGTTGAAAGTAGATAAAAGTAGAAAGTAAATGATCCTGTTTCATTAGAAATTAGAATATCCAAATAAAAATAGAATCATATGAACATAGTCAAGCAAATGTCCATGTAATATGATTGAGCATCATTTGGGTTTATGTCCCAGAGTTGTATAACTGGGTCTTGAAGTAGATTAATTTCCGATTTTTTGAGAAACCACCAAATATATTTTCAAAATAGTTGTGTAAGTTTGCACTCCCACCAGCCATTGAAGAATATTCCCCTTGCTCCATATTTTTTTTCAGTATAAACTGTCATTTGTGTTTGTGGTCTTAGCCATTTTAACAGGTGTAAGGTGGAATATCAGAGTTATTTTTTGATTTCCATTACCATTATGGCTAAAGATGTTGAACGTTTCTTTAAGAGTTTCTCTGCCATTTAAAATTCTGTCGAGAGTTCTATGTTTAGGTCTGTATCCTATTTTTTAATTGGATTATTTGGTTTTTTGATATCTAGTTTCTTGAGTTCTTTATATATTTTGGAGATCAGCCTTCTGTCAGATGTGGGGTTTGCGAAGATCTTTTCCAATTCTGTAGGCTGCTGTTTTGTCCTTTGCCTTACAGAAGTATTTCAGTTTTATGAGGTCCTTATTTTTTTTTTTAATTGTTGATCCTGGTGTCTGTGTTACTGGTGTTATATTTAGGAAGTTTTCTCCTTTGCCAATGTGTTCAAAGCTATTTCCCAATTTTTTCTATCAGGTTCAGTGTAAATGAATTTATGTTGAGGTCTTGGATACACTTGGACTTGAGTTTTGTGCAGGGTGATAGATACAGTTATATTTACATTCTTCTTCATGCTGAAATCCAGTTATGCCAGCCTCATTTTCTCTATTTTATTATTCCAACTATTTTGTTAAAAATCATATGTCCATAGGTGTGTGGATTTATGTCTGGGCCTTTGATTTGATTCCATTAATCCCCACTCTGTTTTTATGCCAATACCATGCTCTTTTTACTACTATAGTTGTGTAGAGGAGCTTGAAATCAGGGATAGTGACACCCCTGGAAATTATTTTGTTGTACAGGATTGTTTTAGCTATCCTGGAAATTTTTTTCATATGAAGTTGAGTATTATTCTTTCAAGGTCTGTAAAAAATTGTGTTGGAATTTTGATTGGGATTGCATTTAGTCTGTAGACTGATTTTTGCTTTACTCATAATAGCCAGAATCTGAAAACAATCTAGATGTCCCTCAACGAAAGAATATATAAAGAAAATATGGCACATTTACACAATAGGACATACCTCAGATGTTAAAAATGATGGCTTCAGGAAATTTAAAGGCAAATTGATGGATCTGGAAAAAAAGCCATCCTGAGTGAGATAACCCAGACACAAAAGACAAGCATGGAACGAACTTTCTTATAAGTGGTTATTAGCTGTAAAGGATAACCATCCTATAATCTCCAGACTCAGTATGTGTGTGTATGTGTATGTATGTGTGTGCGTGTGTGCACTTGTGTGTGCATGTGTGTATGCTTCACCAATGCATGTGTCTGACTGTGTTTGTGTACGTGTGTGCATATGTGTATGCTTCACCTATGCATGTGTCTGTTTGTGTGTGTGTGTGTGTGCATGCTCACATGTTATTACAGGCCTGTGAAGGTCAGAACACAACTTTCAGGCATTAGTTCTCTTTCTATCATTTCATCCCTGAGGATCAAACATTAATTGTCAAGTTTCACCTCAAGCCCCTTTACTGACAGGGTTGTTTGGCTGATCCAAGAACCACTTTTTAGTATTTCCTCCTAAAGCATATTAATTATTAATTTATGTGCCTTTATTGCTCAACAAAATATATTCCATGTAGCTCCTTTTATTTTGTTATATAATTTCCTCCAGTGTTATATTGCCACTAAAGTATAGATAAAATTTATTTATAATGACACATTTTAAAACAATATCATTAATATCTACTTTGTTAGTGTCGAAGTTAAAACACTTCTATCTGAAATGAAAAAAATCACAAATACATTCATTATTTTAATATGGATGATGGAAGTGCCATTCATATGACTCGGTTACAGAGATGAAAGGGAACAGTGTATGGTGAGTTATAAAATGAAGAAAATGATTATAATCATTTATAAAATGATTTTCTTCTCTCTCCCAAGCTTCCATACATTTACTCAACAATGTGACCCATTTAGAGGTCTTTTATGTCTGAATCTGCCCTATTGCATATCTATATTTCTTTACTGCCCAAGAGTACTTCTTAAAATGCTTAGAGCCTCTTAAAAACTTAAACTGTGATATTGGTAGGTCAAATACGATACTACCTACTTGCTTTGCATAGTCCAACATGGTGGAAGTCTGTTTAATGTCTCTGCAAGCCTTGCACACTGTCCCAGTTCCAAGTAGTTAGCCAGACTATGTCAGTCATTAAGCAGTATGTAACATGCTGCTTACATACCCATTTAAGTGCTCCGTAGCTGGAACTCCAGAGTCAGAGTTCATGCTGGCAGCATAGCCCAGAAAGTCAGCATTTCAAAATAACACAGCTTTTTTTGTTATTGCTGAATCAATATGACCTCTCTTAAAGGAACTGCAGCATGCTACCAGCAAGCAGAGCCCATTCAAAAATATGCAGCTAAATTTTGTTTTTACGTGGGTTTAGTCAATCACATTGGGCACCAATTAGCAGGCATGACAAATGCATATAATATACATACATACGTACATACACATAGAAAAAGGACTTGTACAGATAGAATGAATTTAAATTAATAGAATTAAATTAAATTAATAGAATAGAAATAAATTTAAACAACAATAACAACAAAAAATAAAGACAACATTAAGAAAACACCTAGAAATTAGTGAGAATGTTCTACAGGTAAAGGGTCTTACTGAAAAGCCTGTGACTTAAATTTGGTTTTAGAGGTCATAAAGAGGAAGAAGGACAGAAAACACTCTTGAAATCTTTGGCATTATATACTGTGGTATACAAACAGATGGGTATGCACAAACACACACAAAGAGTGAGAGAGACAGAGAGAGAGAGAGAGAGAGAGAGAGAGAGAGAGAGAGAGAAGGACTTAGTAAAGTGATGGATTTTTATAACACCTGAAATTATGTGTTTTTATCTTTAATCATATTTTAAAAAAATCTCCCACCTGTGCAATTATAATTTTCTACAATGAGAATTTTTCCCTTTCTTTCTGGGGACTAACAGGTGGTACAGTATTTAGGCCCATAATTTACATAATTTCAATAAACTTTAATTTTATGACTGTCCCAAAAAATAATTTTTACCAAATCCACTGTTCTGTATTTGTGACCTGTGATAACAATTCAACAGGTTTGCCTGTGTCTTTCCAAGTCATAATTAACGCAGTTGTCTAATTATCCGCTCTGGTGAAGTGGTAAGTCTCAGTATTATGCATTTGTTTTTGCAACGTATATCTAGCTCTGGCATAGTCACTGATGTTTGTTCTGTGAAACTAGACGAATTCCTCCTGGGAAAGGAAGATGTCTTTGCTTTTCTCATTTCAAGAGCCCTAGAAAGGCGGTGTTTGTCCTATAGACTTATCTTGTCCATTATGCAGTTTCTATCACAGCTAGTGAGATCATCTTTAAGTGTTATTATCTTAGGAAAATTAGAGAAATACTATCTATATTCAAGTGCCATCTTAACTCATTTTGTGTTGCTATGACAAAACACTTTCTATTAAATTTTGTATAAGAAAAATAAATTTATTTAAGCTTTTGATTTTGGAGGCATGAAAGTCTAGGTTTGAGTGCTGACATTGCTTAGAGGTAACATGAACTTTAATATTTCCAGCAGTTCCTGCGTAAGAGGTCAAATAGTGTCCTTGTTTTATAATAATCAACATATACCCTATTAATACAGCCCTAGGAGATGTGATTGTATAGTTCAGGGTCTTGAGATGGACCTTAATTTCTTCCAAGGGTGAGGACCCTAGGACCTTCTTACTTGGAGTCCCATGGCCTTCTTCTCTCTACGTTGTTCATTATCTTATAGACTACATTATAAGCAATACCTCACTAGGGACAAAGCTTCCAGCCCACCAACTTTCGAGAGAAAAACATTATCCTAGTGAAAACAACTGTTTTATTTTTTCTGTGTTATATCTCACTTATAACTTAAGGATCATTTATTTTATTTTCTAATATTTCATTTACATTGTTTTGCCCTTTCTTTCTTCCAGTGCCCTATCCCTCTTAAGTTCATGGCTTCTTTTTCTTTAATAGTTATTGTTGTAAATATACATATAAATGAATAAATAAATATAACCTTCTGTCTTTATTTAATGTTCCTTATATATACATGCTATTTTGGCTGACCATTTGGTATTAGATAAGCAACTGAGGGTCTCATCACTGAGGAAGACTGTTTCTTCTGCCTCATTTGCTAGTTAGTTGCCTGTAGTTCTTTGTTAAGGGATGGGACTTGGTGAGCTTTCCACCTCCCACTTTAACACTGATAGCAGTGTTGTACTTGTTCCAGATTTGTTTTGGCAGCCATGTTTAGTTAGTCATCTTTAGACAGCCATATTTTTGAGGTATCACATATGAAGCTTCCCTGTCCTTTCTAGAAGATACAATCACACAGCAGATTTCCTGATCCTTTAACTCTTAAGATGTTTCTACTCTTTTTTTAAATGTTCCATGAGCCGTACGTGCTATGCTGAAGTTTTGTTCTAAATATTTCTGCTGTGACTGGACACTCCAAGATTGCCTAAAATGTAGTTTCTAATATAGTTAAAATTCAATTGTATCACTTTAAATAGTCTCTTATTAAATCAACACCAAGAAGCACACTTGAAAGGTCATTGTATACTTTAATTCTAGGAATTTATTAATAAACTATAATTTAACCTAATAATGTAAAAAAATTGTGTTTTTTGAAAATTGTATGTTACTGACAAATTACATGTTAATTTCTTTAATTGTTTTTGAGCTTATCATTTTCACCTTTTTAAACTTAATTCATTTTTAAAAGACTGCATTTCAAAGTCATTTATAAATGTAAACTGCATGTATAATGATTCAAATAAAGTGAAGCAAAAATATCTAAATTTTATTAACATTTTTCTAAAAAGTTCATGTTCAAATCTAATAGAAATTTAATGATAGTAACTCCTTAACTCCTTACTTCTGTGGGTTAACACTGGAGATTTGTCAGACAACAGGTAGAGAGTGCATGATCTTGAGAGCCCAATAGTAATGTCAAAAATTCCTATTTCACATTTTAGCTTGCAAGTTTTCTTTTCATGAACTGGTTGACACATGTCAGGGTAAATGACTCCAAGTGTTAAAATCCCCTCTGTATCATACTGCCCTGTGTCTCATGTTATAGGAGCCCTGTAGGAAGCATTCTTACATCTACTTCACTAAGATGACTCATTCAAATCTATGTAATGAGAAATCCTCACTGAGTCCAAGAGTGTTAAATCAGCTAGCAGATTAGTATACTAAAGCCAGGACACTAGACATCCACAAAGTAGGTTGGAAAAGCAGACCTTTATAGATAATAACAATACTGACTACACTGGAAGAAAACACCAACTGTAGTATCCACACCACAGGGCCTTAGTGCAGTAACATTCATTCTTTGTTCTAACAGTCAAATTTACATAGAATCAATCCCATGAAATTAACTGTTAACAGACCACATAAAAATATATAAAGAAGACAGGCACTGAACAGGAAGGCAGCAGGTCCCACCTTTGCTAACAAACAAACATGGGCGTCCCCAAAGCTGCTTATCAGAAAAGAGATTGGATGAGGAGAATGGGTGAATCCAGGATTCAGGGATGGTTAGTAACCTTACCTAATAGTTTGGGATGTCAGGTACTTACTCTTGGATGCTGGCTCTTTCCTGGGTGTTGTCACCTGTTCCAGAGCACTACTTTCTCAGATTCTACCTGCCCTTTTGTTGATTTTGATATGCATATTACTGTTGTCCTTACCTATGGAACTTTCCAACTATGTTTTTAAAAACTAGAAACCTTGTTGACTTCACTTCTTCTTCTTCTCTGTGCCCCTCCACCTTACTTTTTCCCCCTTACCCGAAAAATAAAGAACATACAGAGGCACATTCTTGAATTAATTTTTTAACCTCAGATCCTTGCTTGTCATAGACATCCTATTCTGAGCTCTAAGGGGGTACTGAGGATGGTACTCTATGCTCTTGATAGAAAGTCTGGGGGCAGAATATTCTCAGAATAATATTCATTGCCTGGGAATGCAATGCAGAGCAGATAGAAACAAAGGTTGTTTTCTTTAGCTTTTAAAGCAGAACTTTTATTCCTGATTACAAAGTTCTATTCTGATAGTGCATAGTGGGTATGTCATGGATAAAATCATGATTGTTGTTGGGCATGAGAGTGTCATTTTCTCTAACCAGCACTATATATTTGGAGTCTGAACAGAGTGACAGTATCTGAGACCAGTGATGACATATTGATTTCTCTGTAGAGGACAGTGGATAGTTGTGGGTGCAGAGGAGTAGTCAATCATGGCTGTTATTTTGAATGTCATGCAAGTTTGCAAAAATAAATCTCAAGTACCAGTTTAAATGACTGTAATCTTTCTCTATGTTTGTCTCTGTCATGCTCACTTTCTTATACACACATATACATACTTGTGAAATCATAAAATATACACTTGTGTAATATATAAACTAATCACAATATTGTTTTTGGTTTAATTCTGGAATATTCCCCATAGTTTCATGATTGGAAACCTTAGTACTAACTTGTGCTACTTTGAAGGTTATGAATGCTGTAGGAGCTGAAAATAGTCTGGCAGAAATAAGTGATTAGGAGTGCAATATGTTCTTTGAGATGACAGTTTGAACCCCCCTTTTGTTTAACAATTTCATATGTGAGTACCATATTTACATCATTTCTATGCTCTATTCTCCCAATTCCAGCACATCCAGCAATTCTTTTCTTGCCCAAATCCATGACTTCTTTAATGATTATTATTAAATATCAGTATATGTACAAGTATGTATATATAAATACAGCCTACTGAGTCCATTTAGTGATGCTCATATGTGCATGTGTCTAGGGTTGACAACTTGGAATTGGATAATCAAGGCACTCATGCCTGGAGAAGGCAGATTCACTTTTTCTGTGGCTCCTGACTGTGTGAACAAGCCTCTAAACTTCAGTCACCATGTCTTCTAGGTCATGGTAGACTGAAATCTCTTTGGAATGGTGAGAGCAATAACCTACCACACATTAAGTCGATTCTGTTTGCACTACTAGTTTCATTTCTATTGCTGTGATGAAACAAAAGCTGTGACCAGAGTAACTCAGACAAGGAAGGGTTTGATGGGGCTCAAGGTTCCAGAGAATTAGAGACCATGATGCCATGATGGTAGACCTAAGGTAATGTTGAGGCAGAAGTAGCTGAAGGCTTACATTCAGAATTGTCAACAGGACACAGGGAACACTCAGATAGGCATCAGGCTTTTGATCCCTCAAAGTCCACCCCTACTGTAACACCTCTACCAACAAGGCTTCACATCCTAATCCTTTTTAAACAGTTCCACCAACTGTGGGTCATGTCATGGATTCATTGAAACATACAAGCCTACAGAGGGAGACATTGTCATCCAAACCTCCAAGTCAGGGGTCATGGTCTTGGGTGATGAGAAATCAATACATGGACAAAGCATAAGTCTACACTGTCTTAGCTAAGAAAGCTGTGATGGTGTGTTGGTGTGTACACAAGCAGTCCTTTGTGACACTGTATTTTAGATGCAGGATATATTTCATTTGTTAAAAATGTATTTGTATTATTTTCATCTTATGTGTATGAATATTTTGCCTGGTCTCCAAGAAGGCCAGAACAGGTTGTTAGATCAACTAGAACTGGAGTTGGGGATGGTTTTGAGACATCATGTGGGTGTTGGGTACTTGAGCTCAAAAACAACTAATGCCTAGTGCTAGGCCCTCTATCCAATCCAGGAACAGATAACTGATAATGCCCCATTTTCTTTGTAGGTGGAGTGCTACCTTAATGGAAATTTAAACACTAGCTGTTTTGTTGCAGTGCTCTCTCCGGCTGTCTAGTATGCCACTGAAATATATTTAGAGGAAATCTGATTTTAAAATATTTGTTTAATGCATTTATCTCTTCCAAACTAATTATTTCTTCAATTAAATGTTCAGAAATTTATGTACAAACATTATTATTCTTTTAACTTTAAAAGCATATGGATAAAACAGCAAATTGAAAAGCAGTAGCAGGAAAAGGTACCATTTACTTAGAAACTCTTTAGGACTAAAATGGGTAAGAATGGGGATAATACTCAGGTGTTGGTAGTGCACTGTGATCTTAAATAGTTGCAAGACTGGAAAAACCCTAACAGCTTGAACATGATGAGCAAAGTAGCTGACTGATTGGGAAGAATGGCATCCAGCTGAACCACGAATGTGACCCACACTTAGGTGAAGTTGGAGAGAGAGAAAGGAAAAAAGCTTGTTATAGATCTGCTGGCTTTTAACTTTTTATTTATAATTATGGTTTATTTACTTTATGTTTGTATGTTTATGTGCACACACCGTGGAGTTAAGGTGTAAATCAGAGGACAGCTGTCTGAAGTCAGTTCCCTTTTCTTACCATGAGCTCTGAGGCTGGAACTAAGTTGCCAGCTGAGCGATATCACTGGTCTATGATGTGATACAGTTTTAAAGAGAAGGAAAAGAAATACAGAGTAAAGAAATGTTTCCAGTTACAAAGCCACTCATTTTAGGCCTTTTTTTAATATTATGTTTTCTAAGTGAGTCAATGTGACAATTGTGTTCAGTGAGGAGTGTGCCTACCTCCCATTGCTCTGACAGTCAATGGAAATAAAAAGAATCAATTTTATTATTTCTTTCATTTTGAAGTTATACTATAATTACCTCATTCCCTTTGCTCTTTCCTCTCTTTAAATCAATGGTTCTCAACTTTCTAATATTTTGACCCTTTAATACAGTTCTTCATGTTATGGTGATTCCCCATCATAAAATTATTTCAGTTATGACTTCATAACTATAATTTTGCTATGTTTATGAATAATAATGCACCCATCTGTGTTTCCAATGGTCTTAGGTCGAGATTCATAGGTGGAGAATTACTGCTTTAAACCCTTCCTGTTCTCTTTCAAATTCACGCCCACTTTTTAAAAATATAAATTGTTGTTATATGTATATATGTATACAAACATATATACATGAATACATATGTACAAGTACAGCCTACAGCCTGCTCAGTAGTGTTACTTGTGTGTATGATTTCAGGGCTGACCATTTGGTATTGGATAACGAATTGGTGTGCTTTTCCTAGAAATGACCATGCTCTCATCTCTCCTGATCTGCCTATCATTTTTGGTGTAGATTTAAGGTCTTGCAGGTCTCCCTAACCACTTTGGTAAGTCTATTGTTGTTCTTGCTTAGCTCAGATGTAGGCAGTCACGTTGGTAGAACTTTATGAATGAAGCTTCTGACATTCCTATGAAAGTCTCTGCTTCTGAAAACTGAAATCTGCCAGCTAGCAAAAGTGATTTTTGTCATAGAAATGGGATTTCTTGGTGTTCAGTAGGGAATTCTCAGATGGGGTAGAAAATTGTCCAACCAGCTACACATCAGGATCATTTCAGTGCAACTAGGTCTCAGGGATACTTGTGGAAATTAAGCACACCCCATTATTGTGTAGCTATAATCCTCTAAGCCAGTTGAATGTTTTGTGTGTATGTGTGTGAGTGTGTGTGTGTGTTTTTTTGTGTGTGTGTAGGATGAGATGAAATTCATTGCCTGACTGCCTGATAAGGCAAAAGAAATTTGTTTTGGGTAAAGCTCAATATGACTAAGTTTAACTCAGGAAAAGAAATTAGAAAAAGAAAGTAAACTTGTGGATTACAGAGACATACTACTTACAATGCTGATAGCCATTGATTTTACTATAACAAATCTATGCAGATTTGTTAAGGCTTGTAAAGTTTCTATAAGACAGTTCTTTATTTCCTACTTCAAAAGACTAAAATAAAAATTGTCAGCTACGCAAAATTTCATGTGTGTGATTTATTACTAAACATTTCATATATTCTTGATGTGTTCCTGATATCCATCTTCCAAAGAAACTTAAAATGGAAGAGAGGAGGGACAGATAGAGAGCGGAGACAATTTTTCTCAATGTTGTGTTATCTGTGACTATAAACATACTCATCTTTGGCAGAACAATCAAAGCTTGTGAATTGCAGTATTTCTGAATAGAATCAGAGATTAATCAAACAGCTAATATTTTATGCTCATCCACACAGCTGAATTCTGAGGATCAGCTTAGTATCCATGGCAACTATCATAACATAACAGTTTGTTTTTCTCAGACAACTCTCCCTGTTTGTTTTGTTCTAGAGTAAGGAGAATTCCCTAGGCTTATTGTTAATATTTTGTGCTAGCGGACTGCTCAACCATGAAAAGAATCTTGAGAGCAACTGTGCTTGGGATTAACTTCTAAGAAATTAATTTACTAAGGACAAGAGTAAAAGCCAAGTGCTGGCTACAAATATAACAATTAAACATCTGAAATTTATAGAGTCATTTAAAAGGTCAAATTGAGAATCACCAGCTGTGAATCTAATTGGAAAATGAGAGCATTGGTTTCTTCATAGTTTCCTAAGTGATTAGATATGGAAAAGCATAGATCAGACAGGGTGGCCAATTGGTGCTCACTCCTTACAGCCACATAGTGCATTTATAGAAATTGTATACATAGTATTATTGTTGATACTTAATATTTATTTATATGTGCTTTTACTATTTGTACAAGTTTCAAACAGAGTTAATTTCCAACTTAGAGATTTGTGTCTTTACAGGTTATATTCGAAATAACAGTTAGGCTGTGATTGGGTGCACATTTTCCTAGGATTCATGATTGGACAGCTGACTCCAGGTATGATGTTGAGAAGTGTTAGAGATGGAGCCCAGTGTCTTCTGCCAAGGCTAAAGTGAGGTGTTCTACAGTCTGTGAGCTGTTTGCTCCCCTAGCAAATATAGATCAGTGGGGATAAGGATACAGATTCATGTAGTAGATATCTGCTTTCTGTGAGTTACACTTCGTTCACCTCTGACTCAGAACAATCATATCCTTCTCCAACATTAGTGGCACCACAGGAGGGTGACTTCTCAGCTTGAAGTGATGCTACATCTAAGTCCCTTTAGGCAATATAGGCACCATTAAGGATATAGCTTTATGGAATAGAGATGTTAGAAGCACAGCCTGCTGTGTAATGGGGATTGTAAGAAGCCCATGTGAATCCTATGGATACATGGTGGCCCAAGTCTATCAGACAATAATGCAAATCTACCATGTTGACTCTAAAAAGCATTAGCAGAGATGCAATTTTTGCTGACACTGATGAGGATTAAAGACAATTGTCCAAAGTATTTGAGGACTCCTTTCCCTCACTTGAGTGGGAATGCTTCCTGCTTTGTCGAATGACTAGATCAATTTTCTGGTCTATGGTGACTAGGACTTGGTATGTCCTGAGTGTACATAAGATTCATTCCTGAGTGTACATGAGATTCAATTTTTTTTTTCAGGCATCCATTCCCAAGATGCACATTCACTATGATCATGAAATGGGTGATTTTTTTTGACTGCAGTGAGCAGGAGCCAGGCAAACTATGGCTAGGCAGTGAGATCAGATATCCTGGAAAAAAAAAACAAAACAAAATAAAGACCAACCTAAACATCCTGAGCAAGATGCAGACCTGTGAGAAGGTTCAGTGGGTAAATGCATGACCACAAGTTTCTCTGAAATTGACATATTGAAATCCTAGGATTATACTTTGTTAAAACTCATGTGTTTCTATTTCAAGTTTTCATTTTGTAATTTACTACTGATGTCTTCAAATTAACTGACTTGGATAAATGTTCTGGCAATAAAAATGTTGTAAGGACAGAAATAGTTTCTACTCTAATCTTCATACACACACTGGTGTGCATGCATGCACACACGCACACACACAGAGAGAAACACACACACAATAAACAAGCAAAAATATATAGGTAAAGGTACCTCTTGGACGTTAATACACAACCAGAAGAAAATAAGAGAACAAAGGGTGTTCAAAGATGTACCTAAGTTCTGACTTAACAAGGTAATGGGTATCAGACTTTTATTGATTTTTGAGTGATGTGCAAGTATCCCATGCTTATACTCAGTGAGATATTGAGCAGTCAATAGAGATGCTCAGTTACGACTGACATCACCACTAAGTGGAGACATTCCAGCCTTAGGACCACGTGGAAGTAGTATAGGTGCTGAGAAAGCAGAAAGTGAGGCAGAGGCACACAGCAACGCCTAGGGGAAATAAGACATTTTAATCAAAGGCTAATCATATCTCCGGGTAGAGTCAAGAGGAATATGATGCAAGGGTCAAGAATAAAAAGGAACAAGTGCAATATGAAGGCAGATGCCAAGTCTTTTAGGTGTTTACAGTGAGTGAAGAGTCAAATGCTTTCCCAGCAGTCACTGTCCAGGCTCTGCAGTTATTTATTTTTTTTTTCTTGCTGATTTTTTTTATTAATTAATTTAATTATTAAAGATTTCTGCCTCTTCCCCGCCACCACCTCCCATTCCCTCCCCCTCCCCCAATCAAGTCTTCCTTCCTCCTCAGCCCAAAGAGCAAGCAGGTTTCTCTGCCCTGTGGGAGGTCCAAGGATCACCCACCTCCATCCAGGTCTATTAAGGTGAGCATCTTTAGTCACTGTTATTACAAGCTGTATGGCAGATATGTCGTCTCCAGCATCCGGGCAAAGTTACTCAAATCTGTGACCTCTTGAATTACTGATATTTTAGGTCAACTAAGAGTTAATGCTGTGATTATGCTTGGGAAGATGGTCTGACAATAGAGAGTTGGTGCAACAAAACACATATTATAGGAGCTATTTCAGGACATACCCATATGGCTGCCATATTTTCCCATGGAGCTTGACTTGTATATTAGTCAAATTACAACTTGTAGTATCCCAGGAGGTTACTTGGTCCCTGGGCAGGTGGGACTTACAGGTAACTTTAGCTTTGAGTCTGACACCACCAAGATTTATTACTTGACTGTGCTGTTTATTTTTCCTTCAAAGTCTAATAAAATGGTACTTGAGCTTCCTTCTAGATTCATTTTAAAAATTCTTTTATCAAAGAGATTAAGAACCCAAAAGAGAACCCTAATTTCCCCAGTGAGAAGCTGATCTGTATGTATCACACTCCCACGGCTAATGTGACCGGACAAGGATCAGACAAGGGAAACTGTGTGGATTGGAGATAAATGGGTGAAGTTAGCATGGTCGTTATAGATGAGGCCTCCGAGAACCAGCAATGCTACTGCTCAGAAACTGCTCCCTTCTCTGTAGCCCACACACTCCCTCCTTCCTTTCTGCCAGAAGTACTTCATCTTTTTCCTCTGTTTGTTTCCTGTTTCAAAAACAGCCATGGTCCCTACTCAACTGTCATATGAAAGCAAGTTTATTGATCAGAGGAAGTCTTATCTTCAAGTCATGTCTTAATTACTGTGAGGCAGACTGGGTCATTTAGTGAGTCTTCATTGCATGGTAATAATTTGCCTTTAAAGTGAAGGTCTATTTTACAGAAAGATAGAACTGTGAGTTTCCCCCATGATTTTTCTATGGCAATCAGTAGATACATTATTACTTTTTAAACAGAGACTCTCAATGTAGTAGCACTTACACTTAAAAGCTGATAGTGAAGGAGTCATAAAAAAAGATTGATAAGGGGTTTTGGCCTCATCTGCAATTTACAAGTCTTTTCAAGTGTCTTTCCCAACCTAGTGCTTCAAGGCAAGCAAAAACTGTAATCCTTTTCCCCAGCTCTCTGCAATTGCTTTGTGAGGGGGTTCTGGCTGCGATAATCTTTCCACAGTGAGGCCTATGCACATTCATCGGAGCTTTCTTAAACCCGACAAAAGGCTTGAGACATTTAAATGACAGCTTTCTCAGGCTCCCATTTGAGCATCAATAATCAACTGTCTTTCGCACTTTTCCTTTGAGCCTATTATTCAGCGTCTCTATGGCATCCTGAACGGCTCTGCTGTTGCTCTGCAGTTGTCTGAGCTTGAGCGATTGTCTTCCGTGTAACTATGTGAAATCCAAATAACTAAGCAATAACTTGCATATTCAAATACTTATAGGTATAAAAGCATTAACAAGCCTGATTTTAAATATCCCCATGTGTTCAGAAACATATGTGTTTGATTTAGTTCTTGATTAACACCTACAAGGAAATTACTCTGAGTCTATGCTCAGAACTCTTCAAAGTTATTTAAATGTTCCATTCATTTAAATTATTGACATGAATTTCAAAGGCTCAGTTACAAATCTGTAATGTCAGATATTCTTCGTGTTTTTTTTTTTATTTTTTTTTATTTTTTTATTTTTTATTTTTCGAGACAAGGTTTCTCCATAGTTTTTGGTTCCTATCCTGGAACTAGCTCTTGTAGACCAGGCTGGCCTCGAACTCACGGAGATCCGCCTGCCTCTGCCTCCCGAGTGCTGGGATAAAAGGCCTGCGTCACCACCGCCCAGCTTTTTGAGATAGAGTTTTTTTTTTTAATTTATTTATTTATTATGTATACAGTGTTTCACTTGCATGCCAGAAGGGGGCACCAGATCTCATTACAGATGGTTGTGAGCCACCATGTGGTTGCTGGGAATTGAACTCAGGGCCTCTGGAAGAGCAACCAGCGCTCTTAACCTCTGAGCCATCTCTCCAGCCCCCTCTTCGTGATGTTGAATGAAAGGTAATAGCAAAATTTATTTTATTGATTATCTGCTACAGAATACTTCAACTAAGATTTATTCTTTGTGTACAGTGTAAAAGGCTGATAGATATGAGTTAAAATAACCTAGAGAGGATATTCAGGGCAGGAATTTATAGGTTAAGACAGTTCTTTCATTTCTCTTTGAGGAGTAGTTTAGTTGGCTTGAAACTTAGAGGTTTAGCCAATATAAAGGAATGTATTTCACACTGTACAATCTGACAAATGTGCCAGGTGATTTGTTGGTTAACTAAAGAGTTTTTTTTTTTTTTTGCTAGTGTATAACTGTGTCATAACATGTAAGAGAAAGAGAGAGAGAGAGAGAGAGAGAGAGAGAGAGAGAGATGAAGGGATGAGGGAGGAAGAAGATAGATGGGGGAAAGAAAGAATGATATGGGCAATGATAAAAGAATACACACACACACATACACACACAACACAGGAGGACAACTCATAGTGTTACTATATAGACACTAATTTTATTTGTGAGACTTAATTTTCATGAACTCACACCTCCCATAAGCAGAATTAATACCCAAATGGGCAAACATATCATCATCATATAGAGTGTAGAGTTTCAGCACGTGAGATTGGGCAGAATACATAAAATATTTTATTTTATTATTTTTTTTCTTTTTAATTTTTTTATTGATTTTTTTTTCTTGCTGATTTTTTTTATTAATTAATTTATTTAATTATTGAAGATTTCTGCTTCTTCCCCGCCACCACCTCCCATTCCCTCCCCCTCCCCCAATCAAGTCTTCCTTCCTCCTCAGCCCAAAGAGCAAGCAGGTTTCTCTGCCCTGTGGGAGGTCCAAGGACCACCCACCTCCATCCAGGTCTATTAAGGTGAGCATCCAAACTACCTGGGCTCCCACAAAACCATTACGTGCAATAGGATCAAGAACCCATTGCCATTGTTCTTCAGTTCTACAAGTCAAATTGAATAAATTCTTCTTTGATTTTTTTTAAATATTTGATTATAGGTATACTCCTTTGTAACCATTGCAGATATTTATTTAATCTAGCAATTGGTATAATTAAGTAGTCATAACCAGATGTTTCCTGTCCCAATTGCCTGGTTCCAAATAACACTCAGAGGCTAAATATGAATTACAAAACATAGGCAGGTAGCTCAGGCTTGTTACTAGCTAACTCTTACATTTATATTAACCCATTTCTATTCATCTATGTATTGCCACGTGGCTCATAGCTTTACCTGTCCTCTAGCATGTCTTGCTTCCTGGGCAGCTGGTTGGCATCTCTCCTGACTTCACTCTTCTTCCCATCATTCTGAGTTTGACTTTACTGCCTAATTTCCTGCCCAGCTACCAGCCTGATAGCTTTTTATTTACCAATAAGAATAGTATGCATTCATAGTGCAGAAAATGATTGTTCCACAGCAGTAGTAACCTAGTAGTAACCTCCTGAGCTAGAATAGGACATCTGTTCACTTCTCAGTAAAAATATTTTGTGTATGTTCACAAATATCACATATTAAGGCAACATAAAGGAGAAGAAACACACAGACACACACACACACCAGACGAGAAGAGGCATATCAAAGTTCCCTCTGGAATATTTAAAGAATCCCTTGTATCTTATACAGCTCTGCATTCATCAGTTAATATTAGCAAAGTCCAATAGTGTTCCAAAACACTTTCACAAGGGAACTATTCTTTTTCTTCAGTAAACAAAATTCTATTTGGCTCAGTTAAAAACCTTAGAGGTGATTTGGATCCCACTTTTACTTTACTGAATAATCCATGAGTCAGCTGAATCCTATTAACGCTCTTTAATCTCCCCTCTATATTTAATCCCAAATTTGGGCTGAAAGTTTAGAGGTAGGTGAGCTATGTTTGTTTCCAATTTGGAAGGCAAAGAGGTGCAAAAGCAAAAATCTGAGGTTCAGGTATTATTCCAGAATTTTGGGCAGAAATATCATAAGAGCCAAGGAAACAGGGAGTTGGATGAGATTGTGTCTCCTAGAAATGTGAAGGCTATGTAGTCTGAACTGATCATTCTAGTATTTAGGCAGTCTTCCAGCAGTGGGGCTGGGTTATACTCTCGTTGACTTGTTGGCCTGGGAGGCCCCATGGAGATCTCTAAAGAACTCACAGTGATAATATCAAAATAGCCATCCATTTGTACATTGCCAGCCCTTAGCCTACCAGAGACACCATGGTCACCTAGAAAGCTGAGTTTGTAAGTATTATTTTTTTTAGCACTTTCAGGTCCCTTGTGGATTTGCCTGCCAGATAATGGATACCAAATGTTGTAGTAGTTTCTTCTGCTTTCTCCGTAGAGCCTCCAACCTGCAAATATCAACATGGAGACTTATTTATTATGGAAACCTGGCCTTAGCTGAGACTTGTTCTCAACTAGATCTTAAAACTTAAATTAAAACATATTTTTTTAATCTGCCTTCTGGAATGTGGTCATTACTTCATCTCCATATTGCCCATCCTGCTTCTCCCATGTCTGACTGGCAACTCCAACTTTCTTCTTCCAAGAGTTCACTCTCTACCTGGAAGCCCCACTTATGCTCTCTTGTTGAGCTGTTGGTTGTTCGACATTTTATTACACTAATCACAGCAATACGTCTTCACACAGTGTACAAATATACCTCAACATTATGATATAATTATAATTTCAAAAATAAATATGAGTATAAAAGTCCAAAAGATCCCAACAGTATTTATATATGGAAAGGACAGAACAGTAAATCTTAACACAGTAAACCTGAATATTAGCTGTTATTTTTGTATTTGTGTGTGTGTATGTTTGTGTATGTATGTGTGCTTTGTATATATGTATATGTGTGTTTGTGTATGTATGTTTGTATATGTGTGTTTGGGTATGTGTTTGTGTATTAGTGTGTGTTAAGGAGTGGTTCTTGATTAGAAACTTTTTTATTCTCTTGCAGAAACCTGGAGTGCTAACGATAGCCATCTCTGACTTAGGGTCTTTCAGATTCTCAAGGAGTTTTCTGAACACGTAATTGAGTAGCAAGGATCTTTTTCTTTGTAATATGTTGCAAAACTGGACAGTGTGGTGAGAAAATCACTGTGGAACTCAGTTGCATCCAGAATCTGACCATTTTCGGTGCCCCTGCTGTTGGAACCTGAGTCACCCCATAGGCTTGTCCTATTCATTGTAACATTAGTCATCTGGTCATCTTAGTCTCCTGGTCTGATGTTCCTGCTTTTGCTTTAGCATCTTCTAAGCACAGCATGGCAACCTGTGAAAATGGGAGTTAGATCCAAGATCTCTGTTCAGCATATTTTATTTGTTTGTTTATAATTTTGTTAGTTTTGAAATCTTTTGTATTTTGCTCACATATTTAACCAATGCCAACACTTCCAAGATCATTCCCCTATACACCCAACTTCATGTTCTTTCTCTCACTTTTATTAAAAAGAAACTTCAAATCAAATAGAACAAAACAAATGTACATATATGCACACATGCATGCACACATGTGCATGCACATACATTTAAAAATTTAAAAAAATGGCATCTACTGATGTTGGTCCACTCTTCTTGAACATTAGACCTACTTGCAGTGTGGTTCAAAACTTAGGATCATTCAAAAAAAAAAAAAAACCAGCAAAGTGGTTTTCCTTCCCTTCCCAGCTCATTAATAGCAAATAAACACTTTGTTAAGGGTGGGAACTTTGTGTTCTCTTTCCCTTCTTTTTCCTGGTATTTTATCTGGTTTGAATTTGTATAAATCTTGTACATGGTGTCAGAGTTTTTGTAAATTCACATCTGTATCATCAGTTCCCATTGTGTATGGGAAACATTTTCTTAGAGCTGTTCCACCTGCTCGGACTACGACAATCCTTTGAACTTATCTTCTGTATAAATCCCTAAGCCTTGAGAGGAGTGGATATGATAGGGAATTAGGCCAAGCGCTCTGAAGTTTCTCAGTCTCTAAACATTGCCTGCTTATGTTAATTGCTATCTACTGCAAGAAGAAATTTTTCAGGTGATGTGTAAGAGATGCACTGATAGATAAGTATGCAGATCGTCATTGGGAATCATTGTACTGTTATGCTGGTTTAGCAGAATGTTAATAGCAGGTTTCTGGGCCCATGTTCTGTCTAATTTTAGATTCTTGTCCTCATTAATAGTCCCGAGTATGGGTCCCATATCATGGGGCAGGCCTCAAGCCCTGTGAAACTTGTTGCTTACTCTCACGATAGAGTGCCACTCTTGTACCTATGGCGTCTCTTGTGGGTCAATCACTATTATATCACACAGGGTTCACACTTGGGTGAAACTGACTTTATGCTTATAATCCTGTAGACAACAAGATGTAAGATATATATCTCAATAAAATAAAGATAATTTACGGCAAATTCAGAATCAACAACATTCTAAAAGAAAAGAAATGAAAGAGATTTCCATTAAAATAAAGAACAAGACATAGATGCCCATAAATCCTTCATACCTGTTCAATACAGTGTTCATTGTCCTAGCTAGATTAGTAATATAACTGAAAGAATCCAAAGGGATACAGATAAGAAAGGGCAAAGCTAAATTATTCTTCATTGCAGATCATGTGGTTTTATCATGCGCTCTATGAAGAAAGATTTATAGTTGATAAATACTTTTAGCAAAGTATACAGAATTAGCACACAAAATAAGTAAACTTCCTATAAGTAAATGACAAACACACTGATAAAGAAATGAGGTAAACAGTACTTTTCATAATAGTCTCAAAGGCATCTTGGTATAGAAATTGAAGAAGAAATCAGAAAATGGAAAATCCAACCATGATTATGAATTCCTAGAAATAATACTGTGAAAATGTTCATCGAACTAAAAACAATCGAGATTCAATGCATCCTTAATGAAAATTACAATGTGATTACAATCACAGAAATTGGAGAAACAACAACCTTAAGCAAAATGTGAACCCCCCCCCCACACACACACACTGAAAAACAAAACAAAGACAGGATAGCTAAAACAAACCTGAATAATTGAACCACTGGAGGTGTCTCCATCCTGGAAGTGTCTCCATTCTAGATCCCAAGTTGTGCTATAGTTACAATAAGGAAAACAGCATGTTATTGTCACATAAAAGAAAAGTTTATCAAGGGAATAAATAGGACTGTTGAAGACCCATACATAACTCCTCACACTTACTGACACCTGACCTATGACACAGAAAGCAAAAATACCCACTGGACAAAGGTAAAATTATCTTTAACAAACAGTGATAGCAAAGCTCGATACCTGTGCATAGAAGAATTAGAATAGGTTTCTTTTATGCATCACAAAATCTAACTCCAAATGGAGTAGGGAGTATACAAAAGAGATAGTAGGGAATGTCCGGGAACTCAGTGACACAGGAAAGGACTTACAGAAAAGTACCCTGGCAGCACAGGAATCAAGAGAGAAGTTAGTCATGGGACTTCATGAAGCTAAAAAGCTGTACTGCAAAGGATGCCGTCATTCATGCAAAGTGGGAGCCTACAGAATGGGAAGAACAAACTTTGCCAGTCACACCAAGGGTTAACAGAATATATGAGGAACCCCTAAAACTGAACAGCATGAAAACAAATAACACAATTTAAACGCAGTTTAAAACTAAAGAGAGAGATCTCAGAAGATTAAACAAATATGACTGAGAAACACTGAAGAATTTTTAACTTTCTTAACCATTAGGGAAACTTTATCAGATATTTCAACTTAGCACAGTAAAAATGACCAAGATTAGAAACAAATGACAGCACATGCTAGTGAGGAGGCAGGGATAGGGGAAATGGGACACTTACTCATTGCTGTTGGGAGAGCAAACTGGTACAACCACTATGGGAATCAGCGAATAGTTTCCTCAAACAACCAACAACAGGCCTACCCCGATCAAGCTACACAGCACTTGGGCATGCACCTCAATGACTCCAGGTTATATTGCAGAGGTACTTATCCATATTTATTGCCGTTCTGCTTATAGCAGCTAGAAACTGGAAACAGCCTAGGTGTCAACCAGCTGATCAATGCAGACTGAAAATGTGGTGCATTTAGAGAATGAAATATTATTCAACTGTTGAGAAAATAAACCTGCGAAATTTTCAGGTCAATGTATGGAGTTAGAAACTGTAATCCTGAGTGCAGTAACCAACACACAGAAAAGAAAATTGCTTGTTTTCTCTTATATGTGGATGTTAACTTTTAAAGGTGATATATTTGCAATTTAGAAAATCCACAGATGCTAGGTAGCTACTAAGGGACTTGGAGGAGGAGCTGATTCTACAAAGAATAGGAAATAGAATGTAATGTTATAAAAGGGATAAAGGGAAATGAAAAGAAAATGTAGAGAAGGGACTATGGGGAAGGGTAAATGAATCTAAAGACCTTCTCAAAATTCACGTGGAAACCCAATATTGTTGAAGCTTTCTAGAGGATATATGTATACAAAAGGAATTTAAGTGGAGTTACCATAATGGGGGGGGCAGTCCCCACAAGTAGACAGTATAAGCTACCAAAACAAAAATGGAAAACAGCATCTTCCCATTTATTTCAATAAGCACTTAAGTGCCCATAGTTGTTTTGGTCTATATAAACACTTGTCTTTTTTCCAGTTTTCTATCCCTGTGACAAACCCTAAGGAGTTAGAAGAAGGCAAATCTATCCTGGATCATAGTTTTAGAGTTTTATTTCCAAAACGTGCTGTTTTATTGCTTTTGGTCTGAGGGGAGGAAGACCATCATGCCTGTGGGGGCATATGACAGTGGCTGCTCGTGCTTAAGTAACAGAAAGGAGAGGGATTAAAAGAAAGATTCTGGAGCCAAGACAAACCCTTCAATGTTGTGTCCTTTAGTAACCCATTTTCTCCAACTTCCACAGTTCCACAATTTCCTATTAATCTTCAATTTTGAATATTTTAGTGGAAAACCACAGATGACTCCAGACTGTTCATGACCTACCTGTGGCTTGATATGCATTCACAAACAGACAACAATAGACCTCAGTAATGTCTTCAATGTCTATCTATTTCAGCAGGTAGTCAGGCAAAGTTAACCATCAAGAATCTGACTCAGGGAAAACAAGCATCTAACTGGAGTTAGGATGTGAGATGTAGCAAAGAGAAGAGGCATGCCAAAGCTGTCAGGGAAAAAGGTGATGGGTCTAAATGAAGAACTTCAAAGGAAAGAGACAGGTAAATACCTTTATGTATGCTTTCTGCTGTGGAACACATGGGAAGGAAATGTGCATAATTAAATTCAAATTCTTATTGATGTATTTCCAAGCTGCATAACAGTAACTGGTTAGGCTATAGCTTCAATTTGTATTCTAGTTTACAGATCGTGCACTTGCTTATTTGTCCATCCATCTGAAACAAAAGTGTTGGGGAGCATCTGCCTTAAACAAAGGCATTGGGCCACAGTACAGAAAAGCAAAATGAGAAAATGAGATTTGAAGTTAGTATGTTCCTCATCCCTCAAGAACACTTCCTATTTAATAGTATTCTTATAATCCAAATAAAGTCTCCACCTCAATTTCCAATATCCATAATGCATAAACTCTTCCATTCCATTTTTAATGAGAGAACAAAATAGAACATATTTTTAAATTCTAATTTTTAAACAGAATAATCTTCACAAGATTGGGCATTCACTGACACATGACTAAGCTGCTGTATTTAGCCATGTTGCCTTATCTTACTCTGTGCATCCCCACTTGTCAAGACTGGTGCTGGTGATTTGGGGAATATGGATGGTTTTCATCTCTGAATAGGGCAGTCATTCTATTTTTATTCTGGGACCAATCTAAAAAACACATATTTCATACTTAGTGCTAATACTGGGCTGAGTTGAATTCAAACTAGTGACCTAGAAGTGAAGGGATTCATTTTTCTTTATACCAGACTTCTAAAACATCAATTCCTTGGTACAGTCAGAAAATAATCTGACCTAAATCCATTTTATACATTCCTTATTTTCATGAACACACACACACACACACACCACATACACACACAGAGAGAAAGAGAGAGTCATACAAAAATCACATTTGAGTTCTATGTGATTCCAAATATAATCCAGATAAGGCACTCCTGAACATATATCTGAAAAAATATGTTGGTGTAACACGAAAATACTTGCACATCTGTTTTTGATTTTTTTGAGTCTGTAATATAATTGGATCATGCCTCCTTTCCTTTTCTCCCTTCCAAACCCTCTCATATATCCCTTGTTCTCTTTCAAATTCATGACCATTTTCATAATTGCTGTTTTATATATATTCTTAAATACAACCTTCTCAGTCTGAATGATGTTATTTGCATATGTGTTTTAAGGGCTAATATTAGGTATTGGATAATACTGTTGATCTTCCCAAGGGAAGTCTATTTTTCCCTCTCCCTACATTCCTTAGATGTCTATTAATCTTTATATAGTGTTGAGGCTTGGTGCGATTGTTCCATTTACTTGAGTATGTTTATTATTGTATGTTAAGTTCATTTTTAGGCAATCACGTTGAAATTTTTGTGGATATACCTTTTGACATTACTAGGATACACAATATCACAGCAAAATTCCCAATCCTTTGCTTATTAAATTATATTTGTCTGCCTTTCCTCAGTGATTACTGAACCTTAGCTATGGGTGTTGAATTGTAGATGTATCCATTGGTATTTAGTTTCACGAATCTGAATTTTCATTGGGTGTGGATGTCTGTGACAGTTCCTGTCTGTAACAAAGAGGAGTTTTCTTGATAAGAGTATTGCAGCATTGCTCATAATAGTTAAAATATGGAATCAGTCTTGATGACTACTAACACAAACTAATATGGCTACTGGCATTAAAGGTGTGTTACCACTGCCTGGTCTGTAAGGTTGACCAGTGGGCCTGTTTTACTCTCTGATCTTCAGGCAAGCTTTATTTATTAAAATACAAATGAGATAACACTACAGTTCTTGATAAAAAACCTGAGAGTACAAGTTGATGTTTATCACAAGAAAAGAGAGTCATTTTATATAGACAATATCACCCATATATTATTATTAGAAAAGGACATACAAAAAAAGCTATACAAATTTTCCTGATGAACATAAAAAAACTTTCATAACACATGTGCAAATTATATTTAGGAACACATTAAAATATGAACCTGGCTTGACAGCAGATATCTAAGCTTATTTAACAAAGTTAGCTTAAGTCATAAATATAAATATATCTGACAGAAATAACATGATAATCTTATAGACACAGAGAAGGTATTTTCCATTTTTTTCATGAAAAAAACTTTGAAGAATATCAGAGTAGAAGGAATATATCTCTATATTATCAAGACTGTATATGTCAAAGCGATAGCTGATATTGCACTAAATGTAGAAAAATTGGAAATTTTTTATAAGTTCAGAAATAAGTCAAGTGTGTCCACCATCATCAATGTTGTCTATATAGTGCATCAATTGAAATACAATTATTTTTATAAGAAGCTCAAGTAATATTTCTTTTTAAGGAAGAGAAAAGTATTATTAGATGGTTTAGTGGGAAAGAGACCCCTGGACCAGGGTCTGGTGGCCTGAGTTTAATCCCCATGACTCATATTGTGGATGGGAGAGCAAATGCCTGCAACTTTTTCTGATCTTCATTTGAATGTTCTCCTATACATGAGCACATACACACATGCAAACATATGCACATACAGGCACATCTGTGTACATATGCACATACACACACATACTCAGACTAAATGAATGTAATTTCAAAGACATTTATTTAGGAACAGGAAGCTCATTATGAAGTCTGATAGTGTGTCTGACATTTTTAATGCTTTTTGGACACAGTAATTCTGTATTTCTCAATGCCAGTGTTGCATGGGACTCATTCTAAGAAGTTTGTTTGGACACCAGCCTTGCTGATAATTTTAATTAAATTTAAAAAAGCAGTCTAGGAGATAAATGTGGGTAGCTATTATGTTATATAGTGGGTACCTTAGAATATTTTCATCATTCAGAAAGTTTTTAATTGTTCTGAATTTACTGATCTACCTTTGTGACTGTGTTGTTCAGAAACTTACACCATTCTTATTATTTGACACCCATAAATAAAGCATTCTATTTTGCAAACAGAAGAGAGATTCTTCCAGTTGTTTCCACAATTATTATAAGCAAACCTCACTGAGATCAGCTGAGATCTGCTGTCATCTTTAGACATGAAGTGCCCCCAAGATTACAGTAAAGGAAAAGCTGTATTTAATTATCAGTCAGCTTTTCACTTGCTGTATTTTATCACTCCTTGAAGAATAAAAAGCTATACTTTTTTTTCTTATTTGATGCTAGGAAAAGTCATTTTCTTCAAGAAGTGTTTCTGTATTTTTCTGTTTCCCCTGTTAATAAGTATCATATTTTCCAAAAACGAAGGAGCAAATTTAGAACATTTTTATTGCAAAACATATAAATGAGTGGTATTAAAATCTTAACAGTGAGAAGTATTGACATCTGGGAATCTTAATGTGATTTCTCAGAGTTATAGAGTATTTTATCCCCTTGCTTTCAAATTCCATTTTATGTCAAATGATGCTTTTATTGCAGCCTTAGTCCATTCTTTACAAAAATATATCAAAATATATTATCAAGTCTGAAAAGATGTCTGGATTCTCTTTTTTCTTCACTACTCTAACAGATGAAAAAATGTTATAACTGCTTTTATTCAACATCCAACCTTAATGCAAACCATGGTTATTTATATATAGCTTTACTGACAATTTCTGATGAGAATGGTTCAATATTTAACTTATTGATGGATGCGGATTCAGTGAGTCAGCTAGATATATTTATTTGAAAATACATAAATATAACGTTGGTTACTTGTATAATCCCACATTTTTTACCTGAATTTATATTAAAATCCATAAACTAAAGTCTTACTATATATTTAGCTACAAACAATTGAATTTTCTTTTTACAAAAGAGCAAACTTAGTTTAAGAGAGGTCACATGGGTGATTCATTTATGTTCCCAAAGCCTGTCATCTGTAGAGTTTGTTCAGAAATTCTTCTCTTCAAATGTGCACATTAAAGGATTGCCTACATTCATATTTAGGAACACATTAAAATATGAACCTGGCTTGATAGCAGATATATAAGCTTATTTAACAAAGTTAGCATAAATCATAAATATATTGCTTATCTTTATCATGTGGGTCAGAAGACCAGAATGTGCACCTCCACTTGTTGATGTAAGCCATCTACTAATTAAGATACATTTTAGCCAACTATCAAATTTTGGCTGTGGAACAGTAATTAATCAAATATCACAGCACAGAATATAGATAGCACTGTGCACTGGCTAGTTTTATGCCAACTTGACACAAAGTAGATTCATTCTTAACAAGAGAACTTCAGTTGAGAAAATGCCTCTACCCCATTGGTCTGTGAGAAAGCCTGCGGTGCACTTTCTTGACTAATGATTGGTATTGGAGGGCTTAGTTCAATGTGGGTGGGACCACTTCTGTGCTGGTGGCCCTGGCTGCTATAGAAAAGCAGGCTTAGTAATCTATAAGTAGCAATCCAGCAGGCACTATTCCTCCACGGCCTCTTCTTGTGGGATGTCCTTCTGTATATGTGTTGCTTTTATTGGTTGATAAATAAAGCTGTTTTGACCAATGGCCTAGCAGAGTAAAGTCAAGTGAGAAATCTGAACAGAGATATAGAAAGAAAGAATGTGGAGTCAGGGAGATGCCACATAGCTGTCGAAGGAGAAGGATGTTGGAACCTTCCTGGTAGACCACAGCCTCGTGGTGTTACATGGATTAATAGAAATAGATTAATAACATAAAAGAGTTATCCAGGAAAATGCCTGAAGTGTTGCCCAAACAGTGTCGTAATTACTATAGTTTCTGTGTGATTATTCTGTCTGGGAGGTCAGGAAACCAATACAGTCTCCTTCTTCAGCTTCTAACTCAGTTCGTGTCTCCAGCCTCAGTGTGGTACTGAGAACTGAAAAACAGAAATAAATTCTTTCTTCCTTAAGTTATTTCCATTATGTTGTTTTCTCATAAAAATAGAAACCATAAGTCAAAGTTTAGTTATTCCTTCATCTCTTGTTCTTAGGAAAAGGCTAGGATCCAGGTCAGCTGCAATGTCTTGATGGAAAATTATAAAAGTGGCGGAGACAGATTAGTCATTAAAGTGCTTGCCATGCAACATTAAGGACTTGAGTTTGGATCCCCAACACTTTTGGAAAACACAAGGCATGGGTGGTGAAAGCCTATAACCCTAGCGCTGGGAAGGCAGAGACAGGGACTCATTAACCAGCATGTCTAACTGAATCTTTGAGTGAATCAATGAATCCAGATTCTATGAAACACCTCTCTCCAAAAATAAAAAAAAATAAAATTGACTAATGTAGAGAAACACTTAGGAAGACAGGCAAGGTAACCTCCATGCACCACAGGTCCATTTATACACTGTCATGTGCTCCTTTTATTATGTTTTGGTCAGTTCCTAATAAACTACAGTCTTGACTTTGATAGCCTATTTATTTAGTCTCTTGACACCTAGCGATCTTTTCTTTGACAAGAATGGATTTTCCAGAACAGATAAAACATATCCTACTAGTATATCACGTAGAGCTTCGACACTGCTGCCCTGTCACAGTAACCCTATGAATGCCAAGGCTAGCTTTATCCAATTCCACTGCCCTGTTACTAGTTGTGATGTAATTAATCTGCTATAATACACTCATGTCAGTTGGTTCCAAAGCACTCTCTCTCACAGTTATAACTGTGGGTATGATTATTTGTGTTTGGGAAGTCATGAAGTCTTACAGAGTTGTTTGTATTGGAAGATTTCTTTGATATTATAATTCTTTAATTCTCAAAAATATAATCTTACATTTGTCAGAATGAGCTATACTGAAAGACAAAATATAGGTTCCTATTCACATATCACCATCAAATAAAGTCTAATCTAAAGGGATAAAACTTAGGTACTTAGAATTTAACACACACACACACACAATATTCTTGTTTAGTCACTTCACTATGTTTAAATAAAAATGGATGACTTTAAAAAGTAAATTTTAGTTAACTATATATATATATAGATAGATAGATATAGATATAGATATATAGCATTTTGCTTGAGTGATATGAGACACGATTCATCACTGGAACGATTAAATAGCCGTTATGGCAAGGTGAGGGGCACACAACTGTGACACAAGCATGAAGGAATATGAGGATGGAAATTATGTGTACCAAAAACATTATATATATTAATTATGGCTTTGTATTAACTCAGGCAAAAGGAAATTGCTGTCTGTCTCATGTGTTTCATAAAACTATAGCAGCTGCCAACTAAAAGGCCTTGGGCTCATCCGAAACAGTGCAACTAAAACCCTGTGTTAGATGACTTCTACTTTTTTATGAGTTCTCTGAGAATTTCATGCAATGTCTTTTGATCATATTCACCCTCTTTCCTCTAACCTTCCGAAGCCTGTGGGAGAACAGCCCAGGAAGGAGGGCAATTCAGAGTGCTTGTGAAAAAAATCCCAAGAAAACAGAATCATGTCATCTCAGTTTCTTCAAATCATGGAATTGTTCTTGGAATGTGTTTCTGTGCTTCTCCCAGGTGTAGTGGAGAGAAGTTAGTTCACTTCAGATTATTCATTACAACTGGCTATTGTTATTTGAGTATATAACCTCTATGACACCTTTCTTTTGCCATGAGTGACTTGGTTTCGTGATTGAACACTTTACTCACGTGGCTCCACCTAACCCTCAGAGTGTAAACTGTTTGATGCTCCTAATAAAGTTGGCTATTGCACCAGTCTTTCATCTGCCTCCTTTACTGGCTCCATTCTCCCAGGTCCCAGGACCTCTAGAGCAGTCACACCTCCCTTCCCTTTCCACCTAACTTTGCCATTTTTTCATATCTAAACCAATTTCTATTGCCTAACTATTCACAGCTGTGTTTCCTTCCACTAGAACGTGATTGGCTTCTCAGGGTTTAAACTTATAGAGAAAACGCTCTCTTGCTCCTGTGAGCCAAGAACTTCGAATAGTGCCATGGATGGAAGTGGAATTGCATGCTCAGCTTCCCTCACTGTGTGGTATTTGGTCTGGTTTAGGTGTTCACAGGTCTTGTACATGCTATCACAACCTCTATGAATTCATACAGGCAGATGCTCTGTGGTGTTCATAATGCTGTTTCTGTGTAATCATTCACCACTTCCAGTTCTGAGATTCTTTCCTTTTCTTCCACAATGATCTCTGGGCCTTTGGAGGGAGGAATGTGATATGTATGCCCAAGGTAGGGCTTGACATTCTGCATTCTCTTATTCCCTACAAGTTGGCCAGTTGGGTCCCTGTGTTGATCATAATCTGTTGCAAACAGAAGCTTCTCTGATGAGGTTGAGAGACATTTTAATCTATACATATCACGATTCGTTATTGGAGTTGGTTTACTAATTTGCTGGTATAACAGAATAATACTAGTAAGTTCTCTCCTAGGGTCTGTGATCTTGTAACCATAAATTCTTCGCCAGCTATAGTGCCACTCCAGGTACGAACATCAGATTGTAGAACATAAATGTAATAAAAAAAATGGTTGTTTATTCCCATGACACCTTTCCACTAGGAAGGGATGACTTCCCAGGGCTGTTACTAGTTTAACTCCTAGAGTTTACACCTGAGTAAAACTAAAAATTCCTTATCTAATACTGCAGGTGCATAGTGACTTCCAACACTATAGAAGTTACTCAGTAGGAATGAAACTTCAAAATATATACTACCAGCATTTATCCTTGTTTTACAACTCAGGTCTGTGGTACCTTCAGAAATAGGGTCTAACTGCCAATTTCTGGAAGATCACTAAAAGAATTGACAATATCTTGTAATGTCTGGGAGTCTTTAAGAACTTGATAGCTAACAACTCCAAAAGTAATCCATTCCCCCAACTAAATGCTTATGTTTGTTTGTTTGTTCATTTTTTTACATATTGTAGACACGTATGAATGTATTCTGTCATTCAGGAAGATGAGATTAGATTTTTGAAAATGGTTGTCTTCAGTTATCTATTATGAATAAGAGCCATGCTTTGTTACCTCAGCTTCATGTTTCTGGTGTCACTTCTAGCCATTGCAGGGACCTAATTCATGTCACTTACCTTTTCAAACATACGTATATGTAACTGAAATTTAACAACATGTTTTTTAAAAAGAACAACGCGAGTCATAATATCACAGGCAACAGAATTGCATTTTATATAACCAGACTGCTCTGTGTGTGTGTGTGTGTGTGTGTGTGTGATTTATGTGCATATGTGTTTGACAGTGTGTGCATAAAGCTGTGTGGGTAATAGGTCAATGTTGGGCATCTTACCCCATATTGTTTTAAAGACTGTTCCTCCTTGAACTAGAATTTGCACGTTTGGTTAGAAAGTGCAAGAGGACGTCTCTGCCTATCCAAGTGCTTCAGTTCCCTAAAGATGTTCTCAGACTTTTAATGTGGGATCTAGGGAGCTTAACTCAGGTGTTCACATTAGTGTGGCAAGTGCTTTTTGTACTGATGCATTTTTCTAGTCCTCAAGAAACTTGATATGAACTGAGGTAAAATTAATATACTGTATGTTTATTAGGTTCTGTATAAGTTTAACTTATACTTTACAAAACTATGGGGTTTTCCTAGGAAAGTGCAACTAAAATCCTGATAGACAAATTCATTTTTAAATTTCTCTCAAAATAATTATTTAATGTCTCTCTCTCTCATTCTCTCTGTCTCTCTCTCTCTCTCTCTCTCTCTCTGTGTGTGTGTGTGCATGAACATATGTATGTGCATCATGATCATGCTGTGTTTGTAAAGGTCAGAAAAGGGTATCAATCTTCCTGGAACTGGAGTTGCAAAATTCTACAACTCCTGGGAACATATATCTAGGTCCTCTGCAAAAGCAGGAAGTTCTCTTAACCACTAATTAAACCTTCTCTCCAACACTGTAGACAACTTATATGGCCTTTTTCAAACCTTGTGGCAGGTGTCATGAGATCCACATTTAGAGTCTTGTTGCATTAGGAGACAGAACTAGCACTTCTTCAAGACCTTAGCAGCAACAGTGATGGATGCTCATTCACAGAATTCACTTAAAGTTTTTCTTTCTTCTCTGTATTTTTCTTTTCCTTTCCTTTTCTTTGATTTCTTTCCTTAATTTCTCTCTTCCTTCCTCCCTTCGTCCCTTCCTTCCTTCTATCCTTTCTTCCCTTTTTTCTATTTTTTCTGTAAGGTTATTTAGGCAAGACTTTTGTGAACACTTGCTATGTATAGCCAAAAATGGCATAAAATGTCTGTATCTCCTGCCTCTACATTTCAAGCGATGCTCTTATGGATATATACCGCCTTCTCTACTTTTACGTAGTGGTGGGTCTACCATGCAAGCTTTGCTCATCCTATTCAAGCACTGCACCAACAGAGCTACACCCCTGGACCTGGATTTAAATCTTAAAAGTCTAATCTCACTTAGCCTCATTTTGTGCTTTACTCTCTCTTTCCACCACAAATATGGTACTTATGATATTTTAATAGAGTTCAAATATGCAATAGTAAAACTTACTTCCAAGAAGTAACTTGCTCTTCCTAATATATATTAATTAATTTGACTAATGATCCTCTATCTGTAATTGAATTTAGTCCACATCACTAATTATATACTCAGACTTATTCTAAAAGACTTATACCTGTATAAAGGGCCTATTTTTAGTAATTTCACTTGTAAGTTATTTAAAAATAGTGTCCAATAATTCAAATATGTATGACATTCAAGGTATCACAAATAATAGACACTCAGAAAAAGCTGAGAAAAAAGATTAAAATATGAAGACTGAAAGTTATTGATTTATACTTCTGTCTTTCTTTTGTACCTAGTTGTAAAAATAATCAGAGTCATCCAAAAGTTTCTAAAGCATTTTATGAGCTCATTTAATAACATGTAACTAAAAACATGCCATTCCTAGAATTCAGACAGTTAGGATCTTTGTGAATCATTGGAATTTTTCATAAGCATTGAAATCTGCTGAGGACACATACTCAGGATATCTATCAGTGAATGACGCCTGCAGCATCCTTCATGATCGATGGCGCATGAGCTTGGCAAAGGTCAAGTCTGGTGAAGGACTTCACTTCAGGAGAGCAGCAAGGATGGCGCTGAGTGCTGTCACAGGGCTTAGCCACTGCCACTGCCTCTGAATCACGGGCAGCTCACTGTCACAGTGGTCATTGTTAGTCAGCTGTGGAGTGACACAGATTCCTAGATATTTGGCTTGATAGCAAGATTACCAATCTCTTCCTTCCATTTCATTTGTTTAAGAATAAAATATACATTTATAATATGAACAATATTTAAAGCATCGTTGAAAGGCTGACTTTAGAGTCATCTTACCTGTGCTTACTTTTTAAAGGGCTATACCTGACTGGCAGGTTTTCATAACTCAGGGACTCAGTTAATTCTGTTGAAATTAGTTTATGTAAGGAAACAACACAGCCATTTTGTTTATCCCATTAAACCCCCAGTTGTAACACTGGAGAAAAGGAAATGGGAGATTGAAGGGTCTTAGAATTTTTAACCCTGAATGTCCCTGTTCATCTGATAATTTCTTTTTATGTTCTCTTGGAACTTCTTTGCTTCAGGTCTAGCTTAGACACAGTTTTCTGTTTCTTACAGTAACTTAACTAATTATGGAAATGTTACTATGTTCCCTTTATGACTATGAATAACACTTCTCTGCACACATTGGCTGTGCCTTTTTATTATCTGTAGCTCAGTTTCAACGTAGTCGCTTAAATCTTGGCTATCGTACAATCTAGCACTGTGACAAAGTGCATTTTGGTAATGTGAAATGTCATTTATTGAGGTATCAGATCAGAATTAATATCCATTGAATCAATCTGTCTAACTAATGGTAAGCACTGGTCAGTTTCCTCTGCTGAGGATAGTAACTCTTAGCTCGAAACTATAATTTCTATAAGTCAGTGACATTAGTAAAACCATAAGAGTAGCTATCTCACCTTCTTAGATTGCTGCCTTTACAAAATGACTGGGTATTTAAGAAAAATCTTCTGAATCAACTGTCTACATTCTGGAAAACACACAAACGTTTATTTGCTACTTGTAGAAATACTAAATCAAGAGAAAGGAGACCCAGGGTTGGAAAGTAATTCTTATGATAGTCTTATGATAGTTGTACTTTGCTCTTAATGCCTCTGTGTTACGGAGACAATGCAACAGAAGGTACCCACAGTCTGATGCAGGAATGCTTCCTCACATAGTGGATGAATCGATTTCATTTTCTAACAGCTATACTTTTTACCAATCTATCTTCCTGAGAAATATGTGTAGTTCCTGTGCCTTTGCTTATTTTAAATAGAAATTACTCAGAAGGGCCTAATGGCAGACATTATAGAGTACAGTGTTCTGTAGTATAGTATTGCTTAGTATGGTATTGTACAAGTTAGTATGATATAGTATTGTATCATATAGTATAATAGAATGTCTTAGAATTTCTATAGCTGTGAAGAGACACCATGGCCATGGTAACTCTTACAAAGGAAAACATTTAATGGGGTGGTTTACAGTTTCAGCGGTTCAGTCCACTATCTTCTTGGTGGGACATGGTGATGTGCAGGGAGACAAGCTGCTGAAGTTGAGATTCCTACATTTTGACCTGTAAGCAAGTGAACTGAGACACTTGGTGTGGCTTAAGCATATATGAGAACTTAAAACCTGCCTCCACAGTTACTCATTTCCTTTAACAAAGCCACACCTACTCCAACAAAGCCACACCTCCTAATAGTGCAACTCCCAATGATCTTAAGGGGGTCAACTAATGCATATAGTAAAGAAACAGGCCACCCATAAATTTCTTTATCTTTAAAGGTTAGAGTTTTTCAAAAGAAATCATAGGTCAGCTAAAAATGTGAGAAGAAAACCTCTTTGAAACTGGAGAATTTAAAAGTATGGATGCATGGTAACTTTTCTTGTCAATGAGACATGTCTGCTTCTGGCAGCACCAATTATTTAAAGAGGATGATGGGCTTTGGAGAGGCTCCTTATGGAGTTTACTAGCTATTTGGACAAGAAACTGCTCTTGCCTGGACTGCCTGACAGTATGCTCTAAAAACTGGACAGGCAGGATCCACAGAAAAATGATTGCTGAACTTGTCAAAAGATGAGACAGCCCTTCAGGGTTCCTGCATCATGAAAGTGTCTGCCGGACATTCTGCAGGACACAGAAGAAAGTGACTGATACACTACCAATATAGGTGAAACAATCTTTTCAATTTCCTGCTTCATGGAAAAGTCTGCTGGATACTATGGGCCTGTAGGCTGAAGGAGGACGCCCCCACATTACAGAAGAACTTTGGGTGACTGTCCAGTCAGCAAGATGTCTCTGTCAATTCTAGAGCTTTGGGAGTTGCTTATAATGCCCTTCATGTTTACTTAGATAATATTATATCCTTCTGTGGTTTTTGATGGAGTTGAAGACAGATAGTTATATTTTTCCTTTGTTATGATAAAAGATGAATTAGATATGAAACTTTAGATTCACAATGAAATAATATATCATAGAACATTTTCCTTAATTTACCAAATGTAATTAAACTAAATAATGTAACTATAATTCTTGATTGATTACTATTTTGTTACATGTAGTTTTACTATGTTAAAACCTTTTTTTCATTTTGATAGAAAAGGAGAGATAATGTGGGATTCTCCTCTGTATGTTGTGAATATGTTGTATTACTATTGATTAATAAAGAAGCTGCTTTGGCCTATGATGGAGCAGAATAAAGCCAGGCAGGAAATCTGAACAGAGATACATAGAAAGTAGGTGGAGTCAAAGAGACACCATGTAGCTGCCAAAGAAGACAGACACCAGAACTTTACCAGTAGGCCACGGCTTCATGGTGATACACACATTAATAGAAATGAGTTATTTCAAGATATAATAGGTAGCTAAAATTATGCCTGAGTCTTGGTCAAGCAGTGTCACAATTAATATAATTTCTGTTCGATTATTTGAGTATGACTGACCAGAAAAGGAAGGAGCAGTCTCTGCCTTCCATCTACTCCATTCTTTATGTAGCAGCTAGGAGTACACCATGCTTATAAAATTTCTCATGTAACTGAGATACCTATAAAGCATTACATAACTAACCATAATTTAGTCCCCCGAACTGACACAATGACATTGGATTTCATTTTGCTGTTGTTGTTTACTTTTTTCTTTTATTTAAAATAAGCTTTTTCCCCACATAATAAATGTATTTCCCTCCATTGTTTGTTTGTGTTTTCATAATTTTTTAAAGGAATTTACTCACTTCATTGTTAAGGATCTCATTTTCATAGAGACAGTTTTAAGGTCTTTTATTATCTCACCCTTTCTTATTAACCAACTCTTACATCGTACATTAACACATTGTTCTTGTCTGTGTTAGCCACATGGCTTGGTACCTTTTATTGGCGGGGCATTCTCATCTTGCTTCCTCTGGGTCTAAGGTGATGACTGCAGACTGAGTCTTTCTTCTTCCCAGAATTCTCCTGTCCTTGTTACCCAGCCTATACTTCCTGCCTGGCTACTGGACAATCGGCATTTTATTAAAAGAGTACAAATGACAGGGTACAAGACCATTGACCCTCAGCAGAGAGGGAAGTTCTGAAGCTTGCCTATCTGCTTAGCTGGCCTACTTGCTTCTCTGGTCAGTGGGCCTGCTGTGTTCCCATGGAATGCATACTGAAATTGGGGACCAGGGTAAAGTGATAAGTTGTGGGAAGGAAGCTGAAGGATGTACTGGATACGTTTTTGTCACCTTAACAAGCTAGAGTTAGCAGATAGGAGAGAACCTCAACAGAGAAAATGCCTCCATGAGATCTGTCTGTGGGCGATTTCTTAATTAATGATCAACAGGTGAGGACTCACTCCATTATGGGAAGGGCCTTTCCTGTATTGGCAGCTGCAGGTTCTATAAGAAAGCTGGCTAAGCAAGGCATGGGGAACGCTTACCAAGCAACAATTCACTATGACCTGTGCATCAGCTCCTGCCCTGCATGAGTTCCTGCCCTCACTGATTTTGATGAACTGTTATATGGAACTGGATTGAAGCAAATCCTTTCCTCTCTGTGTTGCTTCTTTTGGTCATGATGTTTCGTCACAGCAATAGTAACTCTGACTAAGACAAAGGAGATCTGTGTGTCTACTGGACATGGTGACAAGGATGGAGGGGAGGTCACTGCAGGTCATCTGCTACAGGACAAGGGGTGAAACTAGGGGATTGAATTTGGAGGAGAGGTGAAGATCTGTAGTTAGCCTACCTGCTTCCCTGGCTGGTCATGGCTCACTTTTGCAATGCTGTTAGTGAAAATCCATATGAAACGGTTTTTTTGAAACTAGTTTGGGTATCAGAAAAGGGTCCTCTATTCTCTCATTCGCATAGTCTTTTTTTTTTCTTGATTTTTCCATACAGGGTTTCTCTAGCTTTGGGGCCTGTCCTGGAACTAGCTCTGGTAGACCAGGCTGGCCTCGAACTCACAGATATCTGCCTGCCTCTGCCTCCCGAGTGCTGGGATTAAAGGCGTGCACCACAACTGCCTGGCTCTCACAGTCTTTTTAGAGCCAGTGTGTGTCTTAACCTGAGTTATTATGGCAATACACTGTAGACTGAGTAATTTATAACATATAAGAATTTATCATTACCATTGCGGAAGTGAGAATGCCCTGGATCAAGTTGATAGAAGATTGAATGTCTTATGAAGATTTGTGTCCTCATGTGCTGCAGTTGATAAACATATACCCCCAGATTGCTGCTATTGGAGCATTCCTTTCAGGTAGGAGAATGTGATTATTATGACCTAACACTTATCCACAAAACCCCCATACTCTTAGTAATATTGTACTGGACCTTAGGTTTCAGCATGTAACTTTTGGCATAACAGAAGCATAGAGACCACTGCAAGAGGTTTGGATTTGCCTCTCATTTTTTTCAGTATCTTTTCTTGCAGCTTCATAGCATTGGGAGGCATCCCTGTTAGATCTGCATCCATGCACTGACCCTTGTTCCTACCTTTGATGATAGGTAAGGCTTAAGACATTAAGTTTGACAGAAGGGTTTGGAGAAAGCATAAGCATTAGAGCTTGTGTTCTTCTCTGGAGTCATTCTTTAGAATACATTGTTTTTGGTTTCAAGATAGATTCTTAGATTCTTTTCACTTTATGTTACAGCTCATGTATATGCAGATACATAAACACACCATAACAGTTTAGGTGTTTGTTGTCGAAAGAGTTTTAAAGATTGTCTTATCTGCCATATGCTGAATATAACATTTTTATGGATACTAGTTTCCTGCATATATATTAAAATAGCTTGACTCATGCAAAGTAATTTCATGAAAATAATTTCATGGATAAATACATGTACATTTAATTATATATAAAAATTTAAAGTTCACTTTTTATACAATGTCCCCCTTTTGAAAATTTAAGGAGATTCTGGGGTAGGGTACATATGAACTCTGTTTTTAGTAAGGCATAGTAGTATACTATGATGAATCAATGATGGCAGAAATAGAAGATAAACAACAGAGACATATTTCTCTTCAGCAGTATAAGACCTTTGAGGAAACTCTTTCTGTAGTAATATTGAGTTTGACCTTTTAAAACAATGGGATATTATTTGGGAGAACCAGTGTATAAGTGTTATTTCTGTTGATAGTTTGGGTTCTAAATAAGACTCACAATGTCTTGTCTCCTTGTTGAATTTTACATAAGTAAACCAAGACTTCACTAGTTAAGTATCCTGTTATGGTTTCATTCCTAATCACCTTGTGAAAGCAAAATAATAGCAAAGTTTCTAGACACTAAAATCCATGACTTTTCTGTGGAATCAGCTGACTTCTCCAATTGAGATTATTTTTTGGTTATCCATATTTGTTTATATATTATGATTTTTAAAAGCTACATTTAAATACTTTAGCAACTCAACATTTGACATTCTAATTTTACTAAGTCTTTATTGCTCATAAATGTTTAATCTGGTTGTTTAGTATGACACTAGGGCTAAGAACCTTATTAGGTAGAATTGTATGTAGGTCTTTCTTTGGTTATAGAATTGTTTCAAGTTTTCAGCATTTTTAAGCATGATGGTTTAAATCAGAAATGCTCTGCATAAGAACATAACACATAAATAAGACCTGTTTAGTCTATATAATGATACTTGTTATGTATGCCTTCAGGGCTGATCATTTGATATTGGATAACCAATTATTGTGTTCTTCCCTGGGGAAGACTATTATTTCTCTGGCTCTTAGCATTCCTTAGTTGCCTGTAGATATTTTTGTATGGTTAAGGTCTCCTGAGCTTTCCACATTTGCATTAAGAAGCCTATATGTCTAATCCTTCTTCATACCATGCAAGCTGCCCAAGAGGAAAGCAAACAACAGTCCTATCCAGCTTTGATAGCTATGAATCACAAAAATGACCAGTATGACAAGATAAGCCTAAAGAAACTTCCTTGTGCGAGAGAGAGAGAGAAAGAGAGAGAGAGAAAGAGAGAGAGAGAGAGAGAGAGAGAGAGCAAGAGAGCAGTACTGAAGATTACAACCAATCAAAATACAGAATGGTAGGGAGGAAACATATTGAACATATTGAATTCATCTAAAGCACAATTCCTACACCTAACATCATCATAGATAAAGAAAATGAATGAGTGTAGGAGTCACAGGAAGAGGAGTTTGAGATTGGATTTCCTAGGAATTTCTGAAACTACACCCATAAAGTCTCACTATCTCAACTGTCTAAGCATTTGTTGCTAGCTTTTAGCCATATTCCAGGGAGAATTGGGAGAAATTAGTAGAGTAGATACATTTGAAGACTAGAATACAATCATTAAAAAGAAGTCAAGCCACCACTACTCAGACAAAATGAAAAAAACCTTAAGAGCATTTCAGAAATCTTCCAGAATTAAGTCATTGAATATATTCTAATGGTTTATTTTTTAAATATGAGAGAAGCAGAGTACTCTACTTAAACAGAGATATCTAGAGCTGTCCTGGGAACCTCGCTACTGCTTGAGCTGGCAAAATGCAGTGTTGTCCATGCCAACTTGATTTTATAAAATGTAAAATCTAATAGTTTTTCCCTCAATGGAACTTTCATGAAGATTTCTCAGGGAGGTCGGTGAGGCCAAGGACTGGGTCCTGGGCTTAAATTTCTTCTGGAGAGGTATCAAGAGGGTTGTGGTAGTAAAGCCCAAGCTAAAATGGAACTAGGTAGCTGTGCAATGGTGGCACACACCTCAAATCCCATCATTCGGAAGGCAGAGACAGGCAGATCTCTGTGAGTTTGAGACCAGCCTGGTCTCCAGAATGAGTGCTAGGGCAAGCTCCAAAGCTGCACAGAGACCTGTCTCGAAAAGCCAAAACCCAACCAAACAAAACAACAAAAAATTGGACAAGCATTTGGGTGTAGTATTTAGAGGCTTTTGGCTGAAGAAGTTCCCACAGCAGAGTGTTAGAAACATGTAATATCTGCTAAGGAAAACTCCAGTTTCTGAGCGTAATCGTCCTGCCAGAAGATACAGCAGCGGAAAACATTAAGGCCATAAATTTGGGGACTTTGTAAACATATTGGAGCTTAGATGATAGCACCATGGGCCTTTGTGAACAGGCAGGGAGTTACAGGTTTTAATGGATTCTGTTGCCTACTGTTTCTTCTCCTCTTCTTGTTTTTTTTTCTTTTTCCTCCTCTTCTCCACTTTCTTCATTCTCACCCACAGCCTCCTCCTCCTTCTTTGTCTTCTCTTCCAAGGTTTTATGAAGATCAGGATGTTATCAGTCTTGCTATGTAGCTGAAGATGATCAGGAATTAACTTTCCTGATTGTCTTTTTTTTGGGGGTGGTGGTGGTAATATTATAGGCATGTCCTAACATACCTTGTTTATATAGTTGTTAAACTGACTGTAAAAACCAAAATAAGAATGTAATGATGTTGGAACCACAAAGGCTCTTGCACCCACACATCTCTAGAATAACAAGGAATGTTAAGCAACCAGGGCAGTTTTTTCAAACAGAAGGACATATAAGTGGTTTTTGTCAAAAAGCTGGGAATTGAAGGTGATTAATACCCTGATGATCTACATTATATAAAAGGTTGGACCATATTCAAGTTTCCACAATAAGGACCAGAAGCAGATAACAGTCTAAATGACCCTTATATTATCTGTATCACCAGAGGCAACCTCAAACTCCCACAACCAGGACTAGAGATGGTCAACAGCCCAAGCAACCTTTATGCTATTTGACCTAGACCAGGCCAGATCCTTCCTTAGGCCCTGCAGTTAGTACAGGTAGCCTGTCTAGAATTTATTTCTTGGAAGATAGGAAATGAAATTTGAGTTGCATTTCTATGTAATAATGTTTCCTTGTACACCAGAGATTGTATTATACCAGAAAACCTTCCCCCAACTTGTATTTTATTTAAATATGCTCCCAATAAACTGACTGGAATTAGAGTTTCTAGATGTTTGATCTAGTTTGGTGAAGTCAAACTGAACTAAATTTTCATTCTCAGCTCTTTACAGTTCATTTCCCTGCCTGCCACAACTTCTGTAGGATTCTGTCAGAACTAGAAATGTAAAAGAAATTCTATTATTAGGAAAAGACAAGTATGGTGATCTTCCTATTTGTGATGGAGTATGGAAATTAAATAATGTTATCAAACAAATATAAAATCTCTCTCCTCTTAAGATCTCTACTGTATTAGGGCATTGTTAAAGATACAGAGACTGTGGAGAAAGGGTCTTCAAATAAATCACCCTCAAGAAACAAAACTAAACTGTATAAATCCCAGGAAGAGCGGTGGTGTTCTTCATGGAGGACAGCAGATAGAGTCTGGGAACCATGAAGTACAGACAAGTGACAAAGAAGTGGCTGAGGAGCAAATCATTGCAGGCAGGGCCGAAATTAGAAAGGCAGATCAATAAAGTCTATGCTAGAGGCCCAGGTCTCAAGGCTGCAGAAATATGTTTGCTAAGCACAAGAGGCAATGTGGTATTTCAAGCTCATCATGGAAGTGTCATTCTGAAGATTTGTGTCCTAATCCTCTTTTGACACATCGGCTCTGAAAATACAGATGATGGCTCAGGCTCCTGTTTGTTAGTCTGACTGTAGGCAAAATGTTACAACCTAACGCAAAAAAACTGTGATAATGGTCAATGAAGTATTTTATTACTAATTTTAGACTAGGAAATGGGTTGTAATAATTTTAATTCTTGTTAATAACTTATAGTTAGTAGATTTAATCATTTAAATATTTTTTGATGAGTATGTCTTAATTGAGTATTGATTCCATAAGCTTTTGAGTCCTAGCTTTGAAAGTCATTATTGAGGGTAATTATTGGCCAGTAGTAAGCCATGAGTTAGTCAGTGATAACAACAAAAATGTAGAAATATGGAGGCTGGAGAGATGGCTCTGTGGTTAAAAATGTGCATTGCTTTTGCAAAGCACCTGAGTTCAGTTCCCACTACATATGTCAGGTACTTCATAACTGCTTGTAAATATAGCTTTAGAGGACTTAGTGCTTCTGGCTTCTGCATGAACCTGAGCTCACATGCACATAGATACATGCATACCCACACACTTGCACATATTTAATAGTAAATAAAAACTTAATAAAACTACAAACATGTGTTGATCTGGGAATCAGGTTCATCCGGGCATGGCATAAAGATCATGGCTTATAGAGACGTGTCATTGGAGCCTAATCTCAACTGCATATTTGTTAGCTGCATAGATCTTTTGAATGAAATATTTTCTACTTCCTAGGAAATTGAAATGATATAAGTTCTTATAGTATGTAGCTGTTAGAAGCGTTTAGTCATATCAAGTGCTAGAACTCAAAGAGCAGGTGTTGTGACCTGGTAAATGAACATAAAAGAATTAGATTGGGAAGCACACATGCTAAATTAAATAGGTTTTTCTATGATATTATAAAGCAAATGACACTATAGTAAAAAAATTTGGAGAGTAAAACACTTCAAGAATACATGTGCTGTAAAACAATATATGATGGGCATTGAGGGATGGCACAGTGGGTAAGAGTACTTCTTACTCAGGCATAGCAACTTGGTTTGGTTCCTTGCACCACTTCAGGTGGCTCACAACCACTTGTAAGTCCAGCTCCTGGAAACTGAACACCATCTTATGGTCACCCGTATTCATGAGACATACAATCAAACACATATACATATATAAAAATAAAATTAAAATAATTCTAGATGTGAAAGAGATGGACACACTCTAAAAGCCTTTCTTTTACATTTTAAAGTAATTTAATGCACTACCCATTCCCTCTAGACCTGTTATTTTTGACCTTCTTTTCCACTCTACATTAGGAAGTCAGAAGCTAGGTAGACACAGCCTCTCTGTCCTCACAACATTTTTGTATTTCTTCATTGAATATTTATAATTCTCTGCTTTTCTTCCTTCAAAGGCTAATAGATCTCACAGGGTGTTTTTTGTTGTTTATTTGCTTTTTGCTTTCTGTTTTTGTTGCTGTTTTCCCCTGTGTTTCCTAACGTCATTTGACACTTTCTGGATACATTTGTTTTGTGGTTGTGATAGCTGTAAGTGAGAAATAGCAATAGTGTTGCTTTGAAAATATGCTATATTGTTTAATCATTTATGAGATTTATGAAGATGTCTTATCACCTTGTATTACCTTTGTATAACATATGGAAGAATTGCAAGTAAAGATTTACTAGATTGCTACATACATATTTCATAGTACAAATAAAGTCACTAGGAAAAAAAATGCTGGTAGCAGCTATTTCACAGTATAAAGATATGTTATGGAAGATAACTGTCCTCAAAAGCCAATACATAGGGACTGATGATGAAAACATATGTGAGCAAAGTGAGTACTATTAAAGAAAGACAAGAAATAATTTAAGCAGACTGGTTAAACTGAGACTGCAGACAATGAACTCTTTCAGGTATACAGGGAACACCCAAACTTTACTCTTTTGAGTTATTATATTCATCTGAGCAATTGTTATCAGTAAAAGTTATCTTATGTTGCAGACACTAATGTAAGCAAACTAATGCTTAAGAAAAGAGCAGAGGGAGGCTAAGCATCAATCAACCTTCTAAAATTATCTCTTATCTATTTATCATCTATCTGTATCTATCTATCATTATCTATATAATCACTTAATTATCTACACATGTTGCAATTAGTACTTATACAAATTGAATAGGCAATGCCAATCTATGTTTAATATACACTATTATATGTAAGTAATATATATATATACTACTCATTTTTATATTTAATGTCTCCACTTGCCATGTTATCACATATGATAATATATGTTACCTAAAATCCCTGTTCATTTATCTTGTTCTATTTATAAGTCTAGAGGATAAATGAACCGGTATTTTATTCCATCTGTAAGATTAACATTTTTGAAGTACGTCAGTATATATTGTGTTTGTCTACTTTATGTTACTACGTTGAGTACTCATTGCACATCACTTAATCTTTTAAAAATAATACTTTTATGGAATTTAAAGTTAGTTTTGAATAATTTTTTCTCCTTGTGGAATTATTATATTTTCTGGTAATCACAAATTTACAATTCATTGCATACATCTTTGGTCTATGAACATTGAAGTTTACTTCTTATTTTAATTCAAATGGCTTCCCATGTACCGCACACATGAATGCAGGCACATGCACATGCATACCCATACCCATGTATCCATGCATTCACACACACATACACACACTTACACACACACACACACACACATTGTAAGCTTTCAGTGAGCATAACAATCACCTTTAAAAAATATATTTGTATATTTTTATATAAATATATATTTTTGTTTTATTTGCATGTGTGAATGTCTAAAGATATGCCCCTGTGTATACATAGAGTCCAGAAAATGGTACCAGATTCCATAGAGATGCAGTTGTGGGCCGTCCTGAGCTGCTCATCATGGGTGCTGGGCACTGAACTTGGGTCCTCTGTAACAGCAGTGATTACTTTCCACCAACATGCCATCTCTCCAGCCCTTCTTAATTAACTGCTAATAAAGAAAAATTAGCCACATTTTATACTATTATTCTTACTCCAATGAAGTTAAGGATTTCCAGTACACAGGCATGATGATACACAACCTTTAATCTGAATACTTGGGATGTGGCTGAATCTCTGTGTGATTCCAAGGTCCACCTGGTTCCAGTTCAGCCAGAGTTAACATAGTGAGATCTAATTATTATTTTTTTTTTAGAAATCAACATTTTTTATTCTTTTAATTATCTTTTTGAGCTCTTCAAATTGCTTCATTAAATTGATGATTAATAACATGAAATTTGTATAAAATTGGTCAAGATGTGGAGAATAAAAAGCTGTAGAATGCTTAGCCCTATTGTCTAGATCACAGAACCATCTCTCAGGGCTTTGGGACCATTATGAAAGAGATGATAAAATAAATGTAAGATCCAGAGGTAAGAATTGTATAAAAGTTTATCCTCTGGGAAGTCAAACACACTATTGTGGAAAGAACCATGTCCAAAACTTTATGGACTAAACAAATTGGACTGGTAGGTATAGAATAAAAAGAAAAAGAAAAAAAGAAATGAAAAATTGGGTGCACATTGAAGTAGAAATTATCTCTCAGAGGTGCTGGGGGCATGAATATGATAAAAACACAATGTATGAAATTCTCTGAGGACTGATAAATATTTCTAAAACCAAATCTATTTCTATAAAAGAACAAAATGCAAATATACACATCTGCAGTTATACTGATGACTACTTACCCCTCATAAAATTTTTATTTCTAAAATAATTCACAAGATATGTCTAAAATGTAAGTCAATATAGCATTCTATTTTGTAATACTGTGATTGTCGGCTTTCTATTGTTGTGGTGCACTACATAAGAAAAGTCAGTCTCATACCATAGTTTCAGAAGTCTTGGCCCAGGGTCTTTTGTATTCCTTTCTTCTGGACCATGGGAGGGCCACTTGTCATGGTGGAGAGCCAGCAGGCAAATGAAGTCGCTTACTCCATGGAGACTCTAAGAATGAAGAGAGCACTGGGGAGAGAGGAAGAAAAAGGAAATCGAGAGTCACACAAAGGAGAGGAGTGGGGGCAGGGTGTGATTTCCAAGCACAAACACTAAGGAACTTTTATGTCAACTAGATTCAACTCCATAAGTTTCCACCATCTTATGTTGGTGGAAAGCAGCTTATGTTGTAGGGAGGCTGCTTGTTCGTTTCCCGGCTGCCTCGGCTCCTGAAATAATCACACAGAAATTGTATTATTTAAATTACTGCTTGGCCAATCACTAGCTAGTTCTTACATCTAGAATTAACCCATTTCCATTCTTTTACATTTTACCACGAGGCTCGTGGTCTATCTGCAAGGTTCCAGCTGGCAGCTCCCATCTTTCCCCACTTTCCTACATGGAGTCTCTCTGACTTTGCCTTCTTTCTCCTAGCATTCAGTTTAGTTTTCCTGCCTAGCTCTACTCTGCTAAGCCACTGGCCAAAACAGATTCTTTATTAACCAATGGTATTCATAGCATACAGAGGGGAATCCCACATTACCTATAAACTTGCAAAAAAAAAATACATATAAATTGATGTAATTAAAAAGGTTAGAGGTTGGTCCAATTGCTTCCCCAAAGCCCTAGTTCTGAATATTGTTGCTCAAGGGACCACACTTTGAAGGTTTGAACAGCAATTCACACCCAAAATGTAACAACAGTGAACAATAAAATAATAACAAGCAGCAATAACTGTATTTCTTTTTTAGTGTTACTGAAAGTAAATAATTTTAACCACATTTAATTTGAATAAAATGAAATATACAATTTCATTTAGTTATTTAACATATGACAGAACCCGTGTCTATTAAATTATGTGCAATAAGGAAAGCCATCATATGACATATGCAATCAACCCCAAGTAGCTTTGTTCCTGATTAAGTAATTGAATTTCTACACATAAAGGATTTCTTTCTTTTTTCTGCACTTTCAGTAACATAGTTCATTGTATTGTGTGCCAGTATCTTTCTAAATTTGAACTCGTTCCTCACCCTAAGGAAAATTATAAACACTATTGTATTCAGGGTGCCTCAGTCAAAACATTTCACCTTCTATGAGACATAAAGCAAAGAAAACCAGCCTACAAACCACAATCCTAGAGAACTTAGACAACAATGAGGACACTAAGAGAGACTTACATAGACCTAATATACATGGAAATTAGGAAAAGACAAAATCTCCTGAGTAAATTGGGAGCATGAAGACCTTGGGGGAGAGTTGAAGGGAGGAGGGGAGAGGCAGGGAGGGGAGCAGAGAAAAATGTAGAGCTCAATAAAAATCAATAAAAAATACATAAAAAGAAATACCTAATGGGATCTATCCAAATATAAATGTTCCTCAGGCTAAATATTTAAATTCTAATTATATTAAAAGACTTCTTTCTTTTTCTGTAAAAAAGAGAGAGAATCTAATCTGCGTTCTTTAGGATGCTAGTTAATGATGTACTGTAAGAAAAAAAAAACCACAAATCTGATCAGATGGTAACATTTAAATCAGAAAGTGAATGTAACCCCTATACAGGGAGGAAAAAGAGCTGGAAATGAACAATTTTGCCAGGAAATTTGCAGGACCCAGACTCCTTCACTGGGTCACTTGATTTATTCCTAACTTATTGGCAGCCCTGAAAAGTGCAGAAACACAACTTTTCCATTGATCTATTTGTCTGTTAAAAGAAAGTTTATCACGTCTGAGAAAGAAACCTATCTTCCCACTGTCACTATGTTCTCAAAATCTTTTTCATCATATAAAAAATTAATCAAAATATAGGTTTATCGAGTGATGACAAAATTTTCAGCAATCATTTTAAAATAATCATTTACTTCATTTTCTCGGTCAAATCTGGGGACAGCACATTACATTTTCTTTCAAAGAAGACATAAGAACTGCAAAATGAATTATGAAATAGAAACCCAACAGTGTGTCTCTTAGAATTTCCTAAGGATGAATCATTCCTTTCTTAAAGCAGCAATTGTGTGTAATGTTTCTTTCGCATTTCATTATAAGAAAAGCATAAAGAAGAAACATTGCAGTCCAGGTGGTATTTCATCAGTACCATTCAGTGTTCTGACAAGCAAATGAGTACACAAAGTGAGGTTGGATCGCTTGCTGTGATGTCTGCATTATTTCTTACTAGAAGACATACCACTCTTTACAAACATTAAATTCCAGGCACTTGTTCAGTCACCACGCAGCTTGTTTCCTTTCCTGTTATTAGTGGGACTAGATCATAGACAATTATGTCACAATCCAGGTTGAGGATTCTGTGAATTTTATTCTCTTGTCATTTCTTAGGAAAATACATGGTGGTCTGATTTACACAAATCTTGGATTTCAAAATTGTATTTTTTGATATTCAAACATTCCAAAAACTGTGACTTTTTCTATTTAATAACATCTCAACTCACCTTTGACTTAGTTTTTGTTTATTGTATAAGCAATACATGATTACCTCAATGTAAATATTCAATCGTGTTATTTTCAATTAATGTTTCATTATTACCTGTGCATAAGCTGAAACCTTTTAAATTCATAAATTTATTTTGACATCAACACCTGTCACAATTTAAAGCCCATGAATATACAGGCATGGTAGGTTCTATGCAAACCTGAAAGACATATTTATTATTTTTCTATTCAAACTACTTGTTTGCTGTTCTGGAGGGTACCACGCAGGTTTCTACCTAAGTGGACAATGACCATACTTAAACTACTGGTATTTGGAACACTCTTAATTATATGTTGTCCAGTGATCTAGATTATAAAGATAGAACAGCACAGCATAAGTTTCTTGAAAGAATACAAATTAAACCTCTGGCAAACACTGGTAATTATATATTAATATTTTTCCAACAGTCTCTTCTGATAGATTTATGGCTATAGATTTTCCTGTTCTTTTCTTTCTTTCATACAATGTGTCTTCTTGCTAACTTCATTGTGTCTGCATCTTCCTAGGGCTTGGGATCCTGTCAGAAAGCAGAGATGAATGAGTAAGAACTCAGAGAAGGATGTGGACTTTGATTCTGGAAGTAGAAAGTGCATAGTTGCAAACACTGAAAAAGTTCTATTGTTGGAGGTTAATCACCTAGTGAAATTGCCCTCCTAACATTGAAAACTTAACAATTAGTCAATGCTCATTCATCTTAATTTCACAATTCAACATATATATGCAAATATGAGAACAAAACACCTCAGACTGGATAATTTATGAACAAATATTTTGTAGGCTCTTATTTTCAACATTTGTGTATTTAATGTATCAAACAAATTTCCCACTCACCCTTTCCTGTTTTCCGTCCTTCCTATAACCATCCTTTCTTTTACCTGTCCTGCCTCCCTTAGCTTCCTTGCTTTCTTTCCTTCATATCCTTCCCTTCCCTTGCCTCCCTTCCCTTGCCTCCCTTCCCAGTCCTTTGTACTTCTCTTCCCCTTCTCTTCTCTCCCTTTCATATCCACCTTTCCTTTCATTTGCTTTAGCATGGCCTCCCATTGTGCATAGCATTGTCTATAACTCACTTCCCTCACAATAAACGATACACTACAGATCATTTTCCCTCAATTTGTTTGGATCTACAGCACCACTAAGTGACTACATTTTATTCATTTGGTAAGCCACATATTTTAATCAATCCAGTTTAGTTTGACCTTGAGGCAATATTCATTTCCTCCTAATTCTAACCACCATACACTAAACACTTCTTGATAATGTGCTAATTGTCATGCCCTAAGTTTTGATAATTTTGTGACAAACATTATTTCTTTTAAACTGTTGGGTTGTTTTTTCAAAGAGAAAAATTCTTGGATATTGTGCTGAAAGTAGTTAAGACATCATATTCTTAGATTACTTTTCTCCATCCTCAGTAGTTATACCAGAAATTTTGGGGTGATACCCAATTATGAACATCAAGGACCTTAAAAATTATGATCTATACTCAGAGAATTGGTATCAAAGTCAAGAAGATGATATTTTCTCTGACTTATACCAGACTAAATATTTAAGCTCAATGTTACTCCAAATTCATATTCTGAAGCCTGCCTTCAATGTGGTTTATTAAGAAAAAACATCTTTGTGATGTTATCATTGGTCTTCCAGAACTGGGCACTTGTGAATGGGGTTAATACATTTACAACAGAACCTATGAGAGCTTGTTGGTTCCTACTCCTATGTAAGGACTCAGCAAGATACTGAATCTGTGAAGCTGAGAGAGGCCTTCACCAGTTTCCAGATACACCAGCACCAGAGTGGCAGACTTCTCAGTCCTCACAAAAGAGAAAAATGTTTATTCATAAATTATCCAATGTAAGTTATGTTGTTCTAGCAGCATGAGATATCTAACACATTGTATATTCTAAGGTCACACCTCCTTGTTACCTGCCTTCTTTTGAACAGTTTTTGCTAGTAACCTTTCAAATGATCTAATTCAATGGAACCTAACCTTCTAATCTCCTCATGCAAGTATCAATCATATCTGACCAAAACAGATAATCTTATCCAATCTAATTGCAGGGTCTACATCAAAAGCAATGGACTATAGAGATTAACACAAAACCTTTCTGAAGGCGCCCTAGTCTATACATATAATCGCCATTGGGATTTTGAGTGTCTGAAATGAATGGCTAAAATGTAGGCTCAACATAGATCAAGTCCCATGTCTTTATTTCATTATTTCAGTCTTCTGTAACTTTCTAATTTTAATGGTTCTTTCTTTGTAGCTAATCAGTCTTTTTCTAATCTGACTTCATAGCCCAAGCTGTATTCTTTGAACTTCATTCTGTTTACCCTTGGGCATATAAACCAGGTTATTTCCTACATGTAAATCTGTAGGCAGGCCTGCCCATACAGCCCACCAATGATACCCATATATATTTATAGTTTCCTAGAAAAATGATTCTAAGATGTTTCCAGAACCATGAATTTTTTTCATAGAAGGCTTAGTAAGTCAGCAGTAAATAAATCATTTTGAAAACAGCAAAGGCTGAAAGGGAATATTTTTCTGCACAGTTTTTAAATAAAAGAATGCATGAAAAGCAGGAGTCAATGCTTGTTCACAGAGCTTAAGAATCACCTTGGAGCTTCCTTTATTATGCTCTTGAGACACTTAAGCTTCTTCGGATAGTGATTTATTTAGTCTTAGTGAACCATGAGATTCCTTAGTGATTCTGTTTTCTTTTTGTAGTAAACTAATCAAAGTTATCATCATCATCATCATCATTATTATTAATTATTTTGTAGTAATAGTCGTAGTAGTATGTAAAGAATGCCAGCTGTCACACGTTGAGGTTTTGCTTGACAATCTAGTCAACAAATGGGTGTTTTGTGTAATAACTCATGCTGCATGAGGGCTGCCAACATGTCAGGATTCTTGCAGTAAAGCAAGTGCATTCCATGAAGGTGAGCCATATGGGGGAAAAACAGTGTATGTGTTGAAGACCGCCCACTTTAAAATCCATCGTGTGTGTGTCTGTGTGTGTGTGTCTGTGTGTGTGTGTGTCTGTGTGTGTGTGTGTGGAGAGAGAGACAGAGACAGAGAAAGGCCATTTTTCTGAGACACTGCCCACGTCACCAAGCATGGAGAGATCAACCTGATGTCCCACTAGAAGCTTCATCCCTAATAAATGGCACTGTACTGTGAGGTCCATTGTACACAACTGCAGAAAGAAGAAATTGTCAGTTTCTGTAAATGCTGTGACCCACAACAGAGACCTGCCTCCTGATATAATGGAACAAGAATTTCACAAAGTGATGTGAGCAACCAAGAATCTTTTGATTAGATTTAAGGCTCACTCCAATAGATTGAACTCATACCTGAACCTGATAAGGAATCTAAGAACCATAAACTAGAGAGGACATTGATCCTAGGAAAATCTACAACTATCATTCTCCTCAATGAATATAGCCAGAGTCTGAATGACATATTGCTACACCTAGGTCAGTGCGTCTTTCATCCATCACCAGAGAATCATCTTGGAGAAGATGGTAAGTAACAACTGGGCAATGGACAGAGAGGAAGAGACTTTAGAGCATGAGCACTGAGCCTTGAATGAAATGTCTTCACCAAACCTCTGCCCTCCAGGCCCACAGGTCTATGGAGGGAAGTGGGAAGGTTGTCAGAGGCAGAAGGGGTAGGTGACTCCAGGGAGTGGTGTCATCCACACACCAAAGTGCTGATAATCACATGAACTCAGACTGAAAATGCACAGGACCTGCATGGGCTCATAGCAGACAAAATCCCAGCACAAAAAAGGAAAGTGGACACAAAGTCTCCCCACTAACCGTGAAACTATTTTGTACTGACATCTGCTGGGAAAGGAAAATCATTTTTATTTATTTATTTATTTATTTATTTATTTATTTATTTATGCCATGAGTGTTCCTGGGTATATCAGCTCTGTTCCTCAACAGGCATCATGCTCAGGAATAGATTTAGTTTTTGTGGTATGTGTGTATTCTTTTTGTAGTTCTTTTGTCTTCTTGATTTTTATTCATTTGTTTTTGTTTCCATTGCTTCTTTTTTGCCTTATTATTTCCTGATTTTATTTTATTTCTTATTTTATTTTTTTCTTTTCTTTATCTTTTACAAGAGAGAGAACAAGAGAAAAACATGACATTGGGTGGGCAGAGAGGTCAGGAGGGTCTTGGATGAGTGGAAAGAATATGATCAAAATGTGTTGTATGAATGTTTTAAAACTAAAATTTAAATAGAAAATAAGAGTTGGAAGGAAATCTGCTTAAATTTCTATCAGTACGCTTTAAAATATTATATGAATTTTTGCAAGACCTTCTGAATAATTTCAGCATTACTTAATATTTCTGCCCATTGTAAAAGAATTGTAGCAATCAGCATTTTTATTGCTCTTTGTAGTGGTACTGTAACTCTCTGATTAAACTTCAATCATTTTGCCAGCTTTGATATATTTAAGGATCCTTTTCCTCTGGGATAATTTCACTATTTTATCAAAAGATTATATTGAAAGGTATAATATCTACACAGCAATTGAATTGTTAACATCACTAAACACGTACTCTCTCTTCTATGATGTGCATCTTATTACAAACTAACAATTTCCTTTTGTATCTCACGCTGTATTGTAATCTCTCAAGTTCTACAACTGCAAGTTCATCATGCACTTTAAACTCCTCTAATGCACACTGCATCCAGGGTAGCATGTTAAGTGCTTCCTGGCCATTATTGCATTTACCATTAATATGACATTGTTGTTCTCATAGTTCACAGAATGAATCCTGCCCAATAATCTCTGCTTTTTCTTAGAGTGTTCATCATACATCTTGTTTTGATAATGAGTAAAAGTTGTCCATTCCTCTTTGTCTTATCTACATGGCTCTCTTCACGTGTGTAATGTTGACACGTGCTTTCCTGTCCACTAATGAGAATCACAGATTCTCTGGGAAATATCTATGTGAGCCAGATCAGTAATAATTTCGAATATGGATCACTATGTATGGACATAAGTCCAAACTCAATGCCCCAGTCAAATTAAACAAGATCACAGAATTCAGAAGCACAGAGAAACATTATTTTCCTAGAGAAAGAGAAAGGGAGAGAAAGAGTAAGAAACAGAGACAGAAAGAATGAGACACAGATGAGAGAGAGAGAGAGAGAGAGAGAGAGAGAGAGAAAGAGAGAGAGAGAATGAGCTAGACACGAGGGAGAAGGAAACAAGGGAAAATAGAGAGGTCTTTCACAATTAATATATTAATATTGGAGACTAAAATTTGAGAGCAGGAGACCAGTGCTACCTCTCCTCCTAGCTCAAAGCAGATAAGAAACTACAATGGTGAGAGGATGTGAGAGAAAAACGAGAGAAGGGTGTGTGTGAAGAGAGACCATGTGAAGGGAAGGAGGGAGCTGTAAGGACATAGTGGGGCATGAGGACAATGGGGATGAGAAGTAGGAAGAGGTTACAAAAGGATGATAGAAAAGACTGAGATGCTGGGAACACATCTCAGGAGAAAGATGACACCAGAAAAACTAAGTCAGACAAGAGAGAGAGCATGGGCACTGGGAAAGGAGGGGTGAGAGAAATGGAACTGAGAGGGCAGAAGACAAAGAATCTATCAAATTCAGACAAAAGACACTCATTGTAGGTAGAAGAAGGAGGGAGGGAGGGGGATGGGTGAGAGTGTAAAGTTACATACAAGAAAAAACACATGAATTTTGGTATTATTTCTGCCTTGTTAACAGCTTGGGGATTGACTTAATAGTTAACATTTTCAGCAATGTGAGATAACTCTATCCCCTTTTTTTAAAAAAAATTATTTTATTTATTAAGTATACAGTGTTCTTATCCTTTTAAAGTCTAGTTTCTTGAGTTCTTTATATATTTTGGAGATCAGACCTTTGTCTGTTGCGGGGTTGGTGAAGATCTTCTCCCAGTCAGTAGGCTGCCTTTTTGTCTTAATGACAGTGTCCTTTGCTTTACAGAAGCTTCTCAGTTTCAGGAGGTCCCATTTATTCAATGTTGTCCTTAATGTCTGTGCTGCTGGGGTTATACATAGGAAGCGATCTCCAGTGCCCATATGTTGTAGGGTACTTCCCATTTTCTCTTCTATCAGGTTCAGTGTGTTCAGATTGATATTGAGGTCTTTGATCCATTTGGACTTGAGTTTTGTGCATGGTGATAGATATGGGTCTATTTTCATTCTTCTACAGGTTGACATCCAATTGTGCCAGCACCATTTGTTGAAGATGCTTTCTTTCTTCCATTGTATACTTTTAGCTCCTTTATCAAAAATCAGTTGTTCATAGGTTTGTGGGTTAAAATCCGGGTCTTCTATACGATTCCATTGGTCGACTTCTCTGTTTTTATGCCAGTACCACGCTGTTTTCATTACTGTAGCTCTGTAATAGAGTTTGAAGTCAGGGATGGTAATGCCTCCAGAAGTTCCTTTATTGTATAAGATTGTTTTGGCTATCCTGGGTTTTTTGTTTCTCCATATAAAGTTGATTATTGTCCTTTCAAGATCTGTGAAGAATTTTGATGGGATTTTAATGGGGATTGCATTGAATCTATAAATTGCCCTTGGTAGAATTGCCATTTTTACTATGTTGATTCTCCCAATCCAAGAGCAAGGGAGATCCTTCCATTTTCTGGTATCCTCTTCAATTTCTTTCTTCAATGCCTTAAAGTTTTTGTCAAATAGATCTTTCACTTCCTTGGTTAGAGTTACCCCAAGATATTTTATGCTGTTTGTGGCTATCGTGAAAGGTGATGATTCTCTTATTTCTCTCTCTGCTTCCAGATCCTTTGTGTATAAGAGGGCGACTGATTTTTTGGAGTTGATCTTGTATCCTGCCACATTACTAAAGGCGTTTATCAGCTGTAGGAGTTCTTTGGAGGAGTTTTTGGGGTCGCTCATGTACACTATCATATCATCTGCAAATAATGCAAGTTTAACTTCTTCCTTTCCAATTTGAATCCCCTTTATCCCCTTATGTTGTCTTATTGCTATTGCTAAAACTTCGAGAACTATATTGAAGAGGTATGGAGAGAGTGGACAGCCTTGGACCTCTGGAAGAGCAACCAATGTTCTTAACCTCTGAGTCATCTCTCCAGGCCTGTGAGATAACTCTATCTTTTTAATGTCGCCCAGTTGTGGAAGTGTCTATGGTGACCACCTGTTATTTATATAAAAATTCTAACCATGAAAGAGAGGAACATTCCCCTTTAATCCAAACTCAGTTATTCACCACATAGAAATAATACTGCATATGAAACACATCCTTACTGTGCTCCACTTGACTGATTATACTTCAGGCATGGTTTTTAATTAAAATTTCACTTTTAAAAATACCATATGCCCTTGCAAAATATTAATGGTTTAGGATATCTCTTTAACTTTAGTTGTACAGGGGCTAAAAAATCAAATTCTTAATCATGTTTAATATATTCTGAAAGCAAACATTTTGGGGGTTATAAATTTTTGACAATAATTGACAATTGATTTTATTTCTATATTGAGGACTCAGAATTACATACAATACAGGAGAAAATGCCAAGTGATCAACATGCTATCCACGTATTATCATCTCAGACAGGAAAAGCTTTCCTCTGGACTCTGCAATTACTCTGCTAAATGGACATAGTATTAGAGTGAATGCTAATGGCTTTTAGTCATAGATCAGTGTATCTATCAAACCTCAGCAGAGAAGGGTTGATGGAAATTAATACAGAGACACACAACTGGCCAAAAGACAGAGAATAAGACTACAGAATCACTGTTCCGAATTGGGATATCTATGACTCAGGGCTCATTCTGGAAGAAGGACAGGAAGTCTTCTTTAAAACCTGTATGGTCTCAATGACTCCAAGGAAATCATGTTTTCTGAACTTGGGACAACAGCATATATGAACTCACAGAAGCAGAGACAGCACTCACGTAATCTGAATAGGTTTAGGGCAAATAGAATTCCAGCATGGTGAGGGGAGATGGGCATCAAGATCGCCTAGCTAAGGAGCAGTTGATTGCTGGTGGGAGAGAAAGCCTGCTTTGAGAAAGTGTTCAGTTCATTGTAGATTCACCAACCTCTGGCAAAGACTACACGTTAATAATAGTAGCACAGTGAAAAACTAGAAGTGGGTGCAGTGTTGGGTGAGTAGCAAGGGAGTGACAGATCTGGGAGGAGTATGAATACATTCAAAATGCAGTGTAAAATATTACCGAAGAACTAAGAAAAATAAACACACACACACACGAAAGGAAAAGAACGAGGAGAAAGAAAGAAAGAAAGAAAGAAAGAAAGAAAGAAAGAAAGAAAGAAAGAAAGGCAAGACTTTGGGAGCCATGAATAGAGACAATGACAAATGCACTTGTGTGATTTCAGCTGTGCAACTGATAATTCCAAACTTAGCCTCTTTATTCAAAATGAAATAGGGAAATAAAGTCATGGGATAATGGTTTTATGCAAAAGCATTTACATTCTTGGTTAGATGCTTTTAAATTAGTATGCAATTTATACATACTTGGATTCATTGTGATATCACTCCATATGTGAAGCTCACTCTCTAATCAAATTCCATCTTCTTCCACTGCCTTCTCTACCTCAACTAATCTATATAATAACTAGCATACTTTCAAGTGTATTTCTGTTCTTAGCTGCATATTTTTGAAAAATATTTTTTGTAAGTTTCATATTAGTTTCTAACATAACTATCATATGTTTAAGTTCATTAAACATTATGTAATGCTCATATATTGTGAACTACTTAAATTAGCAATCAAAATGTTTTCATTAATTCTTTTGCTTTTGAAAAAGAGATTGCTAATAATAGGATGTTTAAGGTGTATCTGTCCAAACTTCTAGTGCCATTTCTTTAAAATAGAGGAATTTACTAAAATTTGATTTTATTTCTTCAGGGTTTCCAAAGCACATTTTTTCTGTTTTGTTTTGTTGTTTTTGTATGAAAGAAAATAACATAAATCAAAATTATAGACAAATCATTTTAAATTTCACTCTAGTCTAAATAATTGCTTTCTAAAATATGAGTAAAAAACATCAATGAAGACGGATATATTCGCGAAAAAGCATAATGTTTTGAATCAATGTCAGAAGGAGTATGAAGCCCATAAATTAGAATATGAATACCAGAGAGAGAGAATTGAAATGAAGGTAATGACCTTCATTTTGTCCTAAAGGTGACTGAATATTACAATTATTAAAGTATTTTATTTTTGTATATGTTTTTCTGAGTTACTTTTGTAAAAACTTGAAATCTAAATAAATACATATGGATTTAATTGAGGTAGAAATATGCCCTCAACGAAAATGAGACCTAGGAGAGGCCTCATTGCTGTCTTTAATGGTTTATGCCAATAAGCTCCTTTTTACCAAACAAATACCCAAGGTAGATTAAATTAAAAGAAAGAAAAGGTTTATTTTGGCCCAGAGTTTGGCAAATGTTAATCCTTGCTTACTTGTCTCTGTCAGTTTTGAACATGTAAGCTAGCAGATGTTAAGGGAAGGAATCTGTGGCAATGGAAGGACTCTATTTTCCTCAGAGTGGGCAAGAAGCAAAAGCAAAAGTAAGAATGCGTGCAGTCACAGGCTCACCATCAGGAGTGTGTGGTCCACTCTCACCATCAGGAGCGTGTGGTCCACTCTCACCATCAGGAGCGTGTGGTCCACTCTCACCATCAGGAGCGTGTGGTCCACTCTCACCATCAGGAGCATGTGGTCCACTCTCACCATCAGGAGCATGTGGTCCATTCTAGATGAAGAAGAAGATTTAACACAGGAATCTTTGCAGTCATGTAAGATCCAGGAATCATCCAGTTTCAGAACAAGGCAAACTGCATGACATATACTTCTTAAGATAGACATTCTGGTAAATTTGGGTGAGAAAACATACAAAATGAGTAGGAAATTATCTTTTTTTCTCCAGGTAAAGAAACTCTCAGAGAGTTCTAGTGCTATGCCAAAATAAAACAATAAACCCTGTACCTAGTCCAAACAAATTGGAAAATATGCCAAAATTCACATAGATATTTGCTAAAATATGGCAATCAGAAAGAGGTCTTTCAATATGTGGTTCATTCAGTAGATGGAGTATTATTCAGTCTAAAATGAGATGAGCTGCCATGTCATGGAAATGTATGGTGGGACTTAAATGACTGACTGGCATTGACCACAAAAGCCAATATCCACGACTATGTTTCATGTGATTCCAACCAAGAGATACTCTGCAAAAGAGGAATCTTTGAAGACAGTAAAAGACTGGACTGAGGGGAAAGAAAGGAGAATAGGCAGAGCACAGAGGATAATATATAATGGAACTATACCGCATTGTACAATAATGTGAACTTGGATCGTTGCACACTTACCTAAAACCACAGAATGTTTCCGTCAACCAAGCCTGCTTCAAACCCTTGGCTATGGGAGATGATACATGTCAACAGAGGGTCACTAATTTAACATGTGTACCACTACTATGTGGCATTCCAGCTGGGAAGTTATAAGTATGATGCAAAGTTTTTTGAGAGCACTACACTTTTTCTTTAGGCATGTTATGTGCCTAAATTTACTTGAAACAACAAGGTTATTAGGGCCACAATCTATAAAAGTATATAGATCTTTCCTAGAACTTTGTTGCTCTGTATTCAGTTTTATAACAGCTTATTCTTTAAAGAAACAGCAGAACAATTAAAACCACATTAAATGGAGAGATCATGTGTTTAATATGCAACTTCTACATTTAGCTAAAGGATAATTGTATATGATAATTTTAGGTCGCTCTATTTTGACTGATATTTCTTATAAAGGTCAAATTTTGAATTTTATACATAAAGTTGACATTCAAAACATTCAAAGTTTGCTACAATTTGGAATTTGGAATAGGATGCTCAGCCTGTATTGTATCTTATTTTTCCCTGCTACCCTTGTCTCATCTCCTGACTGCATCTTACAGGGTTTTCAAAACCTCTTGACTGAATTCTAATTATGTCAAGTACTGCTTGGCTTTTTAAAGAAAATTTTAAACTTAGATAAACGGGATGCTACTGCATCCTATTATTGTTCGATTGCAAAATAATTCCTTGTGTTCTGAAAAAGAGCCCATTGTTTTTTCTTCCCAAGTCTTTAAGCAAAAGTTTTTCTACTGAAGGGACAACTGTGTACCACAGGAGGAGAAGCTCAGACTTCCGTAGGTTGTACTTCTGATGCATCTAATGTCACGACAGGCTTTCTGGGAAGTAAATGTAGTTTGTGTAACACATTCATGACTTGGACCAAATACTTTAAAATTCTTCTATGTATTTTAAATATTCAGAATTTTGTAGGTATAATCTGAAACAGATCCTGACTTGGGGAGTCTCATGTTCACCTCTATTTTGTGATAGTCCCTGAGAAGCCACTAAAATCATGCTAGCATATTTTAGACCTGTGTTTAGCACACATAAAATTTGCTAATAACTTAAGGTCGGCATGAACTTTTTAAAGTTTAACATGGGAATTTATTTCTGTTTTAATTAGCCCCAACACTTTTTTTTTTTAAATCAGGAGCTGAATTTCATTTTCCAAATTGAGTTAAGGCATTTGAGTTTCTCACAATTCCAAAAACTGCTAAATTTGGAAAAGTTTCTACCTGTGTTTACCATGTGAGCATAGCAGTCTAATACAGGAATACATTTTCTGACCTGTGATCTTAACAGAACAATTCAGACTGGGTTACTCAATCTAAGGGGCCAGATTTTCCATATACTTCAGAGAACTCTAGGAACTCTAGTAGGGTCCTCAAGAGAAAGCTGTTTCTGCCCTTAATTTCCTGTCTTTTGTGTAATGCTAAATGATTTACTTGGCATTGTAAAAAATTAAATATTCTTTGGGAGAGTTTTCTTTTTGGCATTGTAATGCATTACAAAATTAGTGAAGGCATTGACATATATGGAAACCACTTAAAGTCTGGTACAGAACCAAAGGCAGGTGTGCCCTGAAAACTTAGTTCTGGATTAAAATTAACAAAGGATATGACCAAGGCATTTATGAGTCCATCTGCCTTGGATGATTCTGCCCTCCCTGAGTGTAGCACAAGTTACTACCAATTCTTCACTTATTTTGAGATTCATCAATAGGAAAGTTTATTGCCTTCACACCTCCACACAGTTTCTGGGTAATTTTTCTAGGAGTATGCCCAGAAAGGGGATTCACTTTTCCACAGCCCAAGGATGGGTTGCTTTCATCAGAGTAGTGACTGATCTTTAAATTATTGAACTTCATGTCTGGTCAAGGTCTTGATTGCATATTTTACTAGTGGTATGTGAACCTAGTTAATTTATCTCTTATTTTCCCATTGTACATTTCATGGCCTTTTAGGTTTCAGGAAAATTTATATCAAACCTGAAGAAGACAGAGCTAGTGACACTTACATTTTCTAGCAAACAATTTCAGAAACAAATTTAAAAATTACAAAAATATAAAAATATTTCTGAAGTTTTTCTTTACCCTTCAGTACTCCATACATGTATACAATATAATAATTAACACATTTATACCTCGTTTCTTTCCTCCAAATCACCCTATGTCCCACCCAAAATGAGTGTGCACTTGCTACTCCATTTGAGTGTGCACCTGATCTATGCGAGTGTGCACCTGCTTCTCCGTGTGAGTGTGCACCTGATCTATGTGAGTGTGCACCTGCTGCTCCATGTGAGTGTACCCCCTGCTGCTCCATGTGACTGTGCGCCTGCTACTCCATGTGAGTGTACCCCCTGCTGCTCCATGTGACTGTGCACCTGCTACTCCATGTGAGTGTACCCCCTGCTGCTCCAGGTGAGTGTGCACCTGCTTCTCCATGTGAGTGTGCACCTGATCTATGTGAGTGTGCACCTGCTGCTTCATGTGAGTGTGCACCTGCTACTCCATGTGAGTGTACCCCCTGCTGCTCCATGTGAGTGTACCCCCAGCTGCTCCATGTGAGTGTGCACCTGCTACTCCATGTGAGTGTACCCCCTGCTGCTCCATGTGAGTGTACCCCCTGCTGCTCCAGGTGAGTGTGCACCTGCTTCTCCATGTGAGTGTGCACCTGATCTATGTGAGTGTGCACCTGCTGCTTCATGTGAGTGTGCACCTGTTACTCCATGTGAGTGTACCCCCTGCTGCTCCATGTGAGTGTACCCCCAGCTGCTCCATGTGAGTGTGCACCTGCTACTCCATGTGAGTGTGCACCTGCTGCTTCATGTGAGTGTGCACCTGCTGCTCCATGTTTGCCATTAATGTGAACCTGCTGTTCCTCTGGTTTTGCATCTTCTGTGCATGTGTGTGTGCAAAACTTGCTCCACCTGAATGTGCAACTTTTCCTCCATGTGAGTGTGCATTAAGATAGCACTATGTAGAGACTTGTGTATCTAGAAAAATATCTTAGATGCAATCTATTACAATGGATATAAGATAAACAGCTTAACAGGTGACCAAAATGAATAAAAAACAAGCAAAACTGCTCAAAACATGAGGTAAATGTTTAATGTAAGTATATCTTCAAATTTGGTTCCTTGACCTCAGAATGCCAAATAATTTGCTCTTAATTCTGGAAAAGAGCATGTTTTAAAAATTAGCATTTTATTCAATATTAAGAGTTGGACTATCCCAGAACTTGAAGAAAGCAGAGTACTACCAACAGTAAAAAGATAAAAATCCATTATTCCTGTCACTTATGAAGAGACAGTATGTCAATAACAATATTTGGTGAAGTTTGCTACATTTCCTGGACAAGATTTCCACACGTTATGCAAGTGATAACCTAATTATTCAATTTTCCTTCAACTTCATTTACATACTCTATCATGTCGTATTATATTGAGGCACAGATATTGCTACAACCCTCCTTCAAAGAAAGCTATGAAAACAGCCACGTTAAAGCCAGGTACAGTGGTGAGTGCCATTAACCTCAGTTTTACTAGAAATCTTTTTTGGAGCAGTCCCTACTGAGTTACCACGTTACCAATGAATTTGAGCTTTCCTCTTGGGGTTACTAGTCTCCTTAATGAATGATTTTAGGAACAGGACCAATAGAAACTTGAGAAAATTTTTATTAGAACTTAAAAACAAAGGTACATTCAGAGTCATTCAGAAAAGTAAGTAAACACTTTTTCTTTCTTTTTTTTTTTTTTTGAGACAGTGTTTCTCTGTATAGCTTTGGCTGTCTTGGAACTCACTTTGTGGACCAGGCTGGCCTTAAACTCAGAGATCTGCCTGATTCTGCCTTCTGTTTGCTGGGATTAAAGGCATGTGCTATCAACCTCTGACACCTGTGAGCTTTTAATTAACATCTCAAATTGGGGTTGGAAGGTCAGTTCCCTGGCAAGGGTTCAAAGCAGAGGCAGTGTGATGTCGAAGGGAATAACAGCTGCTAAGAGGTAGCTGCATACTTTATACAGCTCTGAATTTTAATGCATATATTTTATATTTCTATAAAATGACTATGAAAAGTATTTTTGAAATTAAACAATTCTATGAATGTATGTACACATATATGCACACACAAACATCATAAAATAATATGTCCCTATGACCTTTCTAATCATACTTTAACCCACATCTAACCCTCTCCTGCTGGAGTACCCTCCTTCCCCAATTTCTAAATAAAGCCCCCTCCATATTTTTACTCTCCTATTCAGAGCACCTGTATTTACTGTCTTCTTTCTAGAGCTTTTACCTGTTCCCATTACTCCAGAATTCACACTGACATCTACTCCCATCTAAAGATTTGGAAGTAGAAAGAGAGAAGAGGCACTAGGAGGCAACTTAGCAGAATCTAACCCACTAAAACAGATGAGTTTACATGTCAGGTATATAAAAACCTAACAGTATTCTGTTTTTTCAAGTAATGAGTATGAATTTTAAAAGATGTTGCCAGAATTTTAACACTGGGAAGACACTGGTCAAGCAGGAGATACAATTATGCACACATGGACAATCTTGGCATGTCATGAATCCACTTTGTCCAGCAGAAGCTGCTGCTCAGCCAGTGAAAACTTGAGAGTTGCAATTTAATTGCCAAATCTGATGAATGTGCGACTTTTGTAATTAACTAAATGCTCCCTTTCTTTTGTTCATACAATCCAGAATGTGATGGTTAATTCCCTTTTGTGTGTATATAAACCTGTATATATAATCTTATTTTTAATCATGTGTACTTCAGACAAACATATAGTCATCTTCTCATACTAATTAAAGTTTAGCTATTGATGATGACTTTCCAGAAGACAGATTATATTTATCATTGCTCACATGACGTTTTCTGAGATTTCCTGCACAGATGATTGTTTTCTAGTATCAACAGTTCAATCTTAACCACTTAAGTTTTAAACATTTCATACCAATGGAGATACTTTGATTCAGCCTTTTATTGCAATATCATGGATAATAACAAACATGTTCCACATAGTGCAGCGATGAAGTGAGGAATGAAGAAGTGGGGCCCAAACGAAGACTGCATTTCCTGGATTTATCCAAAGATGGTTCATGTACTCTGCAGCAAGTGCCAAGTGTATAGATCTCCCTGTCAAGATAGGCTGTTCACTGAATATTCACTCTGTAAATATTTGAAGGTATGATCTTTCAGACAAACATTGACTTTCTAAGTTTTTGCTCTGCATGCAAAGATGTTTGTAATAAATGGCATGGTGCCAGCACAGCTATTATCTAACATCCACCGATCATTCCACACATCAATGCTTGAAATTTCTATCTAATTTATTCAAGTTGTATAATGAGGCTTATCATAAAAGACCTGCTTAGAAATAGAAGAAATAAATACCTCACAAGTATTTAGAGGTGAAATAGGCACTGTATGTAAATTTGGCTCACACCAAAATCTATTTTGTAAAAGTAGCTATATATTTTAACCTGGATGACCTGGTCTTGCCATGAATCTAGACATCTTAAATATAATACTTATTACCATATTTTTTAAAGAATTCATCATGAATTTTCACATGAAAATAAGCCTTACAGTTTGGAAAGCATAAACTAATAAATTTCTTCTGAGTAAATTATGTTTAAAATATTATGCATTAAAATTTTGCAATTATGTTTTGCCTACTATTTCATTCCACAAGAACCTAACATTTTTAGAACTGAGTTTTCAGAATTTTTGCCAAACATTTCGAAAAGAGCTGCTAATGGCATAACTGCATAAAATCGGTCTGACTTTAATAATTTCTACGACCACTGCGCTTGAAATGAATGCTGTCTATGGCTTCTGCTCCTCTTCAAAATGGAGCTATCATAGGTTTTACCATCGAGAGGGAACACTGAGAAACAAACTGGTTTTAGATATAAGGCTAGTTTGGAGAATTCTCTTTAGAAAGGTGGTACTTTCCAGTGTAAAAGTCACGTCCCTGGGTTTTAATTTTTCACTGAATGTGAGACACTGTCAGGGTTGCCCTGCTTGTCCCCAGTCATTCCTAAAATTCTGTGAATACCGTTCTCCTTCAACATGTAGGAAGGGCTCTTTGCTTCTTGCTGTATTTCATTCAGTGTCTTTTGTCAGGTTGACATCTCCCAATTGGACATCCCTATCACTTTTCTGTTTCTTCTTGCATAATAAGCTTGCAATTCCAGAACATTAATCAAAAGAGATCTAATAAAGCAAAAGAATAAATGAAAGGAATTGATACACATTGTTCAGTGCCTCTTAATATTAATGGTCTTAATTTCCCAATAAAGATGTTTAGAATAGCAGATGGGATTACAAAATGAATCCGGGTGTTTTGTTTCTTTTTTATTTTTATTTTTTATTTATTTTTGGTGTTTTTTTTTATTTTTATTTTTTGGTGTTTTGTTTCTTTGTTTCATTTCAGCTTCCAAGAATATAGCTCGTGATCAATGACAGATACTATCATGGAGTTGAACGATGAGAAAATGTAGTTCAAGAAAGTAGAACTAAGAAATAAGCAGCATTAGCTATTTTAATATCTGACAGAAGAGACTTCAAACCAAAGCAATTCAGAAGAGAAGGGAAAGGATACTAGTACTCATGCCACCTGGCAGTTGTATGCCTCATTTTAAAAATGGAGGGTTCTTTCCGTTTTGATTTTCAGTTTTTGCATATTCTAGATAACTATAATGTGACAGACGTATAGCTGGCATTTACTGGAATAAAATGATATGATAATGAAACTCATATATTTGATTTTCTAATTACATATCCCAATATTCCAATAAATTTAAATTTTTATAAAGATACTTCAATGCACATATTATACATTTTACTTGATGTTAAATTATAAAATCAATAGCATTTTATATATACTTGATCTGCTGTACTAACATATAGTTTAATATCATCCTGTCTATGCATGCCATAATTCATTTAGTCATAAATCTTCAAGATTTATTTTTAGATCCTGTCTGGTATTTCAGTTTAAAAAATGATAGAAACTTATTTCTTGCTCTGGATTTTAAGTAGATGAGTGAATAATATAACATCTACTTAAATTACAATTCAGTAGCATATTACATCATAATTTTACTTAACATTAACAAATTGCTTCTGTTTATACTTAAGTAACTGATGTCTGTTGTAAATAGATTTCTATTTTTGTGTATTAACACAAAAGTGGCATAGCCAGACATTATAGTTTTATCATTTTTTGGGAGCTTAAGATAGCATTTCTGTCTGTGTGGCTTAATTAGTGATGAATGATTGATGATCTTTCTACATTTAATTAATATTTCTATAGATAAGGGTAAATTATAGTTTTCTTTGTTTTCTTTAGAGTCCCTTTTATATTGTAGTTTCTTAGTTTTCAGACTCATCTTTTATTTTGTATGTAGGAGTGCTGTGTCTACATCTACACATGTGCACCACACATGTGTCTGGTGCTCCCGGAGGTTTGAAGAGGGTGCAGGGTCTTCTGGAACTGGGATTATGGATAGTTGTGAGCCCCACTGGAGGAGCTGGGAAATGAACACCCCCTGCTACCTCTCTAGCACCTATGGTTGGTCAGGTTAACCAATGGTTGTTAATAGTTATTAAACTATCATAAATACCTATGTTTATTGTCCCAGTCACTGCATTTGCTTTCACATTTCTCATGCTTCCTTGAATGTTCAACACAACCTAAATTATAGAGTATTTTTGATATCAAAATTTGCTTTATAGCATGTGGTTCTTGAAGTCTATTAGGAGATAATTTTCTTATATTGAAGTTAAATTATCTCTAGAATAATACTTCAGCATGTTGATAGTTTTATTTTTCAAATTAATACTAAGTCTTGTTTGCATATGTTTCTGATTATGCTATTATATGGATTTATAATTTTATTTTACTTACTATAATGTTTTATATGATGGATTATATGAACTTTTCTTATTAATACATCATATTGTGATGATAAATAATAATAAATGCTCATATATTAAATCTGTATTTACTATGAATTTGTTCTTCTTCTGTATTCTCTTCTGCTATTTTATTTTCTGTCTCTGTACTAGTGATGTGAAGATATATTATAGAAACAAGGTTTTTATCAATAATACTTTCTTTATGTTTTGGCATTAGACAGAGACACCTCATTAATATAGAGATATGTTATATTATTTCTCAAAGTATTTTTTATTCTTTATATAATATTCAACTATATTAGAGTATTCTGAAAGTTATATAGAACATATTTGGGTCAATATTTAGTTGTCAAATTCATAAATAAGTAAATATATAGATATTTGATACATATACATACTTGTGTATTCTCATTAGTTTTTAGAAATGTTTTTCATTTCTATGTTCATATATACTATCTTAGATATTTATGATTTTATATATGATGTGTTTTTATTATATTTAACTTTTTTATATTGCCATCGATCTGATATTGTTATTGGGTTTCTATGAATAGTCCCTGTCACCTTGCTAATTTTAATAAATATAATTCTTAAACAGATTTAGGGGAAATTGACATTTTTATTTGTTTTAAAGTTTAAGTTTTATATTATACTACTTTATCAAGACCATCGGGTTCATTTTGAAATGAAGGCATTGGTAGTTTCATTCCAAATATATAGGTTTCCTAGGTTTGTGGATACTGAACACTGAGCACTTGCCTTCATCAGAATTTGCTTGCCATATTAACTCGTGTTCTTGAGGCTAGTGTTTGAACCAACATTAATCGGATCTACTTGATATCAGCATGAATCAAACATGTGTCATAGAACATTTAGACTCTTTAATTGGTAGTCATTATGAGCATTGATAAGAAACTGATTGTAGGCTTTAAATTTCTTCGCTTGTCCCTTCCTATATTGAGCTACTGAATGAGCTGCTTAGGATTGATAACTTAAATGCAGGTGTGGCTTATTGAATTTTTATAATATTTTATAAAAATATAATAACTAAAATAATTGAAAATATATTCCTAAGTATAACTTCACACACACACATATGATATATAAATTTGAAAGTGACAGAATATATGGGAGGGTTTAGAAGGAGGAAAGTGGATGGAGAAATATTGTGATTAAATTATAAATTTAAACAAAAGGGAAAAAGATAAGAAAATAATTGAAGTGAATGGATATGATGGAAGTATTCAAATACTGGGCAAAGTATTCATCACTCAATAATAACTGATCACTTGAGTAGGAACCTTGTGGGAAATGAGAGCTCTCTCTAACAGTAAACATTAAGTGATAATGCTGGAGTTCAAGAGGAAAATATTCAGATTAAAAATAAAAGGGGTATAGAAATATTCACATATATTAATTTTGTGATAATAATATATATTATATATATATATATTCATGCACAATAATTTGGAGTAAGAGCAGTAAGTTTGGGACCTATTACTAAAAGTTGACTCCAATTGCTTTAATACAGATTTTCTGTCTAAATTGAAAATGTAGAGTTTACTACTAAAGTTATCCAGTGACTCAAAATGACTTCTGTGCTTATAGACACTTGGCCAATTCTTACCTTGTCCTGTAAATCAGTAAAGAAGATGGGAATAATTTGTTTTCCATAGACAAAACTATAAAAATATTTACCTTTTTCTTGAGAAAATGTCCAGTATGTTTAAGTCACTTAGTGAGGAATTATTTAGTTATGACTCATCATCGATCAGATTAATTTATGAGTTTTGTGATGTCATCGAGAAAAATCAAAGGATATGTGAGTATTTCTCACATATAGCACCAGTTATGGGTGAGTTTGATTTATTTGGTTAGACAAAAATAAAGGATTATTAGATCAGTCAATTATTATCTTGTGTATAACTTGTGTAGGGCACACAGGAGACATTATATATATAGTATGAAATACTGAGTATCTTTGCTAAAACATACTGATGAGAAAGATGAAGCAAATGTCCTTTTGAGGAATGTCTTTATACTGGATATTTTATTAACTATTTTTATTATCTATTTGTAAGGAAAACTATTATTTAAATAACTTCTCAACCAAAATTCTTGGAGAAGGTTGCAGCACAGGCATTGTTATTACTATTTAAATTATTTGATATGTAAATACGCATGCCTACTTGCATGTATGTGCCATGTGTTTGAAGATACCCATAAATGTCAGAAGAGGATGCTGCATTTCACAGAATTGGAGTTCAGGCAGTTATTAGACACCAGGTGTGGATGGTGGGAACCCAACCAACGCTCTTTGTACAGGATTTAGTGCTCTTCACTGAGGACTCCCTCCCCAGCCCACTGAAGTATTATGATTGACAGATGATGTCCTTACTGAAAATGTGCATTTCATAACACAAATTTGTTCCTTGCTCCTTGATAGAGTTATGTTTAGGTGCATCTTTACTTTCTACACAAATTAGATATTTTAGTTTTGTTTCTGAGTTTTGAGCTTTATACATATGAGATTTAACACATTAGTAACTTTGGAAAGGTATTTTTCCAATAGATTAATATTTTCCAAGTTTTATAGTAGTTTCAAGAGAGCAACCTTCCATTTCATACTTTCATACTTTATGTTTTTGTCACAATTATGTAAAATTTTACTACCAAAATTTATCCTATATTGACTAGAAACTTTATTTGTATGGATTATGTTAGTTCTATGATACTCTTATTTTATTTTTGATTCAGTTTGAAGGACTCATTTAATCGCCTTTTTACATATTGCAAATGAATATCCAGTTTTTAATTTTCTTATAACACCACCCTTTGTTGATGAATTGTCTTGTACATTTATGGCATTTCTGGTCCATAAGACTTATTTATATAATATATAATGTTTATATGTAATATATAATATAATTATATTATGAAATGATATATTAAATTATACATTATTGTTTAAATTATGCTATTCCTAAATATTGTTGCTTTATCTTAATTCTAAAAACTGGGCATTTTTACATGCAAATTTTATTGTTTTCAGTAGTATTTATGATATAATTATGCTATCAAATCCGCAAAAATTTTTAGATTCTCTCTTCATGTGGGATTTTCCTCTGTATGCTGTGAATATCATTGGTTAATAAAGAAACTGTCTTGGCCTATTGATAGGACAGAACTTAGGTAGGTGGGGAAAACTAACCTCAAATCCTGGGAGAAAGGAGGCAGAGTAAGGAGAAGCCATGAAGCCCCGCTGGAGACAGACATTCTGGAATCTTGCCAGTAAGCTATGTGCCTCGTGGTAGAATATAAAATAATGGCGATGGGTTAAATTAAGATGTAAGAGCTAGCCAATAAGAAGCTAGAGCTAATGGGCCAAACAGTGATTAAATTAATACAGTTTCTGTGTGGTTATTTCGGGTCTGAGCTGCTGAGCAGCTGAGAACAAACAAGGGGCCCCCTTACACACTCTCTTTAAATGTAAGGTCCCTGAATCCAATCTTAATACAGTGAGTCTTTCTGTTCATGAACATAGCATATCCCTCCACTTATTTAGGACATTATTTATCACTGCTCCAGTATTTAGTTTTTAATATAGACATCCTTGACAGATTGTACTTCAGTTTTCTTGTTTCTGCATTTCTAAGTCCCAGCATTCTGTTTCTGTGGCAATCTGCCTTCTCGTACGATAATGGTCACATATATAATTTAGTTAGAAAATTCAGTTGTTCACCCTGAATGTCAGGATGTAACTGGCTTATCACATTGCATCTGTGACATTGCCAGATTCACTTGCTTGTTCTAAGGGTTTGCTACCTCTGAGATTCCTATATAATACCAAAAGTATTGGCTCCCTCCTTCCCAGTCTAGCACTGTATCTTGCCTTATTCCTCTGTGTATGTCTTTCATTATAATATGGACTAGAAATTATAACACAGGGAAACTGGGGTCAATGTTACCTGAAGAATGTTTATGTAGGTCTAAACTACTGATACTAGTTTTTCCCTCTGTCCCTCCCTCCCTTTTTGACTACCTTCCTTTCTTCCTTCCTTCCTTCCTTCCTTCCTTCCTTCCTTCCTTCCTTCCTTCCTTCTTTGCTTCCTTCCTTCCTTCTTTCCTTCCTTCCTTCCTTCCTTTCTTCTTCCTTCCTTCCTTCCTTCCTTCCTTCATTCATTCATTCATTCTGTCTTTCCTTCTTTCCCATTTGAAGTGGGATTGAACCCATGGCCTCCTACATGCTAGACAAGTATTTTTCGCTGGGATATTTTCTTAGTCAATGTTAGTGACTTACTGCTTAATGTTTTCCTCAATTATTCAGAAAGAAATGTTGAGAACTGCCTGTAGTTGTAAACTTGACTTATTTCTGTTTCAGAACTTTCAATTTGTGCATCTTTGTTTGCAAAGCTTTATACTATATTTTTAGTATTTCTATGTCTTAATTATTTTATTATTACATGATATTTCTCTTGATTTAGGATAATATTCCTTTCTCTAGATTCTTTATGCTTTATATACCTGTTAGAACACTCCAGTGTTTTCCTGTGTATGGATGTCTTTTACTTCTTATATTTCACTTTACAGGATACATGTATGTATTAGTTTTAATGCAGTTAGGTCCCCATAAGCTCATAGAGAATGGCACTATTGGTAGATGTGGCTTTGTTAGAGTAAACATAGCCTTGTGGCAGGAGGTGTGTTACTGTAGAAGCAGGCTGTGTGGGTTTATATATGCTCAAGCCACTCTCACTTAGACAGACTACTTCCTTTTGCCTGCAGGTCCGGATGCAGGACTCGCAGTTCCCTCTCCAGCACCATGTCTGCCTGCACACCACCATGTCACACCAAGAAGACAACTGACTAAACCTCTGTAACTGTAAGCCATCTCATTTTTTTTCTTTTTTGCTTTATAAGAGTTGCCTTGGTCGTGGTATCTCTTTACAGCAATAGAAACCCTAAATAAGACAGAAGTTGGTACCAGGGACTGGTATATTGCTGTGATATGCTAAACCATGCTTTTGTTAGGAGGAATATGGACCTTGGGACTGTGAATTAGAAAAGTAGTTGAATGCTTTTAAGTGCTGCTTCATGGATCAACCTAATAGGAACATTGAAGACAGTGGTGCTGAGCATGATTTGAACTGTGGGTGCCCAAATAAAGAGGTTTCAGAGAAGAATGTTAGTATGTGGCCTAGAGACTGGTCTTGTGATATTTTGATGAAGAATGTAGCTTCTTTTTGCCTTTGTCTGAAAAATCTGCCTGACACTATAGTGAAGAATTGTTGATTAGTTCAGTTGGTAGAGGAAATCTCAAAACATCTAGTATAGACTGTGTCATGTGGTTGTTAGTGGTAACACTAATGAAAATTTATAAAGAAAATGAGTATCCTGAGTAAGTAAAAATACAAAACGTACAATTTGAGGAGTAAAAGAGAACCAGGAAGTGGAAAGGAGTGAACTCCTGTGTTCAAAGAAATAAAGAAATTAGGAGAAGGAAAGGGAGTGGTGAATTCGTAGGGCATGGCACTGTTGGGAGATGTAGCTGTTAGGGTCGAAATGTCCTTGTTGGGGGGAGTGTGTCACTGTGGGGGCAGATTTGAGGTCTTATACGTGCTCAAGCCATTTCCAGTCAAACAGACCACTTCCTGTTGCCTCTGGGTTGAGATGTAGGATTCTCACTTCCTTCACCAGCAATATGTCTGGCTGTATGTTGCCATATCCTGCCAGGATGATAATGGACTAAACCTCTAAAACTGTAAGCCATCACACAATTGAGTGTTTTGCTTCATAAGAGTTGCCATGGTCATGGTGTCTTTAAACAGCAATAGAAATCCTAAGACAATATCTTTATAGAGAGAATGTCATGTAAGTTTTTTGCATATGATATATTGCTGGCCTAAAATCCTTCTACTTTCCCCCTCTTTTCATCTCTTTTATGTTTCCTTATGCTTTTCCTCTTTTAAAGGTATTAAGTGAATATTTTTAATTATTAATATACCTTTTTTATTTGCAACCTTTTAAATGTTTTTATTTAATTCTTTAGATTTTACTATGTATACCCGTATTTTATTTTATTTATTTATTTTATTTATTTTTTATTTTTTTTTATTTTTCGAGACAGGGTTTCTTCGTAGCTTTTGGTTCCTGTCCTGGAGCTAGCTCTTGTAGATCAGGCTGGCCTCGAACTCACAGAAATCCGCCTGCCTCTGCCTCCCGAGTGCTGGGATTAAAGGCGTGCACCACCACCACCCGGCTAAAGTATTTTTTTGTTTTGTCTTGTTTTTTTTGTTTTTTGAGACAGGGTTTCTCTGTGGTTTTGAAGCCTGTCCTGGAACTAGCTTTTGTAGACCAGGCTGGTCTTGAACTCACAGAGATCCGCCTGCCTCTGCCTCCCGAGTGTTGGGATTAAAGGCGTGCGCCACCAACGCCCGGCTGTATACCCATATTTTAGTAATCATTGTTATGAAGTTATACAGCACTTTACAGAATTCTGTGGCAGAATATTTGTTGCTTATACTAATCTTTTCTGTGGTATATATACATCTATAAGGTCTTTAGTTGAATTGGTCTGTCTGCCTCCTGCAAAGGAACTTTGCACATATAATTGCTGTTCATGATTTAACTTAGTTGTTCATAAGAAAGGGATTAAATTCTCATGGTCTTAACATATTGAAAAGTCTTTTTTCCCTTTGGAGACAGGGTTTTCTAGTTGCTTTGGAGCCTGTCCTGGAACTACCTCTTGTAGACCAGACTGGCCTCAGACTCACAGAGATCCTCCTGCCTCTGCCTCCCAAGTGCTGGGATTAAAGGCATGTGCCACCATCACTTGGTAGGAAAGTCTTCTTAAACGACTGAGTTCTTAATCATTTAGAGAGATTAACCACTCATGATAGGTTTCTTGTGAGCACTATTATCTGTTGTTGATTATGATGTTTGTGAGGCAGGATGGCTATGTAAGTAACAAGAGATGAGGGTAGCATTTAAACACATCAAACAATACTTACATGTCAGACAGTTTGCACTGAAGATATGGATTTTTCAAACTATGCTATAATTTTATTTGTACTAATTTACACATTCTAGTGATAAAATATGCCATTGCAAGCTTGGAAATCACCATTTCACAAAATGAGGTGAATTATATTCAAGGGGGTATTTAATGAAGCAGTTTTAAAAGTGATATAGAGGAATTGCCTGCGGCTACAAGATCCACAAGAAGAAAGAGTCAAGTTTGTCCTCACAATCAGATGTATGACTGTCCTGGTTTTGACAGAGAACTATGGATTTTTTTTTCCAACCTGTTTTTATATGTGAATGCAGTCAGTTAATCACGTGTGTTCTGGTAGAAAACCTTTGAGAATAGCAATATTTTCAGACAGATACCGTGAAAAGTACTGACACTTTCTGACTGTCATTGTTTCCACTGAGGAAGCTTAGCACACCATAATAAATGCCCCTTTTCTGTATGTAGAAAAATCCTACAGTTGTTTGTCCTGATGCTTAGATTTCAATTATTGCATTGTGTGACAGCTATTCTTCGTTGTTAACCTGATTACATTTGGAATTAATTAAAATCTAAAATTGGAAGGCACATCTGTGAGGGATTTAATCCAAAGTGAGAAGATCTACTTCTAATCCAGATATTAAATCTAAATCTAATCTGAGCCACGGCTTCTGCAGGAAGCCTATATAAGGATATTGGTAAATAAAGATTTTCCTCATTGCTTGCTTGCTCTCACCTTGCTAGCAAGCCCATTCTGTCACTGGCCTTAAAGCTTGCTTCTTAGGATTCCAGTGTATACTGAAGACCAGCTCAGACATATATTTTTACTTGATAAGCAACCTCAACAACCCTGTATTATTGACTCTTAGGTACTTGAAACAGAGGGCCTAGGTTTTCAGAACTGCAAGTTGGGAAGTTTATGTTGATCATGGTGATAAGTATTAAAAACTTAAGAGTAAGGAGGTCAATGAAGATGCTCCCTCTTGTTCAAGGTCAAGGCATCCACACTAAGATGATGCTTCAGCATCCCTCATTCTCATTCATTTCTGTGTTCATTCTATCGCCCCAAAGCATGAAGGCATTCTTAGTCTCCAGGTCAACATGTGCTTCCATGTACCTCTGCAATGTGTCTGCATCCTGGGACCTTCTAAATGAGTTTACTATTCTTTGTCCAAAGCCTGGGTCATTTTCCATAAACTCATCAAGAGTCCCTTCTGCTGGCTCTGGCCCATCTGTATTTGGTACTAAAGGGTGGAAGTTATTCACATTCATGGATTGGCCACCTAGTGGAGTCAGTCACTGATTATGAATTTAGCATTGTAATTTAATTTAATGAGTTTGAGTGAATGATGTATGAGTGACAACGAGAAGAAGGCTTCAAAGGAATGATGTATGTGAGAGATACCTCGTGTGCACTGGGAAACATGAGATGTCAAATATAGTTTGAATTAAAATTGGAGCAATATCCTTACAGAGTAAAGCTGGGAAAAAAATCTGAGTAGAAAAAAAAAGAGTAAACAAAAACTTTGGTAGACTTTATTATCCAGGATTTTCAATAATCATGTTCACATCTATAATATATTCAAAATTTTCTGTTTAAGCTTCTTTAAATCTTACTTTATACATTTCCTCCAGAACTGTGTTTAAGCAGCTATGATGAAACACAAATAAAGCATTTTTCCCTAAGGAGACTCTTCCTGCACTTGCTATCTCACCAAAAAGCTGTTTAATCAGCCTAGACAGGTTATATCTGAGGTCACTTGTGAGACAGACTTCAGGGAATTTTGCAGTAAGTCCATATCTTGGTTTACATTACAATAACCAGCATTAGGAGTTAGAAAAATCACTTCTGGTTATGACAGCATTCAGAATCTTCATCAAATCTGTTCTATCATAATTATCTTAGGAGTTAGGAGGCTTTGGTATTTTTGAAGCAAAATGTTGAATCAGAAGCAGTTTCAAGGATGGTTTGGATTGTTTTCAAAAGTTTTGTTGCTGTACTCTGGAGATGCAGCGTGTCTTCTGTGTTTAATTTAGGAGGGTAGTAAGACATGGAAACAAAGGTAACTATTTCCTGTCAATCCTTTACTACAGGTGTTACTGCCATTTAAATCAGGTTTTGTGAAGTCAGAAGGAAAGAATTAGTTGTCAATCACTTAAAGACAAGCCAGAGATGGGTTCAGTTTCAACAGAAAGTCCAAGATATTTTGAAATAATTACTATCGAGAAACCATATTTGTTATCTCTAGAAGTTTCAGAAGTCCTATTTCTGTATTGGAAAATATTATATAAAAGTTTAAGGAGTGTTAATACATGAATACTGGGGCTGGGGAGATGATTTAGTAGGTAAAAGCACTTTCTGTGCTAGCATGAGATCTGAGCTCAAGTTCCCAACACCCATGTAAAAAGCTATTCCCTGTGGGACTGGACTTCTGGCATCTTGGGTGATAGAGGATCCCTGGGGGCTTGATGACTACCAGCTTAGGTCCAGGCTCATGAGGAGACATTGTCTAATAGGATTAAGATTGGGGATGACAGCAAAGAGCCTCAAGTGACCTCTGCCAGGACTCAGGGCACGTGTGCCCATGTACAAGTACAAAAGTTCACAACATATTTGTGTGTGAGAAGTCAATGTAACCCAACTCTTTATTTAATGTGGTCATTAAGTAGGAACAGATTTGAAGTGGCATGGTAACTGGCTGTTCTCATCGATCTGTCAACATTTGCTGGCATTACAAATTGAAACATTTTCCAAGACTTCGAAGCTTAAGGCACCTGCTCCTATAGTGATCTGGCCTTCACTTTGACTTACAGGCATCTGCTAGGAGGGGACGAGGCAGCTTTGCCACTCAGTTCTAAAGAAAGTCATGTGGCTTTGTGAATTCATGACAAAAAGTTTGAGAAGTAACCATGCAGGAGAAATAGCCCTGTGACTGAAAAATAAGGAGGAATATAAATGCCGTCACAGCAAGCGCCTTGTGCTCTTTCACTCATTAATTACATGAGTAGGTACCGGTTGGCAGAATCCCAGGTCAGAACTGGTGCAAGTTCACAAGCAAGAGCACTGATTGTAGTGAGCAAAGAGGTGGTAATATTCATGGTAAATGTCAGTTAGTTGTGTGTTCTAATAATGGTATAAAAATAGAGACATGGATTAAGAGAAAGGCATTTTGTTGGAGAATAATTGGATATGCAAACTTCTGGGGATAGAAATGACCCAGTTCTACATAGAAATGATATTAATACTATGAACAGACTTTGTGTATAGAAAATCAGGTTTTGAGTTTATTATCAGTTCAACAAACTATCACCCACAGTGACTATCAACAAAGAAAGAAGCACATATCTATGCACCCACAAGTATGTAGGTTCAGACACAAGCAAATATGAACAAATGCATAAACATGCATATGCACATGCACACACATGCACATGTAAAAACACAAACGTAGATACAGCTTTTTATTTTTCCATATATTCCCTATCAATAAATAATGTTCATGCTCACATTGCTCTTGTTTTAGGAAGCCAAATTTAGATGCTAATGCTCTATGATCAATAGGCCTTAGCAGGAAGTTTTCTCAGGAGGGATTCTTGATGAAAATTGAGAAAGGAGAGTGTGTGGTAGAAACTAAGAATAGAAAGAAAATTCTAATGTTGGACAAAAACATGTAATTATGCACCTGAGTGTCATTGATCCATACAGTGTAATTCTCAATTTCGCATGGATTATGTACCTATAGATTAGTGATACTCTCAGCCTTTGTCAGAGAAACGTTTTCAGTCTATAAGCAGCAGTCAAAGCAGAGTCTCATAACTGACAAGGTGCTGAGAATTAGTGATTGTTGTCAGTGCTATATGAAACATACATATCAACCCCCAGAAAACTGAGGGGACGACGTGGAAAAAGCATGGGAAAAAGGTAAGAGCTGAAGGATGGGTGGGAGTGTTGTGAAATGGCGTCACCCGAAAATTATGTTGTCCTTGCACTCATGAGCTCATGGTAGCGATGATTCCTTCCACGAGACCTGCAGAAGATTAAGCCATCACTAATTCCAGCATTGTTCAGGGGAGCATTCATGAGGCTCCATTCTTAGCTGAGGAGCCATTTGCATTTGAGGAAACTACCAAAAGTAGAGTCATTTTTCTTTGAAGGTGTGGCCACTGGAACGTTGCCTTAGCACATGCTGGCTGTACTGACTTGAGTCAGTGGAATATAAATATAAAGATGGGAGGAGAAGATAGTTTGGGGGACTGATTCACCAAGAGTGGGTGGAAGGGGAGAGCTTGGAGCAAATATGATCAAGTTATATTGTATATAGCTATAAAGTTGCCAAAGAATAAATAAATTTATTTTTTAAAAATAGATTTCCATGAACCCAATTTCTATTTCCTCTATAGATTGGTGATACTAAATACTTCCCTTCCTACCTAACTGCTGTCTGTAATTAGTGGTGTAATTATTAATGCTGATTTCAGATGGCTGTTAAATATATGGTTGGATATACCATATACTTTGCATAAGTCATATAGCACACTAAATTGTATCCATTGGCACGTACCTGTAGATACAGGTTAATGATGTGTACTCCACTTAACATATGCTCACAGTACATTATTTCAACAAACATTTTAGCCCCAAGCGATGATGGGGTGTAGTAAATGGACTTTAGAGAGAGGAGTGAAACAATATGTTATAATATTGCACATGTAATATTATATAACAATATTGTTGTAATAAGAGCGGCGGGGCTGCATCCCTGGCACCCAGCCACCTGCATGGCTAGCTCATGCCCCCAAATAATTACACGGAAACTGTATTCTTTTGAACACTGCCTGGCCCATTAGTTCCAGCCTCTTATTGGCTAGCTCTTACATATTGATCTAACCCATTTCTAATATTCTGTGTAACACCACGAGCTGGCTTACCAGGAAAGATCTTAACCTGCGTCTGTCTGGAGTGGGAGAATCATGGCGACTCACTCACTCGGCTTCTTTCTCCCAGCATTCTGTTCTGTCTACTCCGCCTACCTAATTTTCTGTCCTATCAGGGCCAAGCAGTTTTCTTTATTAATTAACCAATGAAAGCAACAGATAAATACAAGACCCACCCCCATCACAATATAATATTATAATAATATAATGCTAGTAGTATTATATAATCAAAAGTAAGGTCCAGGATTACTAAAGGAAAGCTTAAGTAGTAAGTGTTTCTTTTCTTTTTCACCTTTTTTGTCTGGTTATTTATTCTCTTCTTATATAATACAACCTGAACTCAGTTTCCCCTCCCTCCCACCTCCAGCACTCGTTTTCCCTCTCCCCAGATTCACTGCTTCTTCATTACCCTCAGAAAAAAGCATGCATCTAAGGGATACCAACCAAATATGGCATAACAAGATACAATAAGATTAGGCACACACCCTCATATCAAGGCTGGATGGGACAACCCAGCAGGGGGGAAAGGGTTCCAAGAGCAGTCAAAAGAGACAGAGACATCCCCACTTCCACTGTTGGGAGTCACACAAGAACGTCAAACTACATGACCATAAGGTATATTAAGAACACCTATCTAGGACCAATACAGAATATGTGTTTGTTGCCCCTAAGCCCATGGGACCCGATTAGTTGACTCTGGGAGTCATGTTCTCTTGGTATCCTCAAGCCCTGTGACTCTTACAATCCTTCCTTCCCATCTTCTGTGTGGTTCCCCTGGCTCTGCCTAGTTATTGGCTGTAGGTCTCTTCTGCTCCCATCAGCTGCCTGAGGAAGACTCTGATGAAGACTGGACTATGAGTATAGCAGAACATCATTAGGAATCATTGCATTGACTTTTTCTTTTCTTTCTTGTTTTTTACAACGAGCAGTTGTAACTACTTCAGAGAAATGGCTCATCCATTAAGGCTAGGCTCACAACCAAAAATATTAGTGTCTTCTGAATTTAATCCCCAGGGTTATAAAAAAAAAAGCCCCAATGAAACATGCCTGTAATCACAGTACTGAGTACGTAGAGACAGGATCAGAGACAGACAGTGTCTGACCAGCCACTTTAGCCTAATCATGGTGTTCCAGGACAAATGGCCATTGAGAGACAACTATGTCTCATAAAAACAAGATAGCGGTAGTACCTGAGGAGTATGCACACATTTACACACATATGAAAACACATTAAGCACGCGTAAATACATACACAAATAAGGTCAATATTGCGTTTAGGATTTGATTTCTCAATCACTCCCTATGTATTTAACAGCTTCTCATTTGTAAGTCTTTTTCTGCTGGGACATTTCACTGTAGACCTTTGTCCTGTTTCCCCTCTCGTCATCAGGTAGCACGGTATAGCTGGACTGTACCGAGTCTCTGTCCATGCATGAATCCCTCCTGTGTATCTTATGTGTAAACGCATTATAAGAGTATTTCTAACATTCCAAGAGACTGGATCCTTTGTTGGACCTCATAGCAAATTTAACAATACACCTTGAGGTTCCTTAAGTCTCAAGAGTGTTATCCTACTGTGTGATTAGCCTGTTTGTTTAGCCTGTCTTTGAAAGAACAATGTAACAGCCAACCTTATTTGCCTTGGATTCCTTGTGTAATCCTATACAACCTAAGCTAATATTGCTGTAATCCTAAATCTACTCTTTTGTGTCCTGACCCAAGATAAATGCATGTTTGTTTTTATGTGTAACATTAATTATGTGATTTAAACAGCAAATACAGATAAAAACAAAGTTATAAGGCAAATATACTCTAAAAATATTGGATACAGCTTGTTCTAATCTGATAAGTCTGTTTGTAGTGATGTTTGAAGTGATGTTTGTTATCTAGGTCACTTGGGATCAGTTGGAGTCAGTGACTTTATCACTTGTGAAACTCTATTGATGATTTTTGTAAATTATCCCTCATTCCTCCCCCAGGTGATGCTTTCTGTTAGGGACAGACACAGACAGACAGAGACAGACAGATTTTTAAGATAGCGTTCAGGCTTGCACAGATTCAGATTCATATAATAGAAAGACAGGGCCGACTGAAAATTCAAGGAGAACCAGGAGAGAATCCAAAGCTGTGCTTGCTCCCGGTCAGTGCTTTGATTTCTGCAATGAACCTTACACGGACACATTATTGATGACTGGTTTATTATTAGTGCTTTTATTTCAATTGTATTTTTATCTGGAATGTGTGAGACCTTGTAAGTAATTTACGATACATTATATCTACACACTTGGTGTGTGTGTATGTACATGCGTGTATGTGTGTGTATATGTGTGTGTGCGTGTGTATGTGCATGTGTTCACATGCGTGCTCATGTGTGTGTGCGTGCATGCATGTGTGTGTGTGTGTTTGTTGTGTGTGTAGTTGTCAGCAGAAGCTAAGGCACTGGATCCTCCTAGAACTGGAGTTACAGTGGTTGTAAACCACCCAGTATTGGTGCTGGGAACCTTGGTCCTCTGCAGCAGAGCAGTATGCATTTTAAGCAGTGAGCTGTCTCTTCAGTAACTCTACCCCTTTTAATATGGGGTCTGAGGCTTGAACCCAGGCCCTTTGCATGTGAGACAACCACTTTACAACTGAGTTACCTCCCCAGTTCTGTTATTTACTTTCTGAAACGGGATCGTATGTAACCCAGGCTGTTTTCTAACTTGCTAGGCAGCCCTCGATGACTTTTGAACTTCGGATATACTTGTGTCTGCTTCTCCAGTGCTGGGGTACATGGAGTGGCACTGTGTTTCATTATGAAGTGCTAGGTCGTGAACCAGGAACCTCAAGCGTGCTAGGAAGACACTGTGCAACTGAGCTGCATCCCCAGCCGGGTACTAATGTTTGTAAATGCTGCTCTGTGGCTATCCCTGCCACTGAAGCTATATGCGCATTAGCCCTGTGTCCCTCACCAGGTGGTTCTCATCCTACTTCTATCTCTGTGGACTAGGTTACGGTCTATACCTCACAGAATTTGTTTTGGCAAGTTGTTCCTGAGTGGTTAATGGAGCACGATTAATAAAAACTCAGAGACAGAAGTTGTGGCTCAACGTGAGGACCCAAATAGCAAAGCACTCAGCCATTGGCTCTTACCTCGAACTCAGTCTAAAATGGCGGTCCTGCCTCCAGAAAGCTCAGAATGAGATTGTGTTTGAAAACTGTCTCCTCTCCAGGGCTGCGTGCACCACCTGGTTTCTATGGCAATTAGTGTAGCTACTGGGATTAAAGGTGTGTGTTACTGCCTGCTCTGTAAGGCTGACCAGTGGGTTTGTTTTACTTCCTGATCTTCAGGCAAGCTTTATTTATTAAAACACAAATGAAATGCCACTACTGGTGAACTCCTTTCTCTTTTCTGTCCCCGATGCTCCTCAGTCTCTGCTCCTGTCCAGGCCTCCCTCTCCTGTGAATTACACAGGCTCTGTGTTCACAGTCTGTAAAGAAGCTCACACTCTTCCCTACTTTTCTAGGTTAACTATACATAACCAGAATGAAATTTAGGCCGATACTTTCTCATTCCTGAAATGTGTGAGATGGTGTGTGGAAGATTTAGACCTCGGAAAATGGAAGCACCTGACGTGATGGAGTGCTTCCTGCCTGTGCCAAGCCAATCAGTTGTGAGCGCTGCTTACAGAAGCGGTTGGCATAAGCTTGAGTGCAAACTAGGAAAGATGACAGCAACCATGTCACTTGTATGGTGAAGAGTTTACAAAAGGCTCTTCTTTATTTGTGTCTCTCCATGCTTCTAAGTATAGTAGTTATGAGGAGAGAAAGGTAAAGAGAAAGACAATTAGGAGTGAGAAAGACGGGAAGAAGGAAGGGAGGAAAAAGAGAAAGAGAAATATTAGAATGGTGTGGAGGGGGAAGTTTTCGGTATATGCTTGCTCATGTCAGGCTGTATCTGGATTCCATTTCTCCTCTCTGCATCCCCAAACACTAAAGTTAGATATTTTAAAAAACAGAATTATAAAAACTAAAATTATTACTATTATTTGTTATTTTCACAGAGTGCTAAAACAGACTTCACCAAAGCCTCTCTTCATTCCAAATTATATACCCTACCATACTGTTCTAATCTCCTAGTGATGTTCTGGTTCCAGAGGAACCTAGAAAGCTTCAACAGCCTTTTAATGAAGGACTTTTCTGCTCAATGGTGAAATGGTTTCCTAGTCTAGCTGTTGAGCTGCTCTCCTGTGAAGCTGGTTGTGGATAAAACACAGAAAAATGGAAATATGCATGCATCAGCAGTCTGTATTAGAAGTGGGAAATGAATGCTGACAAAATTTTAGTGATAAATTACGGTATGTTGGAATTTCAAATGCTGTAACTGGTTTTTTGGGATGATTGGTATTTGTGAATTACTGTCTATAGAAAATTGTACTGGTACTGTTTCTTGTATATTGATATGTTAAATATTGAATATGAGTGTTCCTACCTCTATTTTTGTATGAGTATGTTTATAACTTTGTCCATATTGTATTGATACATCTACCATATTACATTGTACATTTCTACCTCTGATACTATGACATTGTTTACAGTTGAAGATCATTGTCTTCATATATTGCACAGTTGTTTATTCTTTTAGTCTTCAAAGTTAGATAGGTATTGAGAATTATGTTTGTCATATTTATTTTTAAGTTTATCAGGTCTTTTAGTTACATAGAGATTATATTTAGTATAGATAGTATGATCTTCAGCCTCTTCGAAGAGCTGTAGAAAATGGCCTTTAATCTAACCTAAAATTTCTATGCCAAAAAGACACAATTACTCCTGGCAACACCACTCTACTCCCGAGAGAACGTTGAGCACCAAAGACACTCCACTGGGAGCTTGTCTTCTTGGCAGAACTGGCCTTTGGGTTAAGAAAAGCCCATACCTCAACTTCTGACAAAGATACAAAATATCCCTAAGTGGATGAAACAGGATTGTCTTATCTTGCCAAGACAGGGTAGGATAGTCCTAAAAAAGTTCCTTGCCTTTAATAATGGTATGCCAGTTATGTTAGGCCTTAGCCAAAGTTGGTTGACTCAACATTGCAAACGAGACTTTGGGTGATTGCCCAGGTAGTCAGTTGTCTCTGTCAATTGTTGCACATTTTAGATATCTCTCAATTGTTAAGTAATATTTATTCCCTTCTCAGATCTTTGACGGAGTTAAAGATTATATAATTGTAGTTACTCTCTATGTTATTTAGACTCCTTGAGATAAAATGTTTAGCAAAAGTTTTGTCCTCAATATTGTTTGTTATATTTATTATTTGTTATTATTGTATATAGTTGTATTTGGTTTGGTTCTATCTTATTTAGACAAAAGGGGGAGATGTAGGGACATAGCCCCACCCATTGGGGGCGTGTTCGCCTTGGGCTAATGTTTACGGATAAATCTGCCGGGCGTGAGCCCAGCAGCCCTTTTTCTTTTGCTCCGCTTTTCCGGTACACCGCGGGAACCTGTGGTCCTGTAAGTTTATTTCCTTATTAAAGCTGTATATATCTATATAATCTGTCTACATTCATTTGTGCCACCACAGGTATAGAACTAAGACTAAGTATTTCTAGAAGGTACCTTCTGTTCATCAGTCATATTACAATCAATTGTCCTCAAAACCTAAACCAAGTAGCCTTGTGTTTCCTCTGTGTCTCCATCTAGTGTGCTGAGTATTTGAGCATCACTCTCACTGATCCTTTTTTATGTGGACATCATTAATATCACTAACCTAAGAAGTTTCTATTTTTCCTGTAGATGATAATAAGGTCCATGAGAAATTAGGGAAAGACCATTAACAAATATAAGGTTATATTCATGAATAAAAATGATTTTGAATTACTCTACCTTGATTTATCTCTTCCGAATGACATTTTTAAATTGTATAACTCAGAAGCATCATTCATACCAAAGACAATAGGATCTTAAATGTATCCTACTTAAAACTGTGTTTCTTCATTTGTAGTGACTCAGAAGTATATTATACAATTAATGTGTACACATTATACATGTGTATTTGTTAAGCTAATTTATTTTGTAAGAATGCTAATTTGGAGTGGGAATATGAAAAAAATAAACTCATAGTTGTCTTTCAGATGTAATCTTTTTGGGGTTGCAATTCAAAAGGCTGCATTTGTTTTTTTGTTCATTGAGGTATGCTTAATCTATAATAAACTGAACTACTTGAAAGTCATTTTGCCTGTATATGTATTTGTGTCATTCATCCATGTGTGGGTATATGTTCATGGGTGCATAGCAGACATCTGTGAAGGAAAGAGGTTGATACTGGGTGTCCTCTTCCATAGCTTCTCATTTTGTATATTGAGACAGGTTCTCTTGCTGAATTTGTTGCTTCACATTTCGGTTAGTCTAGTAGGCTAATGTGCTTGACAATTTCCTGCCCTTGCTCCCTGAATGTTGGGATTACACATTTATTATTAAACTTTCTCAGTTTACAAGTGGATTCTGTGGATTTGAAATCTATTTTCACACTTGCACAGCAAACATTATACATTGGTACATGTCCCCAGTCTTCCATATGTATTTCATGTATGCACTCTGATGCGTTTGGATGAGGGTTTGTACGCTCAGAGCCATCAGTTCAATCTATTCCATAAAAGAAAAAAAAACATTGTTTCTCTAAATTTTCCTTTGTTCTCTTATAAAATGTTATTATTTGTTATTAGTATTTTGCGATATAAGTATTTAGAATAAAATTAACAGAAGATCTATATCCTAGCAACCATTTAAACATGTGGTACTATTAACTGTAAGAACCAGGATACACAGTGGATCTCTAGGGTTTATTTGCATAACTGACACTTTTTGCCCTCTGACTCAAATATCTCCACTTGTTCCTAAGCTTGTCCCTCGTCTCCTGAGCACCTACAAGCCAGCATTCTAGTTTTTAGTTTTATGGTGCAACTACTTTATATCTTGTGGTGTCACATAGGACTTCTGTATCTGACTCATTTCAGTTACCCCAATGTTCTCCAGAGATACACATGTTGCTGCAGACAGAAAGATGTCCTTCTTCACAAGGCTGAAGGTATCCTACCACATGTGTGTAGCATCTTTTCTTTTCTGATTATTCACTGATAGACATTTGACTTGTCCCCTATCTCTTTGCACCTGCGTACAATGTGACAGTGTTCCCTGAAGTGTGGATATCTCCAAATTCTGATATTAGGTCCTTCAGATACATACTCAGCAGTGGAACTTCTTGGTTTTACGGCAATTTTACTTTTAACTTTTGGGGCTCCCAAATACCATCTTCATCTAAATGACAGTATTAGTTAAAGTTTTTATAAAGTGAGTATAAAGATTTCTGTATTACCATCACATGTATTTACAGGTTTCATCATGCTAACACATATGAGGAAGTTACTCACGTAATGTTACAATATCCCCCATACCCAAAGCAGAAACCTACCTGCATTGGGTTTTCCTCTGTGTCATTTGTCTTTATCTTGTATGTTGTATACATTCTTTCTTTATTTGTCTATTTGTTTATATTGATCATTCATGAGAAAATAAGGTTTTATAATCCACACATTTCTGAAGAGAAGCTATCCTAGCAGAGTAAGTCTTCATAATAACAAAGAATAAACGAGTAGAAGGAAGTCTGGCAGAGTAGTAGATTCAAACACATGTAGAGATGGACTTCTGGCAATAGTCATTACTAAAGAACACTCAAGTATCTATCTAGTGTAATGAGTCCACTTGAACCTTATGCCTGTGAATAGAAAGTAGAATCATTTTAGATTTTGCTTATGCCTTTTCTTTTCTAGTAAGAAATGAAAATAGTCAAGCTATTTTGCAAGTATATATGTATATATTTTGCATAATATATACATATGTACAAAATACTTACATATATATTGAAATTTTCATACATGTATAAAATATGTGTTCTTATAACACTTGCCACAACACCATGCCATCATATCTCTCTTCCAACTTCATGCCCACTTTTTTTAGTATAATATATTTTTTAAATCCCCTCTGTAAAACTAGTTGTATACAAATGTCTGAGTGTGTGATGGTATTTTGGTGTCATTTCATCTTCTATCCCACCATTCACTAATGTATGAGTATTAACTATATATAGTTAAATTAGAACCATTTTGCATTCATGTATATAATTACTATCTGTATTACAATAATATGTCACATACAATAGAGACATGTGCATCATACATAGAATATACAGGTCTCAAACAAGGTCCCTATGAATCTATGATCCCTGATCAGTCACAAGGGACTTCTCTTCCTATCACTGTTCTTTGTTCAGTCACTAAGAATCAGACAATATTTGCCACTTACTTGATGGACTTCATTTTTTCTTTGATGTCTTACAATTATTGTTCCATTAATGTAAAAAATTCCTTAATTGATAATTATTTCGGTATAATTAATTTCATTGGGACTGGAGAGGAAAGAACAAAGATATGATTGTATTTTTCTGATGTTGGAAGGCAACCATTAAAGATTAGTCTGTGATTTTCTCTTCAGTGACAGAGAAATGAGAATCATGCCGTTGACTTAGCTAGCAGTCTGGAAGAGATTTCTGTTGGCAATGGCAGTGTTGGAACCCTCATATCTTTAGACATGGATGTAGATACAAGGAGTATAGTCAAGCCTAGAGACATAAATGTTACTTGCATGAAAACTGAATATGTAACTCAGGACTAGCTAGAATGTTTCCAAAAGATAACCAAGAATATATTAACATTTAATTGCATAAGTCTCTGCTTTTTCTCAAGTTTAGACACCACTCCTGTCACTTAGTTTTCACTCTGATCTTACCATATAGAGAAGACTTCAATGGTATATTAGATATAAAATTGGTACTCGGATATTGGACATGCAGCTTTTCCCAAGCTTAATGGAAAAAAATATAATGTTTTCTCTAGAGCAGTATTTTAGTATTTGTTTTGATGTAACTTTTTCCAGGTGGATAAGCTGACAATTTTTCAACTAGTCTCAGAACAGTTTGTAATTGTGATGAGTCTACTTATCAAATGATAGTTGAAGGTAGTTGAAATGTTCCTAACTTATTAACAGATTAAGCACATAAGAAATGTTCTTTCATTCTATATCCAACTTTTGAACAACCAGCATGAAATCTCGTAGGCATTATTTATGATCAGGTATAGAACAAACATGATACAAATGTATATTCTGTGCAACTAATGCAATGATAATCTGACATTTTTATTCTTTACACATTTGGCATTAACTATGGACAGCAGTTTCATTAATTGTAGTTTTTCTTGTAAGCAATATTGCATAGTTACTTTATTAAACCTAATAAAGACAAAAATTTGAACTAAAACAATTTGACTCAATATTCAACTGATCTGAGAAGAGTCTTCGCTATTTCCACCTCATCACACAGATAATCTTTATCTGGTTTGCCCAATAAAATAATCCAAGGGTTTGAAAGTTCACCTGGCACAAGGATTTTAAAGAAATGTTCATGGGATGAACACAAATCTCTAGGCTGTGCATTCATGGGAATTACTTTCCAATCTGTAACAACTTTTGACATTAAATTGAGTATTTCCTAGTTAGCTGTTTGTTACTGAACTGAACAGTATTATGATGGCTTAGAAGCACATAAAATAAAATAAAGCACTTGCTTTATTTTAACAAGCACAAAGCTCTTGATCTTTCGATTACTTATAAAGTGTAGGTGGTTTCTTACTTGTATTTTATTTTTTCCTAACATACTCAATATTATATAAACATCTTAATATATATAATAATTTCTGACCCAATTATCTCAGATATTATTAGCATTTCTGGATACAAGGATGTAAATATTTTACATGGCTATATACATTGTGATGCTTATTTTTCTAACAGCGAGACTTCATGTAGATTTCTTTTCTTCCTGTAGTGTGATGGTTAAAAGCACACCAGGGCTTCCAGCTTTGCTCCAGACTTTAGTTTTCAAGATGGTGCTTTTGATCAGGATTTTTAAATTTCAGTCTCAATTTTCTTATTTCAAAGTGAAGATGACAATGGTACTCTACTGAGTGCTGTGAGAATTGGTATATGGATTCATGTAGCGATGCACAGAATTTAGAACACTCTTGGTGTTGTGTGGCAAGGCTGAGTTTACTTAGTAAAGGTCAACTTAAATCCATAAGGTAATAACTATCACCTTCCCTTTTCCATCTTACTATATGCTTCTGATAACCAGGCCTTGAGGATTTGCTCTATTGATGGAAAATCAATAGATCCTCTTATTCTATGTTCTACCTTGTTTAACTTGATTTGACTAAGTCTTCAAACAATCCAAGAAGAGTCTCTGCTCTTTCCACCTCATCACACAGGGAGTGTCCTTACCTATTTTGTTCATTAAAATAATCCAAGTGCTTGGAAGTTTGTCTGGTATGAGGATATAAAAAAAGTTTGTTAATAAAATATGAATTTATGCATTAAGCATCTTCCTTTAATTCCAAAGATACTGTTCTAGTCCAAGTAAAAGCAAAGAAGTAAATGACAAGTCATAAGACTAACTCATCTATTCTGGTCTGATGTCATACATCCTGGGGCTTGAATGCAAACCTGCTCTTTCAGATTAAGTGCTGGCGCTAAACCAGTCCACTCTTGGCATCAGTATCTTCCAACCCCTGGGGGCACCTCAGTCTCAGCTGCTGCTTTTGTTTATTTCTCCCTTTCTGTTTATTTTAATTACCTTGGCTGCCTTGGCAATTGCCAGAAGAAGAGTATGAGAGACAATGCAAAGAACATTATGCAACACATGAGGTCAAAAACGACTTGGTGCATGAAGATCATTTAACAAAGAAAATCAACCTGAAAAGCAGGGATTGTGTTCTGCTCAAAGAGGTTAAAACTTTAAATATTTTAAACTTCCTTAAACTTTCAATGAAAACTTTATCTTTTAAAATAAGGAGGTAATGGGTGTTCTCCAAAGACAAATGATGTAGAAAGATATACAGAAGGCAAGAAGACATGCTTCTTAAACACTAATGTCTTTAATCAAAGCAATACATGCACAAGAAGAAAGTATGGAACGCTACAGAATATGCTTTAATTAAATGAATATTTACATAAAAGACAATGGTGTTCTCACCCATGTCTCCTTCTTTTGTTTTCATTAAGAGGTTAAACCTTTTTATTACTGTTTCTTTGGTTGTTATTTCAAAAACACATAATAATAACTGTACTCATCAATTATTTTAACATACTAATTCTTAATCAATCTGTTGCAGATCAATTGTGAAAGATGAATATTATCTCTTTTACATGATCTCTTCTGACCTTCCTTCTATTTTCGGTCACTTATATTGCTTTGCTCTTTTGTTTTCCTATTATTAAAAATATGCTTTTCTCATATAATATATCCTGATTATGGTTTTCCCTCCCTCCAGTTCTTTCCAACTTCCCCTCATATCTGGATTTATTTTCTTTCTCTTTCTCATTAGAAGACAAATAAGCTTCTAAGGGCTAATAGTTCAATATAATAAGATGATTCAAAAATTAATCCATTGAAATTAGACAAAGCAAACAGAAGAAAATAGCCCAAGAGAAGGTACCAGAAATGGAGACTCACTTATTCCCACACTCACAAGTCTCATAAATACTCTAAGCTGGAATTTATAGTATTTACACAGAAGACATGGTACACATCCTGTGTAGGTCCCATTATTTGGTAATTCCATTTGGATCACCTTCTGTCTATGCATTTTAGGAATCTTTCCCTGTGTTAGGTTTCCAAATGACCCTTCAAATGACCCTTATTTTTTTATTGAACTATATATTTTTCTCCAATCCCCTCCCTTTCTCTCCCCTCCCCTTCTACTCCCCATGTTCCCAATTTACAAAGAAGATCTTGTCTTTTTCTACTTTCCATGTAGATTAGATCCATGTCTCTCTTAGGGACCTCTTTGTTGTCTAGGTTCTCTGAGACTGTAAATTATAGGCTGGTTTTCCCCTGCTTTTGACTAAGATCAGGTGTAGTATCTGTTCTTATCAGTTAAATAAAGCTTAGTCTTATTTGTCCCTTTTTATACTTCCTGTTAACTACTTTAACCTTGGATTTTATCTACTTGATTAGTTCTGTGTCTTGCATGGTTGATACTGAGTAAATCATGGCTGGCATTTCACCAATGTAAGGATTAAGTTTCTTTCATTGACACTATCCTGATTTGTCTTCTTCCATTTTTTATCCTTGATTAGGGTTGAATGATGCTTTACTCTATGTGTATAATATGCCTTTAAGATATTTAATAATGTAATTTAGAACATTTAATAATGTCACGTTAGCAGAATGATGTTTGTAGTTTCTTTCCTATGTCTTATGTCCTACCTACTTTTGTCTTCTTGATCCTGTTAATAATGGCAGTCATGGGGTCAGGATTTGAATCTAGTAAGAATGTAGTTAGTTATTCCCATTATAGTTGTGCCATACTATTGCATTCATAGGTTGTCTTTTGCCAGGATGATCTTATTGTAGCTTCAAGACTCACAGATGGATAAGACTAATAATTAACTTCCTTCCTTAATAATTTGTATAACAGCAGGGCGGTGGTGGCACACACCTTTAATACCAGCACTCGGGAGGCAGAGGCAGGCGGATCTCTGTGAGTTCGAGACCAGACTGGTTTACAAGAGCTAGTTCCAGGACAGGCTCCAAAACCACAGAGAAACCCTGTCTTGAAAAACCAAAATAATAATAATAATAATAATAATTTGTATAACACCTTAAAGTATCATGCCAGCCAACCAGTAGGAATGAAAAAAAGCTTTCATATCAACACTAGCTTAATATTTTTTTATTCTGTGACTCAAGTATGTGGTTGTTCAGCAACAGATTCATATTACCAAGTTCTACAGCGAAAAGAGGAGGAATTGCAAAGATCTAAGATGTTGGATGTTGAGGAGAGGGTGTGTTCTATGTAACTCTTTTACCAATATCTCCAAAAGAACTAATACATTACTGCCATTGGGATTTTCATTTGACAGCAAATAATGCCTTATAGAAACATTGCCACCTCTCTATTTTTTAAAATTTTTTTATTGATTTTTATTGAGCTCTACATTTTTCTCTGCTGCCCTCCCTGCCTCTCCCCTGCCCTCTTCAGCCCTCCCCCAAGGTCCTCATGCTCCCAATTTACTCAGGAGATCTTGTCTTTTTCTATTTCCCATGTAGATTAGATCTATGTAAGTCTCTTTTAGTGTCCTAATTGTTGCCTAAGTTCTTTGGGGTTGTGATTTATAGGCTGGTTTTCTTTGCTTTATGTTTAATAATCACTCATAAATGAGTATATGTGATAATTGTCTTTCTGTGTCAAGGACATGTGCTCAACTATGTTTATAGCAGCATTGTTTGTCATAGCCAGAACCTGGAAACAACCTAAATGCCTTTTGATTGAAGAATGGATGAGGAAAATGTGGTCCATTTACCCAATGGAGTACTACACATCAGAAAAAATGACAGTGTCTGGAATGTTGCAGGAAAATGGATGGAGCCACCTCTCTATTATAGGGTGGGCACACACACACACACACACACACACACACACACACACACACACACGTAGGAAGAGGAGCTTCTTGTTTGACCCAGCCATCCAGAACTGAAATAATCACACAGAAACTATATTATTTATATCACTACTTGGCCCATTAGCTCTAGCTTCTTATTGGCTAACTCTTACATATTACTTTAAACCATCTCAATAATCTGTGTATCGCCATGTGGCTGTGGCTTATTGGCTAAAGTTCCAGGGTCCGTCTCCAGCAAAGCGACATGGCTTCTCCTTGAGTCCATCTCCTTTTTCCCAGCATTCAGCTTAGTTTTCCTGGTCTAGCTCTGTTCCCCTATAGTTCTGCTATAAGCCCAAAGCAGTTTATTCACCAGTGGTATTCACAGCATACAGAGGGAAATAACTCATCACACACACACACACACACACACACACACACGGAAGTTTATATAGTAACAGGTTTCCGTGTGGGTTTTTCAAAGGGTTTAGGTGTTAATTATCCATTATTCCCACCTCTCCCTCCTTTGTTACAAACTGAGTTCTATCTCCCTTATCTTGAAACCCTTCCCACAAGACATTAGTACTTTCCTAATGTTTGTGGGTATATGAGTGTAAATATATGTATCCAATGATTCAAAGCTAGCATCCACCTATGAAAGAGAGAATTCAAAATCAGTCTTTCTCAGAATATTTCCACCTCTATCTCTTTATCTGTGGATTTTATAGTTTCATTTTTCTTCACTGATGAATGATATATCATTGTATAGTGTGTCATAATTTATTATTCATCCATCACCTGGTAGACGTATACACTGCTTCCATTTCCTCACTGTTGTGAACAGAGCAGCAACAAACATGAATGAACATGTATCTCTAGTAGGATATAGTTTGTGGAATTTAGGCCAAAGAGATGATAGGGAGAGACCCGTGGTAGAGAAAACAGAGAGCAATTAGAGGGCAGAATATGGGCAATGGCCTTTATTAAAATATATCATCTGCAAATAAGAAATTCTCAAACAGTAAAATGTACATTTAATGCATATACTTAGATTGTTTGTATACTAAACACTAAATAATTGTTAATTCTTTTTACCTTGGATTTTATCTACTTGATTAGTCCAAGCATGGGCCATACTGAGTGAATCATGGACGACATCCCATTATTATGGACATCTCACTGAGGCTATCCTGATTGTCCTTATTTAGTTCATTATTATTTGCCTTCATTCCCTGAGTTTGCTGCTGGAAATTAAGTGGATTTACACCTGAGCACTCTAAATATCATAAATTATGAAATAGTTGAATTATACATGAATAGAGACAAATTAAACCTGCTCTCACAATTCGTGTGCTGCTGGCTTCTGGCTCCACAACTGACTTCTAACGAGCAGAGTCTGAAGATGCCCTCAGAAGCTAAAGTGCTTATGCTAATGCAGCACACCTTGTGAAACTCCACTTCATTAAGCATCTATTAAAACCTCTGATCTCCTGCGAAGCTTTTCCTTGGGGGTGATTTATGTTTCAGTTTCTGGTAGAGTCCGTGAGCTCTTAGTCTTCTTGTGTATGTGTCTTACTTGCTACCTCCCAAGTCAGGTTTCTAACATACAGAGCAACTCTAACAAATAAAGGATCATCGACTGATCACCCACTGTTTCAAGACACGTGAAAGCTGGAATATGTTTAGCTTATTCTAAATCATTTTCTTTTTAAGTGTATAAGTAAACTTAATATCCTCAGTATCTTCTTTATTCATCCTCTGTGTGTAAAAGGACATATTTAAATTTGTATGGCTTCATCAATTTCAATCATGACAGTATCATGGAGTGCTTTTTATCAAGTGCACAGTGAGGTTGGAAACCATATTTATATTTCCAACACTCAGTACGTTTGCCATATTGAAATGATTCTAATATTCTCATTACACTCAATAGGTAGTTCTGATAATCTCCTAAGCCACAGTATTATAATCCTTTATTGTTACTTCTGAGTACAATTTAAAGAAAGCTATACATTGATTAACTTCAAACCCTAGTTTTAGTGCCTCGAACTTGTCTCTGAAAATGTAAAAGTAATTAACAAAACCAGTAAACTTAAAGAAATATAGTGCAAAAAAGAAAGGGAAAAATAGATTTTAAGCTGTATAATACAAAATAATTGAGAGATTATGGTTAAAGTCTGTAGAGAGTTTGAAGTCAGGGATGGTAATGCCTCCAGACAATCCTTTATTGTATAAGATTGTTTTGGCTATCCTGGGTTTTTTGTTTTTCCATATAAAGTTGATTATTGTCTTCTCAAGGGCTGTGAAGAATTTTGATGGGATTTTGATGGGGATTGCATTGAATCTATAGATTGCTTTTGGTAGAATTGCCATTTTTACTATGTTGATCCTCCCAATCCAAGAGCAATAGACCTGGAAGGAGGTGGGAGGTCCTTGGACTCCCCACAGGGCAGGGAACCCTGACTGCTCTTAGGGCTGATGAGAGAGGGGGAGTTGATTGAGGGAGGGGGAGGGATATGGGAGGCGGTGGTGGGGAAGAGACAGAAATCTTTAATAAATAAATAAATATAAATACATAAGTACAAAAATCTGTAGAGAGATATTGTGCTTTTAATTATCATTTTAGCATTGCTCATCTGTCTTTGTTGAGTTATTATGATCCACTAACGTTCTTAAACAGTAATGCTACTCACTTATTGATTTCATTAATTACTTTTGTAGCACTGGGTTTAGAACCTTGACCTTAGAGGTAGATAGTAGTCAATGGATCTGCTGTGTCCTACATCCCTAGATCATTTTGAAGATTTTATTTTGAGATATGATCTTTCTAAGATGTCTACTTTGACCTTCACAAGATGGCTCAGGCTACCCTTGAATTCACAAGGTATCACCAGCTCACACTGCAACCCAAGCACTTCACACATGTCAACTTTGTGACTAATGGAGAACAACGCCTCTGTCACTAACCTGGTTCTTTAATATTATTGCTACAATTTTTACAGTTTTCTGTTTTCAATTTGGACAATATTACTTCACCAAATGTTCACTAAGGTAGAGTTGAAGCACAACTGACTGTAGACTAAGGCAGAGTTGATGTATAAAAATTTACCTTGGAGATATGAAAACTGGTTCATATTTCCATCCTCTTTTCATGTGTCATTTATACCTCTAGATTCCTATTTTTTATTTCTACATTTTTGAGCCATACTGTTTATATAAACTTATGAATGATAATTTTATTTCTGCATACAGTGTTTAATAATGATCACACCAGCATTTCAGTCTTGTATAAAAATCTTTTCTTTATGTTGGGACCGTTTATTCAACTTTTAGCAGCTTGAAAGGTATCAGTAATCATTGTGGCATGAGAAGTTAGGGTATATTTCTCTCATGGTGAGTTTTACTCTTTGGAATTTCTTTAGACAGGTGATATTTTTCTCAGCACACATGTTCACTGTCACTCCTGAGATTCTCATCCACATTGCTTTTTACTGGTGTTCTTGATAAACAGGTTAAGAATCATGGCTTTTCAATATCTTATTTTCTCTTGTCTTACCACCTCGTGATATATACTACCCTGATCATTTCTTTTTTTTTTTTTTTTTGACACTCTGTCTTCCAAACCTATATCAATCTTATGAGAAGAAATGGTTTTCTGTCTTGGTCAACATTGTATTTTTATTTCTCACATAGCATAAGCAACATACCAGACCTTATCAGATACTTATTTGCTGACCGTGTAACTGAGAGTTTAATATCTATTACACACAAAAGTAATACTAAATGATTGGTATGCATTTGTGTCATTTAATATTCAGAGAATGTACTATATTCATATTGTAGATAGTCACATAATATTTTCTGCATTTAATAATGAGTTGAGAATCCGAAAGCTTCCAGAATCATAGTCAGAAAGGATGGCTTCTTACATGGGAATGAAATCAACAAAGGTGTATATTAAAATAGAAATGTTAGTACTGGGTTCAGCTTTGCTTTGGACCATTCAACTTATGAAAGATAACCTTATGAACCATGTTATTTTTGGCTTATCATACTTCTTCACACTGTTTCTAGACTAGGTATTTTATAAGGCAGCAAATATTTATTATGCTTTCTAAGATGTAACAAAAACTGACACAAATATAACTAAAAATTAAATAAATATAGTTAAAATAAATAAAGCTAAACATTAAAAATATTTCTGTGAAATAGAATGACTTTGCATATCCATCAGTTGTAAATTATTTTTATTAACAAAAAATAAAAATTATTGTCTTTGAACTAATCTTTCTCAGTCTATAGCCCCCAAAGATATTAAGATTAGAGGATAAGAGAATGACAAACTAAACTTACTTTAAACACTCAAGAAGAGCATTCTAGAGTTTACCTCATGCTGTACCACTGTTGCTCTGTGAAGGAACACTAGGCTCTGTTAATCACCAGCTTCTCTATTTAGTGGCACCTTCCTCTCTTTATAATGATATATGGAATGTAGAGAGGATGCTGTCCTCCAAAATGGGGCCCAGAAATCAGTTTTCAGAGAGCTACCTTCTGTCCTAATATCAGTCAAGATTGTTTAGGAATCTCCACAGAATCCCCTTGGCCAAGAACTCAACAAAATGTGACCCAGTCCCACCACTGGAAGCCTTGCCTGGCTACAAAGAAGGCAATTTTAAACTGCTTGTTCTCCATGACTAGGGGTCCTCACTAGGGCCACTGTCATCAACTCCAGGGAGTTTCCACCACACCACCTCGACCCCCTCCCAGTGATCCCCAGTTCCACTTATCTCTCCCTATACTTCCTCCCTCCATCTCCTGTCCCCACTTTCCTCAGTCCACCAGTAAGATCTGTTCTATTTTCCCTTCTCAGGGAGATCAATATGATGCAACTTGGGCCCCCTCTCTTTACCTAACTTCTCTGCATCTGTGGATTATAGCTTGACTATCATTTACTTAACAGCTAATTTCTACTTATAAATCATGCAATTTGTATTTCTGGGTTTCAATTATCTCACTCAGGATATTTTTATATTTGTATCCATTTGCCTGAAAATTTCATGATGTTATTTTTTTAATAGCTGAGTAATACGCTATTGTGTAAACATACCACATTTTCTTTATCCACTCTTCATTTGAGAATTGTTTCATCTAAATTGTTTCCAGCTTCTGGATATTATGAATAAATCTGCATTGAATGTAGCTGAGCAAGTATCCTTTTGGTAGGAAGGAGCATCCTTTGGGTACATATCCAAGAGTTAGATTGAATCTCAGGTTTCCTCGGAACCTCAATATTGATTTCCATAGTGACATTACAAGTTTGCACTCTGACCAGCATGGAAGGAGTATTCCCCTTGCTCCAAATCCTTACCAACATGAACTTTCACTTGTGTTAGAATGGTTAAGATCAATAATACACTGTTATTTTCTTTTAAACATCCAGCTAAGAGAATTTGAAGATAGTAACATAAACAAAGCTTTTTTATTAGGTTCAAACAGAGTTGTATAAAGCAGAACTGTTTATAGGCTCTCTTCAGATGTTTATCTCTTATCTTATCTGTATCCCACAGTGAATGACAATGACCTCAAACTCATGGAGATAACATGGAAATAGTTCATTCACTATGAACTCTATTATCTTTCCATGATTGTTTTTTTATCCTAATCTTTGTAACTATTGCAACCTGCTGTGTATTTGTACTAAGGGTTTACTTAGACAGATAAGGGCCTACATTAAAACCATCAAGAGTATCTGCTACAGTAGCAGTAGGCATCTGTTCTCTGTGGCTATCTGCTTGGCTTTTCTAGCATTAAGAACTGACGTGAGGGTTTGTATTAAAAGGATTTGTTCAGGATGTTCTAGGTGAAGCTACTAAGGACCTGTTGGAGGATTAAAATAAAACCACAAGATTTATGAGTGTCTATTCTATTTCTGTTGTTTGTTTTTCCAATTTGACACAAACTAGAATCATTTGGGTAGGAAACCTCAACTGAGAAAGATTGGCCTATTGGCAAGTCTACCAAGCATTTTATTTTAATGCTTAATGATTGACATTTGGGATTTCCAGTTCAGTGTGATTGGTGATACACCTGGATCGATGATCCTGGGAAATATAAAAGATCAAGCTGATCAAACTACAGGGAGCAATCCAGCACAAAGCATCTCTTCATGGCCTCTGCTTCACTTCTTACCCTGAGTCCCTGCCCTGAATTCCTGCCCTGAGTCCATGCCATGAAGTCCTGCCCATGGTTTTTGCCCTGAGTTTATGTCTAGAGTTCTTGCCCTGAATTCCTGGCTTCAGTCTTTGGCTTGTGTCTCTACCCTGAGCTTCTGCCCTGAAGTTCTGGCCTGGCTTCTTTCCCTGAGTCCATACCCTGAATTCCTGCCTTGAGTTCCTGCCCTAAGCTCCTGCCATGACTTTTCTTCTTGATAGAAGATAACTGTTAGTCAAAATATCCCTTACCTTAGATGAGTTGTTTGGTCAGGGTGTTTTACCACTATAACAGATACCCAATTAAAACAATTTTAGAAAAAGCTTTGTTGGGAGCAACTCCAGCATGATTCTGATTCATTTCTGGAAGGGTAGAGTCTTGTAGCTCCAACTATTAGTTGTTTTCTATGCATCTTCAACAGGGACCTAACAGAAATAATTTCTGGGTCCCTCAGTACAGAATAAGATAGTTCTACTGTGCTCAAAAACTAGACTCACATGTAAGGCATTAAAAAATTTAAATAGAACTATGCTGCTGGTGAAAGCTGAAGTTGAAAGGCATCAGAATGGAGTAAAGAGATGGTAAAGTGGCTAGTGACTGCCACACAAAGTCTACAAAGTGGAATTATATGAAGTTTTTTTCCATATATTTGAGTTTCTTAGGAATGCATGGATAAGGATCAATTGAAGGGCTGAAAAAACAAGATATTTCATGTACATACAGCAGTTTTCCAGTAAGTGATTCCAAACTCAATATGAGGTAGGCCTTTGGTCCCTCTAAAACATGGAGGGAAGAACCCTGCCCTGTTGTTCTGGTTTCCTGTTGCTGACAATCTTGGATGCTCTTTGACTTATCATCTCTGTGAGTATTGTCATGTGGCTGCTGCCTTCATAGGTATCTCTGTCACTGTCTCCATCCCTTTAGTGGTGGGATTAAAGGCACGTGACTCCCTAGTGCCTTGAGCACCTTGGTGTGTGTTCTATTTCTCTTTTTAGACAGATTCAAGGGTGGCCTTGAGTCCTGGGATTAAAGGTGTGTACCACCACTGCTTGGCCTCGAGTGGTTTAGCTCTTATCTTCAGACAAGCTTTATTTATTAAAACACAAAATATCACTACACATTTACCCATGCTACTGTACATCAAACAGTGATGCTGGCATTGTGGAAATTATCATTTCCACAATCTTATAATCTGCTACTCATCTACACAGAGGAGTCTGGCCTTTTTACTTTCTTGTTTATTCCCTTGGTCTCTGACTCTCTTGATCTGTCTGTCATATTATTATAGACTCATGACAACTTATATATAGCCTACTTTTAGAATCCAACATTTGTAAACCACAGTCTTCAGCTGCCATGCACCCCACCATTATTTATGGGGAAAAAAAAGGAAACTAACACATTTGCTTGCATTTTTGGAAAAGTATACAGGAAACTACTACTTTGTAATAAGTGAAGATCATATTTAGTGTAAAGAGATAAGGAAGGGAAACTGTAAACTGAGTGAAAAGAACCATAAAGGAGTGAGATGACTCAGCTATCAGAAAATATAACATTTCCTACCTACCAAGCCAAATTCTTTCAAAGGAACCAGAGAAAAACACCTTCTCTTCTCTCGTGGTCATCAGATCTGCCTCTGTATGGAGCTACAGCTGGAATTCACCTTCAAAAAGGTACAAAGAAGTCAGTTTCAGCTTAATGTTTGGATGTGGGTCTCTGCGTCTGAAGTGAGGGAGGAAAGACTGTAGGCACCTGTGGAGGGCGGTCAAGAACATCACAAGAAATCCCACAGAATCACAGAATCAACTAACCTGGACTCAGAGTCTGAACCAACCATCAAGGAGGCTGCATGGGACCAACCTAGGTCCTCTCTATAAATGTGACAGTTATGTAGCTTGTACCTTTGAAACTTCTAGCGGTGGGAGCAGGGACTGTCTCTAATGCTTTGGCTGCTTATTGCTTCATACTGGGTTACCTGGCCCAGCCTTAAAATAAGGGGAAGCACTTAGTCTTACCACAACTTGATATGACAGGCTTTGATGATACCCTTGGGAGACCTGCCCCTTTTTCAAGAGAAACAGAGGAGAAGTGAACTGTTGGGGGCAGTAGAGAGGAACTGGGGAAAGGGAATCAAAAGAGAGGAAGAAGAGGAAACTGTAATCAGGATGTAAAATCAAGAAAAAACTCTTAGTTTTAGGCTTAGAATTGACTGTGCAGACAACACAGCCTGTGGACTAGAACAAGCGAAAAATGACTCTTACCAAAGACAGAAATTTCTGCAGAAACAACAAAAAAGCATCATAAGATGACAGCCTAAATTAGGCATAATTTTCATGCTGAAATTCACATCACCTGATGGTGTACTTAAAATTCTAGCTTCTGCTTTAACAAGAATGAAGACAAGAAAAAGACCCTGAAAATATTGGGTGCATTATGTATGTATATCTGTATTAGATTCAGAAATCCTAGCTAATATGAGAAAACCATATAATTTCAAGAATTTATGGAAATTTATGCTTCGATTTTTGAAAATTGGTTTGAGGATATGGTTCACTTGGTAGAATGCTTTCTTGGCTTGCAGGAAGCCCTGGAGCACGTCTCTGGAACAATATAAACAGGCATGGGAGTAGACTCCTGTAGTCTTGGTACTTGGAAGGTTGGGATGGGAAGATCCCAAGTTCAAATACTGGGTAAAAAAAAATGAATTGGAGGCTAGGCTGGGATAATTGCAAGAGACAATTTTTCTAAAATGAAAAAGAGAAAAAACATTCACTCCCAATTCCTTAAGCATTCCTTACTAAGTATCTGCATTAAGTCCCCAGTGTGTTGTCTCTGAACTGCTGGGACACTGTAATCATCCACATTTTGTAGAAGATACTGAGATACACACATTTTATTACTAGTATAACACTGGAGTTTGAGTGAAGCACACGTCTGCTCTGTCAGGTAATTAAAGGGAAGGCATGACTTAGTGATTGGAGGCAGGTAATGATGGAAACATGGGCCGTTAGGAGGTCCTGTGAGGAAATGCTTGGCTCCCCTGGCTCTGAGCATCAGTTGCTGTTACCCAGCACACCTTCAACACTTGAGCATCAGTCGCTGTTACACAGCACACCTTCCACACTTGAGCATCAGTCGCTGTTACACTGCACACCTTCCACACTTGAGCATCAGTCGCTGTTACACTGCACACCTTCCACACTTGAGCATCAGTCGCTGTTACACTGCACACCTTCCACACTTGAGCATCAGTCGCTGTTACATAGCACACCTTCCACACTTGAGCATCAGTCGCTGTTACACTGCACACCTTCCACACTTGCTTAATTTCTTTCTTCCCTCACTAACCGAGATCGCTAAAACTCATATTCTATTACGGAAAAGCTTTGTCCTGGGGCTTTTTAAAATGGATCCTTTGATAGATCTAATTAAAAGGAGGGAATGCACGTGGGAGACACAGACGATCTACTTCAGCCTGCTACCATCACTTGGCAGCTTTATTATTTTTCTGTGCGTGTATGAGAAAAAAATTTAGCAATTATAAAACTCGAATGTGCAATTACTAGGTGTCACAGGCCTTGTCGTTGCTGGCAAGGCCCCTTTCAAATGTAAATATAGCATGTATGTATCTGCACACAAAGGACTTTTCATCTGCCATTGGAAATGAGGAACTGCCTGAGCTCTGCTGTGTGCTGAGCAAGAAAGAAAGGAGCCCGGCTCCTTACAGTGGGGTGACAGGAAATATCTCTGTGGAAGGGGAATGACATGATGCCTTCAAAACACCTTTCATGTTTACGTTCCCTTCCTCTACTCTCTCAAATTGCAAAGCCCCACAGACAATGCCAGCCCCTTGCTTCTGTTAACACCACCATCCACTGGAGGCCTGATGAAGGGTCTGATGTCCTATGCTGCCTGTAAGGAATGCCAACAAGCTGGGATATTCACTGTGCAATTCTTGCTCTGCATAAGTAAGGAAGATATCTTAGTAAAGAGATGAATGGTGTGACCTTTGGGGGTTTATTTCTTTCAATTCATGACAGTAACTTTAAATTTCTTTTTTGGTTATCATCAATGGCTTCATGCAATAGGCAATGAATAAAGAAAAAGAATATACTTTTCTCCCTGGCAGTTGTGGGCACCAGCTTCCTTGCAGGCATGCTCAAGCTTTGAGCCACAGGCCATATGCACCCCACGACAGCTATCAATATATATAACACAAATCAATATATAACAACACAAAGTTATAAATTTACTCAAAGCACTGTATTTTCTTTGTGGTTTTTTGTTTGTTTTTATAATTTATGAATCTCGAATATGGGCTTTGTAACTAAAAGTTGTGTCATGATGATATTTCACTCATTGAAAAGTTCTGAGAATCCTAGGAATCCAACCTTGCAGCTTATCTTCAAGGTTCACCCTTGCAGTCAAGCACAGAAAGAAAGTTTCTGTGGGCAGGCCCAGGAAACCTGTCTGGCTTGTCAGCCACCCAGTTACAGTAAACACATTCCAGGGTCATTTGAGATGAATGTCTAAGATGCATCGTATTTTTTGGTTCTTCTTTCATGGACATCTGCTAACGTAGATACATGCAGGTTACAGATATGTGAGCACGGTCATGCTGAGAAGAAGGCTAGAGTCATCACCTAGAGGAACCTTAAGAAGTAAGTAGCTGATGGTACTTCAGCCCATTTTAGACAAGGTTAAAAAAAGAAAAAAAAAAACCACACCTGTGAAAATTAATATAATACTTTACTGATACAATAAAGAAAGTTGCATAGGTCAGCGAACTTAGGCATGTAACAGATGTTATACTAATTTGGTGGGAAAGCAAATATGTTCATACACACACACAGACACACACGCGCACATACACACATCACATATAGCTGGTGAGTTGGTGAGGGTAACACTTAAATCACTTTGCCCTCCATAAAGTAGGTGGGCCTCATTTAATTTGGTCAAGACCTTAATGAAAACAACCAGACAATAGCTGACTGCTGGAGTGGGGGCGGAGCATTCCTTCCACAGGAAAACCCTCTGAATGCCAGCCTGAGCTGCAGGTTTTAAACTTACTGGACTTGGCACCTCATTTCGTCACACATCATCTCCTGACACCTGCTATCACCTTACCCCAAACCGAACAGGAAGCTGTCTTCCCCGTGGATGCAGACAAACAAACAAAGGCACAGCTCACTGCAGCTCCCAGCCTGCTGCTCCAATGCAGCTCCAGGGAAACAGGCAGCCAGTGCTTATCAGGCTCAGCATAGCAGAAACCTCACAGTGGGGAGGAGTGGCAGGGAAGCTGCCCTTTGTACTGCACACTGGAAGCATAGCACCTGAAGGAGTAAGCCCTTCACCCCTTTCCCAGCTTGTCTGTGCAACTGGGGCTGCAGATGGGAAGAATCGAGTCGGGAAAATCAGTAACAGTTGTCACTGGCCCACAGTTAACTGCTAAATCGGAGTAGTTTTCTAACACTGACCCTGCTCACAGCTCTGCAGCCCAGTGCCCTCCAGATGGAAGGATGGGTGACACCACAACAAGACCTTTGTGTGTCGCAAAGAGAGACAACTTCACAGGGGCCTGTCCTAATCCGCGGGGTGTCTTGTGAGGTACAACACTGGAAACATCTCCTAGTATCCAGCTAGGCTCTACGCATTTGTCTATGCACTTGCATCTGTGAGGAATTTAGTTTATAGATGAGGCAAGGTGAGTGATTAACAATAGCATAGCTCGTAATAAAATAGAAACATTTTAGTATCATCCTTTCTTTTTTTTTTTTTATTCTTTTTTACTTAAAATTTCCAACTGCTCCCCGTTTCCCATTTCCCTCCCCCTCCTCCCACATATTGCCCCCTCCCCCTGTTCCCCTCCCCCTATCCCCACTCCACTTCTCCTCCCCCTAGTCCACTCCCCCTCCCTCTCGATACTGAAGAGCAGTCCAAATTCCCTGCTCTACATGAAGACCAAGGTCCTCCCACTTCTATCTAGGTCCAGGAAGGTGAGCATCCAAACAGGCTACGCTCCCACAAAGCCAGTTCATGTATTAGGATCGAAACCTAGTGCCATTGTCCTTGGCTTCTCATCAGCCTTCATTGTCCGCCTTATTCAGAGAGTCCAGTTTCAACCCATGCTTATTCAGTCCCAGTCCAGCTGGCCTTGGTGAACTCCCAATAGATCAGTTCCACTGTCACAGTGGGTGGGTGCACCCCTCGTGGTCCTGATTTCCTTGCTCATGTTCTCCCTCCTTCTGCTCCTCATTTGGACCTTAAGAGCTCAGACGGTTGATCCAAATTGGGTCTCTGTCTCTCTCTCGATCCATCGCCAGATGAAAGTTCCTGTGCCATTCTCCTTGGCCTCTCGTCAGCTCTCATTGTCCACCACATTAAGAGAGTCCGGTTTTATCCCATGTTTTTTTCAGTAGCAGTCCAGCTGGCCTTGGTGAGCTCCCAATAGATCGGCCCCCCCCTGTCTCAGTGGTTGGGTGCACCCCTCATGGTCCTGACTTCCTTGTTCATGTTCTCTCTCCTTCTGCTCCTCATTATAACCTTGGGAGCTCAGTCCGGTGCTCCAGTGTGGGTCTCTGTCTCTATCTCCATCCATCGCTAGATGAAGGTTTTATGGCGATATGCAAGATATTCATTTTTCTTTAAGAGTTAAGTTACTATCACTTTTTTTTAAAATAAGAGGAAATACTCATGGCTGTCAACATTCTTGCCAACTAAACTCCTATTAGAAATAGATACCTAAAAGTATATTTGACCTAAAAATTGTCTTCATAAAAACATTGCAAAAATATTCCTTTTCCTATTAAGCTTAGCTGTAGCTATTTCTATTTTTTTTCCAGATTTCTTACAAAATTTTTCTGAGACAAATTAAAACTTGAAAGGAAAATTCAATTTAATACACTTAAACATATTTAAGTGTACTTAACAATTAATAACAGTTAATTGGTAAAACATTGTTTATGGTTATGCTATATGCTAGCTTAATGCAAAATTGAAAAAATAATAAAACCTAACGTCTCACCCATATTATTCCTAATAGAATATATATCTACTTCCACTGCCCCGTGCAGCACATTTTTCTTAAACATGTTCAAGCCACGAAGCATACAAATTTGCAAAATAGTTCTGCCTCTGAAACTCTCTTTAAATATCCCTCTCTGCCCATTTCCATCCCTATCCCAGACCTTCTGTCTTCCAGGGAGTATGCAGTTGCTACACTTGGTGGGCACATGTGTCTTCCTTCCCCTCTTCCTTTCTTGTCTCCTTAAAATACTCCTAGACCTGCCACTGCCACTGCCACCATGTCAGCCCTTCCTCCTGGATCATTCTGACCTTGGAACATGTCTCCACTTGTAAGGCTGACCCAATGCCTTTCCAAGTCTGCCTTTGCTGCTTTCCTTGGAGCTGGGGTCAGAGCCTTATTTAAAATACCACCCTAGTCAATTCCCTTCCCCTACCTGCTGGCCTACCCATGTCTTCTCAGCATGTCTGGGATTGTTTGGAATCAGAAACGGAAAATTCAACAAGAACTTCAAATCTTGGACAAACTAGAGCCTTTCTTAGCTAGGATTTCTATTGTTATAATGCAATACCATGAAAAATATCACCATGCAGATGAAAGTGTTTGTTTCAGCATGAACATCCTGATAGCAGCCCTTCATGAAGAAAAGTCAGAACAAGACCTCAGGGCTAGAACCTGGACATAGGAACTAATGCAGATACCATAGAGGAAAGTTGCTTACTGTCTTCCTCTTTCGGGCTTGCTCAGAATATTTTAATTGCCAGCACTATAGCCTGCCCAGGGGTGATACTACCCATGGTTAGTTGGGTTCTTAAATATCAGTCATCAAGGAAATGTATTATGTGCTTGACCACAGGCCAGTCTGGCAGGAACATTTTATCAATTGATGTTTTTTCTTCTCAAATAACTGTGGCTTGTTTCGAGTTGACATAAAACTGCCTAACATAGAGTAGAATCTGCTTCTCCAAACGCAGAGAGGCTCCAATGTGGAAAACTACCAATCATTATTGAACTGGTCCACAACCTGACAGGTTGAAGTAATAGTCATCAAAAAACTAACACCTACCCATCAAAGGCTAGTTGGATTTCCACACCAAGAAACACCACAAACATTGTAACTACAGATGAACAGTTATTATCATAAGAACACAGACACGAACAGCCAACACAGGATGTGCCTTTGAGAAACCAGCACCCTACTATAATATTTGCTGAGAAAAATAATTTTGCTGAAACAAGAGACAAGACTTGAAAATAGGAATTATGAACATGTTCACGGGCCCTAAAGAGAGTGACCAAATAACTCAATAAACATCATAAAACACAATTGAATGAAATAATAAAATCAATTTAAGATATGAAAATAGAACTGATCAAAAATAGAATCACTCAAGAAAAGCCAAACAGAGAGAACTCAAAGTAAAAAAGCTGAGGCAGTCAAACAACTAAGTCAAGAAAACCTCACAATCAGGATGGGTAAAGTGGAGGAAAGAATTCAGGTCTTCAAGACAATATAGAACTAGTAGATAAATAATTTAAGGAAAAATTTAAATCTTAAATAACCAAACCATAAAATATCCAGGAAATACTGAAACACTATTGAAAGACCAAACCCATATATGAAAGCCATAGAGAAAGGAATAAAAACCCTGGGTTCAGGTACAGAAAGTATTTTTAGCAAATCATGGAATAAAATCTCCCACATCTAAAGAAAGAGATACCTATGAAGGTGCAAGAGGCTCAGAGGGCACCAACTCCACAGGACCAGAAGAGAAACTCCCTGTGACACATAATAATCAAAACACTAAATGTACAGAAAAACAAATGATGTCAAAGCTGCAAGGGAATAAGACTAAGTCATGTGTAAAGGAACCCCATTATAGTAACACTTGGCTTTTCCATGGAGATTAGGATAGTCAGAAAAGCCTGGAAGGTTTTTCTCTAAGCTCTGAATAAACATAGGTGCAACCCCAGACTATTATACCCAACAAAACTACTATTCATAATCAAAGGCAAATGCAAAATCATTTCCTGATAAAATTAAGTTAAAGCAATTTAAGTCCACCAGTCCAACTCTACAGAGAACACTAAAGAGAAAACATCAACTTGAAGAGAAGGTAAGTATATCCCAGAGGATGTGATACAAGAAATAAGTAATCACAGTTGACTAAAATAGGTCTGAAAAGAAAACAGAATAGCAGGAATAAATATTATTCAATAATAGCATTTGATGTTAATGGTCTCAATTCTCAAATAAAAAGACACAGATTAACATATTGGATTAGAACACAGAATGCAGCTTTCTTCTGCCTCACAGAAATACACCTCACTATCAAGAGCAGATATTTTCTTAGGGTAAAAGGGTAAAGAGTTGAAAAAAGGTACTGCAAGCAAGCAGATTCAAGAAGGAAGCAGATGTAACAGTTTGAATTACACGAGAAGTACGTGGAATTAGCAGTCACATAGACACAGAGAGGGCTATTAGGAATTCAAGGAGAGATGAATGGCACACGTGAGAGGCTCAGGACACGTCTTTGAGGCTGTGAGACTTTTCTTTTGCCTTTGTAACAGCAATTCCAGTTCTCACCTTCATTACCACACAATGGTACCAAGAGAGAGGCTCCGGTATCAGGACGCACCTGCCACTCTTAATCTCTGCCCCAGATGTATAAAGCATTACACATGTAGATTACAATAACCCTCCAGCTGAATTAATTTTCACAGACTAAATGTTTTATGCATTTTATTTTCATTTTATTAAAGCATTTAAAGGTAATCTGTAATATATGTTCTAGTATATCAGAAATAAAATATTTTAATATTATGTGTGTATACCTACCAATTATAAAGAGCAAATGAAACTGATACTTTGAATATAATGTCTCACAATTTTGTTATGTGTCCATTGAAAATAAGCAAAGAGAGCAAATATGTGAAAGCCAAAGGAAGTGGTCCCTCTGACTGCAGCAGGAAGGAATTTGTAAAGTAAAAATGTAAAAGGAAGCTAATGTTTATTATCACTACAGAGATAGCAAATATTGAATCTGGAAAGCAGATTAAGAATCCCTGAGGGTTACAATTAAATTTTGTGGAGCAGGAAAGTCACAGGTATTGAATCCAGAAATAAAGAAGAAAAACTTTATTGCATCCAAGTTCCCACTGGAGAGAAAAACCTTACTGAAAATCGTGCAAACACACCTGTCCTACGTATTCCTGACTTCAGTGATGACAACACCACCTAAGCAGAGTGGAATCTGAGATGGGTATCAGATAATCTTCATTTGAAATTGCATCTTTATTTGTGATATTGAAGCAAAGTTGGACCAAATATAAACAGAACGAAGAAATCCAGAGATTCTCACCCACCATGTGGGGTTTATTTTTTTTTATGACACAGTGCTATTCTTTAATTTGAAGTTGCATCATATTTCAAAAGACAACAACTAGCAGTAACTTTAAAACAGTCTTATTTAATCATAGGAATCATCACAAATTTTCATTAGCATAAATAATGAGTTTAAATCAGTAAGAAAAATACATTTCAGATTATATTTTTATTATAGATTTAGATCAAAGATCAGTGATAAGAAAACAGTTTACCCATCTAAACTCTTTGTAGAAGGAGTTCTTTCTATTCACTCTATTCACTATTGATTTATGATTCAATGGTCATAAACTTAGTTGCACCTACATAGGTTGTGGCATCCTTCAACAGATGCTGCTGCTGATGGGAAGCAGTTTGTTTCCTGCTCTGCAGAAGATGACTTGCTGATAGAAAGGTGCTGAACAGGCATTTCTGCGGCTTTGTTTCACTTTTCCCACTCATCTTTCAAATCACAAATCTGCAAGCAAGACTGCAGCAGCTCTGACTTGAAAGGACTCATTCTTTCGAGTCATGTTGGTTACAGATGTGAAAATGTGTTTGCGGGTTCTTGAGGGTTTTAATGAGATATGAATGCTGATCACACATAAGCAAAGCAAAATTATTATTCTTTGTTACCTCAGGGAGGATGTTCGGTACTTCTAAGTACAGCTCACTGCTGAACTCGCAGAGAAGACGACATAGATAGAGGCATTTAAGGCCTTGCAGTCCTGCTGTAAGACCAGCTGGCAGTCTTTTTGCCACAGAAATGAAAACAGAGATATTGCGCCCCTTGTACTAAATGGTAGGGCGAGCCTCGGGGAGCCACGAATTTTTTGTTTGTACAAGAAAATTGCTTGGTAGTGACAGAAATTCATTTCAAACCTTTCAGGAAGTGTTGTATGATTTCCCCAGAGATCTCTCCAGGGGTCACAAGAGAAGAGGAAGCCAAACCCGGCCCTTCTATTCTCGCTGGAAGGAAAGAAAATTAATATAGGGGAATTTGAACTGTATCCATTTCAGTCAGGAAAACAAGCACTTACTGGTAGAAGTCTTGAGACCCTTTCATCTCTACCCACTTCCTTTGACCAGCTCTGCACCAAATTATAGTAAATATTAACCCTGGCCAAACCTACCAGAAATATATCCCCATGTTCTTCTTATAACATAAACTTGTGTTTGATTAATCGAGGACATCAATATTGTTTTGCATACCTACAAGAGTAGCTAAAAACTAAGTAAATGGCCAAATACTTTCTGATATAGTTTTGTGCACTTTAAGTATGAGCTAATATAAAGCTATAAATAAATTGGTGGTTGCTTAAAGAAACAGTAATATTTTAAAATTTGTTACTAAGGGCATTTATAGTTGATCACTGGCTGGATAATATTCCACAGTGTGTGCCAAAAAGAATAAAAAAACCTCATAATTAAAGATTATAATGCTTTAATCCAGAAGTTATATTGGTAGCTATTAATTCTAAGAGTAATTATCATGATAGTGTTTGTGAGTATATGTGTGTGTGTATCTGTGTGTGATGTCATGTGCCTGTGTATGGGTTTATTATTGGTATGTTATTCACCTTATTGATTTTTTTTTTTTTTTTTTTGGTTTTTCGAGACACGGTTTCTCTGTGGTTTTGGAGCCTGTCCTGGAACTAGCTCTTGCAGACCAGGCTGGTCTCAAACTCACAGAGATCCACCTGCCTCTGCCTCCCAAGTGCTGGGATTAAAGGTGTGCGCCACCACCGCCTGGCCCATCTTATTGATGTTTTGTTTTATATTCTGTTTTCCATTTTTGTGTTTTCTCATTTTCTGTGTGTTTCTTGTTTACTTTTGTTTTATTATTGCTTCATTTGAAGAAAATGAGAGAAAGGTCTTGGAGTTGGGCAGTTGGGGAGGATTTGGGAGGAGTTCGTGGAAGAGGATAACATGATCAGAACATACCATGGGAGAAAGTTTTTTTTTATTAATAAGAAGGCATGAAAATGTTGAGGAGAATGTTCTAGAAGTAATGTAAGAGCTCTAAGAGAAATAGTGGATGGTAAATATGAGACATATACATCATATATTTTATATGATTGTATAAAATTGATGATAGTAAAGAAAAATATAAGAAGAAAGAGAAAGTCAATCTGAAAAACTGATAGAAATGAAACATTCAATAAGTCAAAAAAAAAGCTTCAATGAAAAGTGTCACTGATACAGTAATTTATGTGGAAAACAATATTGGGATTGGAAGAAAAAGGAGAAGAATTGTATTTCTCAACAAAAGCCAGGAATCAATTTATAAAAATCCATGAATCAGACACGGAGGTGTCTGAGAACCAATGAAAGCACACTAAATTCAGATTATGGCCTTAGAGGTACATAAATGTCATAATAAAAACCTATAACACTTTCTCAGCAAAGTCACAAAACATTTTTCATAACAAGAAAAAGAAAAGACCTAGCCAAATATTACAGACTATCATTATAATTCTTGTTTCTCTCCATAACTTAGAAAGAGTATAGTCCTGAAGACAACACATATTTGATCATATGTCCTGGTCAGATCAGGCTTTATTCCTACTGGCTAGCTTCCGTGGAAAGCTAGTGATGGAAGTTGATTTCTAAGCCCAGTCCTGGGAAGTAAAATAATCAACAGTCTTGTTTTACTGTGAAATCTGTGAGCTGCAATGACCACTTATATGCCTACCAGTGCATCAGTAGTATAAATATTCTAGGAGTAATCAACCACTTTATGATAGCATTTAAAGCTCACTGTGCAAGTTGAAGCCTGTGGTTGGTATCATTAGGTGGACTTAAAACCCTGAATGATTCTAAAGATGAACTTGACACTATTATTTCATTAGGTAGACATTAGTAAACTCCCTTTAAGTTCTGATTTTTGTTGTTTTTGTTTTGAGATAGGCACCCACTCTGTAATTCCAGTCCACCTGGAACTCATTATGTAGACCAGGTTGTCCTCAGACTCGCATAGCTCTACCTGCCTCTGCTTCTGAAGTGCTAGGATTAAAGATACCCACCACCATGCTGAGCCCCTATTAAGTTGAAAATTTTACATCTTTCCTTTTCTTCACTTGTGTGTATATTTGAAATTTCTGCTTATTTTTATGTATATGTATGAGTGCTATTGTTGTAATATGAGCGACAGGGCTGCGTCCCCGGCACCCAGCCGCCCACATGGCTAGCTTATGAACCAAAATAATTACACGGAAACTGTATTCTTTTAATCACTGCCTGGCCCATTAGTTCCAGCCTCTTATTGGCTAGCTCTTACATAATGATCTAACCCATTTCTAATATTCTGTGTAGCACCATGAGCTGGCTTACCAGGAAAGATCTTAACCTGCGTCTGTCTGGAGTGGGAGAATCATGGCAACTCACCTGACTCGGCTTCTTTCTCCCAGCATTCTGTCTGTTTACTCCACCCACCTAAGGGTTGACCTATCAAATGGGTCTAGGCAGTTTCTTTATTAATTAACCAATGAAAGCAACAGATTAGAAAGAGATCACTCCCACATGCTATGCATACATGTATGTATATGTACTGGGTGTATGACTAGTCCCCAAATAATGCTACAAGAGGCAAGCCACTATGTTCATGCTGGCATCTGAACCTTGGTTATGGAAAGTACCCATTGCTCTTCCTGATGAGTCAAATCTACAGCCATTATCCTTATAATTGTAGGTTAGTACATCTTTCGCTCTCATCAAAGTAGCTACACTTTTACAGTAGGTTATGAAAGACCCACAAATGTTGAACACTCAGAGAACAAGAGCCTATACTCACGAATTCACATCAGCCACAGCCTGTATGCACAATACCTGTACAAAGTCAAGTCAGAAGAAATTCTGGCATGAAAAGGGAGGTGGGAATGGAGCATCAGCCTACCTCAGGAGTCATTGGCAATTGATGGCAGATGGAGGAAGGACAGTTTTTTTTTTCAGATCTCTGACCCTGAAGAGGCTACCATAGCATGGTCTTACATGCACTTACTAGCAACAATACGTAGATTCTGTGGGCTAAATAAAATGTATTATGCAAATCAGAAGGGAAAATGTGAGGGATTGGATAGGAATTGAAGGAGAGGTAAAGGAGATAGATTTGATCAAAACATATTATATGTACCTATGAAATTCTCAAAAAAAAACTATGAAGTTATATACATATGCTCTCATAGAACTCTAAGCTATATTATCAGGTAAAATAGTAAAACAAAAAATTAAGTAGTATTTGTAATAAATTATGGAGTTAAATATGTGTGAGAAATATATCTATATCATGTGGATACACATAATCACTCTCATTAACACATTTAGATTCTTGTACATAAAGAAGCCTCAGATACGGTCTCATTGATTAAATAGTTGAATGTTCAGAAAGCCAGGGAATTGAAAGTGAGAAAAATTCTCATTCAGATTTTGTAGTATTGAAACACATTATTTAAAATCAATTTTAAATTTAAAAATAAATATTAAGTCATGACTTACAGTAACCAACTTTCATTTTATTGTTATTTTCAGTGTTTTTTATTTCATTTGATATACTGTTAGGGTATTTGAATTTTGAAAACTGAAGTTCAGAAAGGTCATTGATGAAATAATTGAAATAATTCAGTGGGCTAGAAATGTTCTGATAAACACATTTAAACAGTATGAGACATCAAATTAACATTCTAAATTGTTTAAGTAATGTTTGTTCCTATTCTCAGATCATGATTCACAGCTATTTAAAAAGATCTAGTCATCTGAGTTTATAAATGTCCCTTAAATTGCTATGTACAACCAGTAATTTGTCATCTTTAATTTACGTTATGGAGCCATGCTACCCAGATCCCCACGGTTACTGCAGATGGGTCACTTCAAATAAAGTCATCTAAGTGTTGGACAATCCTGGTATGTACTCAGGAACAATAAAAAGGATATTTAATTGGAGTGTATTATGATTTAGATGATAACAGAAAAGGCACAAAAGCAAGTAATTTTTACATAATAAAAACTACTCTTAAACCAGGTGGTGGTGACACACACCTTTAATCCCAACACTTGGGAGGCAGAGACAAACAGATCTCTGTGAGTCTAAGTCCATCCTCATCTACAAGAGCTAGTTCCAGAACAGACTCCAAAGCTACAGAGAAGCCTTGTCTTGAAAAATGAAAAACCAAAAAAAGAATAAAAAAATTCTCTTAAATATAGAATGATAAACTAGATACAACTTAGTCTTGCAGCCACTATTGAATGAATGACTGGTAAGGGTCACCCACAGATACCAAAATAAAATACGCCTTCATATTTGTGGAGCATAATCACTGTCTCCACAGTAGTTCTGTGTTGTGTAGTAATACAAGTTGTGAACACAAGCCAGCTATCAAACAGCAAGGTCAATGTCCATGTGATAATTTTCTCAAAATTATACAGCAAGGAAAGCAAGTCATTACCTGACACCGTGTGCCTGCATTGTTCATCTGGAAACTAATCTAGAGGTAAACATTAGAGAAACTCAGAATATTTGATACAGATCAACAAGAACGTGGCTTTGAACTTAAGTATCTCATCAAAGTCAAAATTGAGTAACTCTTCCAGATTACACATTTTATTATTTATGACACATCAATCTTAAATTTGTTTAGGATTTATTACAAACAGTTGTACAATAAGTAAAACTTTTGCATATATTTTTATCAAATGGATTTTTAGATTGTTAATGAACTTGTGTGTGGTCATGTGTTATAGTTATATAAAGGGTGCATGCTTAGGGGATGAAAGCTCTAGGTTAGGCTAGGGAAAATTAAATCTGGGTTAAGTTACACAATGCTATATTGATTCTATGTATTATAGTTCTGACTATAAAAATATAACAAACATCAATATTAACTTGTATTAGTTTTCTATTGCTACAGTAAAACATCAAGATCAAAAGCAACTTGAGGAGAAAAGGGTTTATTTACTCTTTCATTTCCAGATAACAGTTCATTACTGAGGAAAGTCAGGGCAGGAACTCAGGCAGGGTAGGATCCTAGAAGCAAGACTTAAGCAGAAGCCCCAGAGGAATGCTGCTTACTGGCTTGATTCTCATAGTTTCCTATTAAACCCAGGCTCATCTCCTCAGGGCTGTGACTACTCTCAGTGAGCTGGATCCTTCTACACCAAGTACTTATTAAGAAAATGCCTCACAGGTTTAGTTACAGGGAGATTATAAAGAGACATTTTCTAAATTCTTCTCCCCCCCTCCTCCATATATAGTATGTGTATATAGCATGATAGCATTGTATATACTAAATTTATATACTAAAACCAGACACACACTGTTTATATACTAAAACCATATACACTAAATTTATATACTAAAACCAGACACACACATAGACATATACTATTACACACACACACACACACACACACACTCACACAAAGACTCTTTTACCCAACTTCATCTCTGTATACACAAACACTATAAGTGATGTCTTCATGGAAAAATATGCTAAACATAACTAAAGTGTATAGAAAACAGTCACCATTTTGCCAGAGTTTTGGCATATTCAAATGTATCATATCATATTATTAGTATTCTTTTGCACTGACATTTAAATGGCTAGCAAGCAAAATTAATATGTGATGTAATACCTTATTTTTGCTGAACATTAGTCCCTTGATGACAACTAAAATTGTATTAGCATTTTGTTTTCCTTCTGTGTGCTGTTTGCTTGCTAATTGCTGTAAAACACCTGATATACCATAGCTCACTAGAGTTGCTTTTCATATTTAACAAATTGTCTATAGCTAAGAAATGTGCTTGAGATCACCTAACTGGTTGTTGAGACTGACCAAATCTCATGAATAAATATAAAGTTTAATAAATAAAAAAGAATAAAATGAATTTTATTCTACATTGGTTCTGACACATTTACATGTATGTTGTAGAAGATATAGGTTGAAATAAAGATCTATTTATCTATTTCCCAAGATCTAGTTAGTGTCTCCACAGGTGACTACTTGCTTATGCTAATCCAAATCTTTCTCTGTGCCCCATGTATATTCTGTAAACTCACAAGCTGGAGTTCAATTTCTTATGCCTTTGAGTTGACTACATTCTTTAATGTACGAATCTAAAACTGACTTGGAATCATGGTTCCCTATAAATGTATTATGAATTAGGTTACAGCGAGTTTTACACACTTTAATATACGACGTGTTAATTGTATCTTCACCTGCAGTTCCTCTTCTGACTGCGTCTTCACTGTAGGCCCACAGCAATCACAAAGACCGGCAGGGTTGAATGTATTGGTTCCTTTGGTGAAAGAGAACTTCATCTCCATTGAGCCTTCAGCATCAAAGGTCAAGGGTTATAGCTTCAGGTTGTCAGGGTACAGGTTAGAGTACTTGAGGGTAGGCCTCCAATAATAGAGTGGCCCACAAGCATGTTCATACACAGGGCTTGAGGATTTGTTGATGTAGCAATATAAAACTCTCCATGCAAATCCTGACAAGATAAGATCCCTGGCTAGGCATGAGTCTTTTCAGTAAACAAGTTCTTGTCTATATAGAGCTTCTATTCTTTTGGAGGGTTAAGTACTTTTGTGTGTAGACAGACACAAATTTAATCATGGAAGACAGGAAAATATGAAAAGAGGAAATGAAAGGAGAAAATAGTAATCCTGGGGCAGAAAGTTTCAAGCACATAATAGAGAGATGAAGTAAGGAACAGCTACTTGGCAACATTTAATCTTGTAAAGCAATATAACAGCTTAGTTTCTTGTGATAAATACCATGACGAAAAGCACCTTGGGGAGGAAAGCATTAAATCTTACAGTATACAGTCCATTAGGTAGCCAGAACAGTAGCTTAAGGCAGAAACCCGAAGGCTTGATCAGATTGGTTTTTATCTGGCACTGTGTAGGTAATTATGGATTGACCAAGAGTGGGATGGACTTTTCCACATTGATCATTAATAAAAACATATTCACAGGCCATCTGATGAAGGCGAACACATATTAGAAATGTGTGCTTACCAAGTTAGAGGATATAAATCATCCAAATTAAGAAACTGCAAAGCTTTATACAGGATAGATCATAAGTTAGTATTAATAAAACCAAGTTAGGGTAGAACACCAGAAGGAAACTAGACCTTAAGCCTTAACACATGTCAAGGCCGGAAAGATGGCTCAGTGGTTGAGAATACTGGCTGCTTTTGGCAAGATTTTAATGCAATTCTCTGCACCCACATAGGCGTTTACAACCATCTATCACTCCAGTTCCGGGGCATCTGACTATCTCTTCAATCCACAGCCACAGGACAACAAATGGTACACATAATGCAACTAGCCAAAACATCTATATACATAAAAGATGTGATAGATCAAGGAGAAAATAAAACAAAAATTTCATGAAATGCCATAGGCTCTGTCCAAACCTTACCAAACAGACTTGGTGGGCTTGTTTTATGTTCGTGTAGTCACGATTCTAAATTTGTCTGCATTTTCTTTCTTAATTTCTCTGATGTGACACTCTATTAAGATTCTGTGAATATAGTGCGCTCTGTTAGGGCACTAAAGGAAATAAAGTTAGTTTTCCTTGATTAATGTGTTTTTCAGAAGCCTTGTGGAGAGTCAAGTTTTGACAGAAGGTGTTTTCTCTCAAATTACATTAAGGCATCTTAATAGATGAGCATCATCTGAACCCTGGCTTCTGTGTTTTCCGTGAAACGGGAGGAAAAAGATTGGCATGGTAAATATTTCTCTAATGGTGCTCAAGACAAGGAACTCAAATCCTTTTTTGTCATGAAACAGAACAAAACATCAGCAACAACAGTGCAGAACACAGTCAGTGAGGCTAAACCTACACAATGGGAATTCATAGTGCTAGGTGCACATGCTTTACCAAATGAGAGATCACATAAAAAGGATTTTAAACCCTTTACAGATTTCTAGTGTATTGCTATAACATTTTCAAATAGCATTTTTATAAACTGAAAGGCAAATAAAAATTTCATATATGGTATACTATAATATATTGCAGCTGAAAAGAAACTGAAATTCGGGCTTCTCAAATATTTATTCTTGAGTGGTCCCTAAGATTTAAGGACCAGCTACATTTTTGTTCTGAGACAATGAAATTAGTCTGTACTGACAGAAATAAGAGGGCAAGAAGTAACACATTTATGCCTTTTATAGAAGCAATTAACAATGGCAGTCTAATGTATGGCACCTCATTTATTATTACATCTTTTCTTGGTTCCTTTAAATCTCTTAATTTTTCATATGTGTTTTATGCTTCTCTTCTCTACTCCTGACAGAAAAGAACTGGCTATAGTATACAAGTATGGGTGGTTCCAGGTTTAATCTTTCCATGGGGTATGTATAAGATTCTTTATTAATTAATCTGTTATCCATCCATTCAAACACACACCCATGTATCTAAACCTTTATCCGCACATTGCTCACCTATACATCCAGCCACCTACTCATTTATCCCATTTATATATCCTTTGATCTACTCACTATCTATAGACCATACTGTACCTATTCATACACGCATTTATCCAACCTACCATCCCCTATTAACTGTTTCATGTGTTCAGCATGCATCCATCTATCTATCCATCCATCAACCACCCACTATTTACTCTAAACATTTATCTATTTACCCATCTATTCTTCTACTCCACCTTACATCATCTAGTATGTATCCATCTTTCTTAAGTGCACTGAATATAAGCAATGTAAGTCTTCTATCATGACCGCAGTAAGACCACAGGCTGACAGTGCTCCATGCTTCATGCTAAGAGTTAGAAAAAGGAGCTACCTTCTGAGCTCTGTCCTACACAAACAAGTGTTCTTTGAAACATTGAAGTGATAATGATGTGTTCAGTGGTTACAACTGCTGCATAATCCTTACAGATCATTCGTTTACTCAGTTGTAATGTAAAGATCTGTGTTTTATTTCTTATAGATATCAGCCTTTTAAAATTACATTTTTTTGTTTTCTTTTTTTATTAATTAATTTATTTAATTAAAGAAAATGTAGAAATATTTGCCAAGTTGCTTAAAATATCTCGTATATATTTGTTATTATTTTTATGATTCAGTGTTTCTTTCACAAAAGTTAATTAAGTTGCTATATCTAACAAAACAAAAGTAAACAAGAGACTGGAGATAATATTCATGAATGTTAAAATAGCACAGGAATAATTTTGCTATCTATATATGACATCTGAGAACAAGGTGTGCTTAAAATTTGTTTTCAATTGATTTTTTTCATTTCAATGAAATGTTTGAAATGTTTCTCATGTAAGACATGAAAATGTAGACTCAGAACTGAAAGTAATAAGACTTAATACATACAGCCATTACTATAGGTCTTTGACTTTTATTTTTCCTTTTATTCTTGATGTAATAGTTTCTCTTTCACGGTAAATTTATATTTTAAAAGATGAAATCAGATCTATAATTACATTTTGCTAATTAATATTTAGCCAATCTTATTATATTCCCCTTTTGTGCATAATGTGGGAGATTATTCTGCATACACTTGTAGTTATCAAATAAAAAACATAAAAGAACATATTTTTGTGTTTTTAGTATCAATGTTGTTGACTTGCTAAAAACACATAAGGTGTCTGTTTCATATTTCTACTTCAAAAAATGTGTATTTTTCTAGAACTGGTGTCATTAACAACAATCAATGGTCCTATGAGAACTGAAATTCGAACATGTATTAATGTTTTTGAAGTATTATCAAGGTGTGTGTGTGTGTGTGTGTGTGAGAGAGAGAGAGAGAGAGAGAGAGGAAAGAGGGAGGTGACTGTTTGATTTTTTTACATGTCACTTTCCACATTGTAACCATCAAATTTGGTTACAGTAAAAGGGTTGTGAGGATGACATTACAGTCATGGACACACACACCCAGCAGTGAGCTAATGCTAGCTATGGTGTGAGTATCACAAGCGTTGTCTTGTCAAATTACTTATGGATGGCTCATCTTTACCGAAATGCTCTACTTTGGGCTTAGTTGTTTGTTTGTTGCTTTCAAGTTATTCCCTGATATATCCTTTAGTTTTGGTGGACTACAAAGAGGGTAGCATAATTTATGGAAATAAAGTATTTCAGTTATATCCAGGCAGTGGTAACACAGACCTCTAATCCCAGCACTCAGTGGGCAGAGGCAGGCAAATCTCAGTGAGTTCAAGGCCAGCCTGGTCTACAAGAACTATTTCCAGGGTATGCTCCAAAGCTACAGAGAAACCCTGTCTCAAAACAACACAACAACAATAACAAAAAAATTTCAGTCATATGTAGGCTTGTTCCATTTTAAATCACACTAGATGGTTGCAAACTCTGCTTCAGAAAGCAACTGTTCTACCCCATCAGACCAAGCCAGTTTCTTTATTAACCAATGATATTTAAAGCATACAGAGGGGAATTCCACATCAAAACAACAACATTCAAAACAGAGTTTTAAAAGTATCTTATTATTTATATATGACCGTATGCCTATGCACTATGTGCATGTCTGGTGATAGCAGAGTTCTGAAGAGGACTTTCTGTTCCCTGGAACTAACAGATGACTGCAAGCTACCCTTTGGTGCTGAGACTATATCTGTCCCCTGGAACTGACTAACAGATGACTGTAAGTCACCCTTTGGTGCTGAGACTATAACGTAGGTCGTCTAGAAGAGCAGCTATTATTCTTAACCTCTGAGCCATTTCTCTAACCCTCAAGACAAAGTTTAATAATCTTAATTTCCATAATTGTCTTACTGGTTGAGTTAAAAGGTTTATATCCAAGCCCAACAAATCCATAATGTTAAGATGATATTTCTGTTATGCAATCATCAAAGAAATCATTAGATGTGCATTTTACATTTAGGCTTTTTAAACCCACTCTATTTTATTTATATATTTTATATATAATATAAATTTTAAATACAATATATAATTTTATATATAATATTACATACTTAGACTTTTTAAACCCACAATATTTTTATTTATATATTTAGATCATACAACTTTATTTAAACTGTTGCCACATTTGAGTTATTATTAACCACATTATTGCCATTTTTGCTGTTGTTATAGCTGGGCTTTTTTTCCCCTAAATCTGGAATTTCCTGAACTTGGAGCTGCAAAAACCTGGAGTTTCTTCGAATATTTTGTAAATTTTCAATCTCCCCACTTGGTGAATCAACTGTCTTCTTTAAAACACTTTTAGATTAATCCTTAGTGAATTCACTCACATAACACATCTTAGCATAATCAATACCTCTCCAATTTCCACTCATTTTCTGACTTCCTCTGACCCCTAGCCATGATGTTGGCGTGGATAGAACCTTGGGTGTCTCCGCCATTGTTACTGTGCTATGGAGGCAGACAAGGAGTTGATGGACTTGTTTTCTTACTTGGTCTTACACAGCTGCAACCCCAATGGTGGGATGGAGTTTCCTGAAAAGGGTCTTTGCTAAGAAGGAAAGCAGGGGGCACAGTTTCTTCTGTCACTTGTTATCCCAAGCTGCTTCCTTTACCCTTTGACTGGGAAAGTGAAGACTTCTGACTTATAAATTATCTAGGACACCTGAGTCGTCCTCATTCCAGGGGGAAAAGCACTAAGGAGATTGTTACTGCCAGGGCTTTGTTCCGGCTTTAACTAGTTAGCCTGATTCTCTTTGTTACTAGGGAACTGAGTATAGGGAAGTGGGGGAAAGTTGTGTTATTTAAACAATGATTGCTTTTTGTGATGAGAAGATCGGAATCAACCTTGTTAACACTCTGGTATCTATTATTCCCTGGAGCCTCAGGACGTGCTGATGCTATCAGAACCACCTTATTGCCTTTCCTTCCCTTAAATCCCTATGTTCTCTACTTCATGTAAATACATAGAGCAGAATGTATAACATACACAAAATTAAATCTGGTTATGATATAAAAATGATATTACACATGACTTAATTATCCCATTTTTGTTTTCCGTTACAGACGAAAATCGTCAAGAGTTTGGGTTAGTTACTCTGTATTTTGTATCTTTGTAGCACAAATTCATTTTCCTAAAATATGTGACTGTTTTAGTTTTTAAGGTATGTTGTAAAGAGAAATCCTCTTTAATTTCTTACAATTATTGACTTATTTCCATGTTACAAGGCAAGGCAAGTTACTCAATTCTGAGTGTATAATATAAAAAAGATACATCATTTAAACCATATGCACAGAAGTTTCAGGGATTATTTTTAAGTGGCAAATCAGAGTGTCTATTGTGATAGCATCTGTCTTTATTATCCATGTTGTATCTTGTGAGCCTTAGAAGCCGCAGTGGGTATTGTGTAAGCAATCTACGGGGTTGCATGAATGAAGACATCCAGTCTGATAGAACACCACTGATTTTGGATACAAACACTAAAAAATGTGTGCTGACCTGTCAGCATTATACAGTTTTGATTGATGACTGCATTAGAATGTCACCGTATAAGACATATCTCCAGACGGGCAGTTGACATGTGAATTGAAATCAGATTCACAGGTGAAGATTATGTTTCTAAAGACCGCAGAGCTCGAGCACCATAGAGGCTATTGTGCCTTCCTAGCAACTCTTCAAGGAGTGTTGGTTTCCCTGTAGTTTGTAGCACGAACCATGAAAACCATATTGATACCCCTTCATGAGTTTCTCCCTTGTTAATGTTGAGTACCTTCAGCCTTGAAAATCAGCCATGGATCGTGTAACCTCTCTGCTCCTAAGGTACCCTCTCCTGTGTTTCCCTTACAAAGCTGGTTTCCTTGTGGACAAATGCAGGCTTCATTTCTCACATTCCCGAAGTCGATTGATGCAGAGACCTAGTGCAGCATCCTGCACTCATGCTTGGCTCATGCTCCATCTTGGCAGAGCTTTTCCTTGTCAGTCAGTCTCCTAATATTCTTGTCATAAACCACCGAGCTCAGAAAAAACAGGCCCTCTTCTCATTCTGTAACTTACCTGGTACCATTTCTGAGGTAAATGGCCCTTTTCAATTTTCTACTTCCCTGCTTCCCTTCACTGATGACTGTATTTGTGCAGGTGTTGAGGAAGGCTGCATTTGAAGTCAAATGTCTTGCCACTTTTCTCAAATGCTGGGTTGGTGACAAGATCATCCAAATGTCCCTGTGACTGGTATGTCATTCTTATAATATTAAAAGTCCGCACAGACTGCCCTGCCATTACCTGGGCAGATTTTGCAGGCAGGACAAATTGTAGGCTCAGGATTTTGTGGCTGGATTGACGTCCCAGTTCCACTGCTGGAAGCCTTGCCTGATAAGGAAAGATGACCGGTTCAGGTTCCGTAACCCCCGTTACTAGGAATCTTTGCTAATCATAGATTTCAAGGAGTTTCATCTGTACTAGGTTTCCACATCACCCCGAAGCTCCCCAATTCCAGTTGTCTCACCCAGTACTCTCTTTCTCCATCCTTCCTCCTCCATTCCACCCCTCACACACCTGATAGAGAAGGGGTTGTGTGAACCAGAGAAATCAGGAAAACCAAAGGACAAAGGTCACAGAATCAGTTAAGCAAGGCCCATAGGGGCTCACAGAGACTGAAGCGACAATCATAGAGCCTGCTTGGGTCTGAGCTAGTTCCTCTGTATATGTCTATGAGTGTGTAGCTTGACATCCTTCTGGGACTCCCGACAGTAGGAGTGGTGGAGTCTCTTGACTCTTGCCTGCTTTTGGAACCCTTTTCCTCCTACTGGGTCATCCAGCCTGATAGGAAGGTTTGTTGCTCGTTTTTTTATACCTTGTTATGCCCGTGTCAGTTGTCATCTCTGAGAAGGCCTCCTCTTTTCTGAAAGGAAACAGAGGAGGAGTGAATTTGGGAGAGAAGGGAGGTGCGAGGTAGGTTGGAAGGAGGGGCGGGAGGAGAAACTGTGGTAAGAATGTAATGTATGAGAGAAGAATAAGATAGATGATAGATAGATGATAGATGATAGATAGATAGATGATAGATAGATAGATAGATAGAGATAGATGATAGATAGATAGATGATAGATAGAGATAGATAGATAGATAGATAGATAGATGATAGATAGATGATAGATATAGATAGATAGATAGATAGATGATAGATAGATAGATAGATAGATAGATAGATGATAGATAGAGATAGATGATAGATAGATAGATATAGATGATAGATAGATGATAGATAGATAGATGATAGATAGAGATAGAGATAGATAGATAGATAGATGATAGATAGATAGATGATAGATAGATAGATAGATAGATAGATGATAGATAGATGATAGATGTTTAAATAGAAGGAAAAGCCAGCTCTAAGAGAAACAAAAGTTCACTCTGTTCTACTTCAGCTTGTTTCTCCACCATAGTTATTATAGCAACACTTTCTAGTCTTCTAACATCCCAGCCCCTTGCTTTGCTCACTATCACTCTGCTAAGGTCTCAGTCACCCTCTTTCCCTGCTGTCAGGGAGACCACTTTGTCTAAGTACTTCCCTTTGTCACAGCCAAGCGTTCAGACATAGTGCTTCACTCCACTACCCTGTAGAGGTCTCAGTCTCGTACCTTGCTGCTGTCTCCCTGCAGAGAGTGATCAGCTCAGTACTTCACTGCCCTCTTTCTGCTGAGTGCTCAGTCTCAGTACTTCCTCACTGTAGCACTGCCTTGACCACTCTTTAATCCTGCAGAATACTGACAATATTTTTATCTTCATATTTTCCACATTACATTTAATTTCATAAATTCTAAAGTTGTGTGTGATTATGATACAGAAACCAGAAGTTATGTTCCATATGATGTAAGATTTAGTTATTTCCAAGTTTCTATTCCTGTAAACCTTTTTTCTTACTCAACTTTCAAACAAACAGTATATTGAATGTAAATTTCTGTTGTTTTATTTTGGTATTAAAATATTTATTTCTGCCTCATTCTCATCTTTTATTATCTGTCTTCATATAGACATGCTATATATATAAAGTTTTATATATATATATATAACTTTTTCTGTGTCTAAGTATCTATGTATATACCTACCTATCTTTCTTTCTGTCTGTGTCATCATCATTTACCCTTCTATTATCTATCACTAATTCTACCGTACATTTACCGATTTATATATATTTATCTTCTTTTTTTTTTTTTTTTTTTTTTTTGATTTTTGAGACAGGGTTTCTCGGTAGCTTTTGGTTCCTGTCCTAGAACTAGCTCTTGTCGACCAGGCTGGCCTCAAACTCACAGAGATCCGCCTGCCTCTGCCTCCCGAGTGCTGGGATTAAAGGTGTGTGCCACCACCACCTGGCTTATCTTCAATTTTATACCATCAGTTGATTCCTATCTATACATCTATCATCTATTTATTGCATTGTAAATTCTACATGTCCCCTTCATGCTCTCTCATCCATTCATGTAACCATTCCATCTACAACTGTTTCCATGGGCTGATTTCTGACCATGTCTACTGACTTTATTCTTTCCGTTTCCTTAGCTATCCCTTTAGGCATAATCTTCCATGTTAAGGACCACACTACACTCTTGAGTTGTGGTGGCTTTCAAAACACTTCTGTGCATGTGTGGGTCCTAAGACTGTAGGAACTGCTGTGGAAATACTTTCCCCTTCAGAATCTAAAGGGGCTTTAGTTATCTGAATGCCCATTCCTGAAGCATGTAAGAAAGCTTTAATCCCCCTAAATCATACAGTGTAGCTCTGTATATTCAGCTCAGTCAGTGAAGCTGTAAAGGTAAGAATAAATAAACAAATAAATAAATACAGATATATAGTGATTTGATTATGAAATATCCTTGAAAAGACTTGACCCCCCCAGTACCATTGTGTCATTGCAGTATTCACTACATATTAACATATTAATTATGTAGTAACATAAACTTATACTTGATGGGCAAGAGGAAATAGGTGACTGTAGACAGGCCTGTAGAAGACACATTGGCGCTCTGCTTCCTGGTTGTTATGGAAAAAGCAACTTTATTCTACCTTGCCCTTCATCCATGGTGCTTCTCCACGGCCACAGGATGAAAGGTAAGTGGAGTCAGCTGATCACCAACCACCGACGACTGAGTCAGCTGACCACCAGCTGACACTGAGAACCAAAATAATTCTTTCTTTATTTAAACTAGCTTTGTTCAGATATCTTGTCATAGCCACAAAAATACAGCTAGCAGAGGATGCTTTGAAATAGAATAGATTTGGCTGCACAAGTTTAAATTGCTCGTGTTAGTTGTCAGCAGTGTTCTAAGGATATGTTTGTCCTTGATACTTTCGCTGTGCCCCAGCTATTTGTATTTGAACAGTTTTATATCCTGGAAGAGCAAGTTTCTATTTTTCATTCTCAAAATTGTTTATGATTATATTATCTTGTGTCTTGGCTTTTGCTGACGTTTGTGATTACGGGAAACATTTCTTTTCTAAATATACTCATAGCTTTCATTTATATGTGGGATTATTTTTTCATGTTTTCTCATTCTCCTTTTAAGGGCAAAGGCACATCAACAATTGTCTGTCTGTCTTCAGAGGCTAGCATGTAGCAGTTTCTTCTCTAGAGGTAAAATCTTTGTGCCTGTATGTGTGCTGTGTATAAATAAATGGGTATGGTATATAGACATTTCTGCTTGTATGTTTGCGTAAATATGGACGTATAGATTCCACAGTGTGGAGGTCAGAAGACTTCGCCTGACAGTGTGTTTGAGGCACAATGTCTTTTTTTGACAACTGTGTGTATTCCAGGCTAGTTTCCCTTCAAACTTCTGGCGATCTCCCTATCTCTGCCTCCCATCTCACCTCAGGATCATTAAATTTAAGAACACACATTACTGTGTTTGACTTTATGAGGGTTTGGGGGAAACAAAATGAGGTTGCCTACCAACTAAGCAATCTCCCTAGCTGTGCAGAGTGTTCTTGGTGGACAGGCATTTGAATGAGTCAACACAAAGTGTTTTTTAAGGCACTGTGTTATGGTGACCAATTCTGTAATGAGCACCTAGTATGCTTTTATTACTCTACATACATCAAACTGTATTTCCAATAACCTGAGAATTAAATGGCTTATCATCTAAAATACCACTTTAACAAAGGACAAACACGTGTATTAATAAATTGCCATGAGAACACTTCAGTTTGCAAATTGTGGATAATCTATCTCAGCCATTATGAAGAAATTTTACTAACTCAAAAAGCAGGGATTAGGGAGGTAAGGGTATTATTGTAATATCAGCAAGAAAGAAACAATGTGATTCTCAAAGGAACATACTCATGTATCTATGTGTGTTTGTTAACACTGTGAGCTTGCCAGGTAATAAACAGACATGCATTTTGTTGTATTTGAACAATGCCAGAATTTACTTGTTAACAAATTCACAATGTCAAGGTATGATGGCTTTAGTGGCAGTAATTTGGCAGATGTCTATGTTTTTCTTGATTTTCCAGGCCAAGGTAAACACACATTCTTTTGTAACAATTGAATTACTAAAACTAATATCACAAAATAAACATAGCTGAATCTACATCTATATCTGCATTATTATAACTATCTATCTATCATCTATATATCTATCATCTATATATCTATCATCTATCTATCTACTATCTATCTACCTATCTATCATCTATCTATCTATCTATGAATCTATCTATCTACTATCTATCTGTCTGTCTATCTACCTATCATCTATCTATCTATCTATCTATCTATCTATCTATCTATCATCTATCTATCTACCATCTATCTATCTATCTACTATCTATCTATCTATCTATCTATCTATCTTTCTATCTATCTATCATCTATCTATCTATCTATCTATCTACTATCTATCTATCTATCTATCTATCTACTATCTATCTATCTATCTATCTACCTACCTATCTATCATCTGTCTATCTATCTATCTATCTATCTATCTATCTATCTATCTATCATCTATCCCTATAATCTACCGATTATCTATATAACTCATCTACATCATCTATTTATCTATCATTTATATATTTCATTTATATCATATATCTATCTTTCCAACTTTCATCTATATATATATATCATATATCTATTATCTACCATCTGTCTATCTATAATCTATTTGTCATCTATCTGATCTGTTTATCTATTTTTCTGTGTATACATCTATCTGTCTATCATCTATCATCTATCTATCTATCTATCTATCTATCTATCTATCTATCTATCTATCTATCATCTATCTATCTATCTATCTATCTATCTATCTATCTATCTATCTATCTATCTAGCCATCTCTCTATCTACCTACTTACCTACCTACCTATCATCTATCAAATCTATCTATCTAGCCACAGAGTAGCTATTATGGGCTTTGAGGCCACATCAGAGTTCCATGGGTTTCAGAAGTCAGCACAGGATGAAAACTGAAAGGTTGTAAACATGTAAATTTTTTTGAGAGCTGAGATAACCAACAGCTGGAGAAGCAGCTGCTGTTGTGAGTCAGGCTGCTGTGGGCCACAGGTTGCTGAGTAAGGCTGCACAGATGAGTCCAGTCATAAACATGAAAGGATGGGACCAGTGATGGATGCGTGTTGATGACACTAACAGGTGGATGAGTAGATATCAATTCAAATTGGTAGCATGAACATTGAGGATCAAGCTGAGATGAAGCACCTGAAGGTTCTGCCATGAAGTCCTTGGCATGATCAGATGAAGGATCAGTAGGGACCATTACCATCACAGTACTAGGTGGTAATGTCTTTCTGGGGTTCAGGTAAGTGTGTATACCCTTTCTCTGTCTGTTGTAGCTGGTAAGTTTCAGATAAATTCCTCTTGATAGTCCCAGTTTACGTTGACAAATGAGTTGTGTGCACCTTTTTTGATGACAGAAATTAGTCATTTATCGATCTGTTCTGTACAGATGGTGCAAGACAAATTATGCCATTCACCTGTCCCCCGAGGGGCACAGTCTCCTAGCATTCTTAAACTATCATCAGAAATGATTATCTCCTGGCAGGCACAGCCTGAAAATAATCACTGGTTGTACTACATGGGATAACTAACACCAGGCCACAGAATGAACTCAGAATACACGCATAAAAACATACATATATTTATATTTGTCCCCTATTTCCCATATACATGTTCTCTCTCTCTCCTTCTCGGCTTTATTTTTTTAAATATTAGCCTTTTTTCCATGTACCAAATGATTGCTGCCAGCAATTGAACCTTTATATTTTTCTCTTTTTACAGCTAATAATGTATAAAGAAAACACTGCCTCCTAACTAGCAGCGACAGAACCTTCTGTTGTCGTCTTCCTAAATCCAAATCTCATTTTCACCCTGATTCAACACCAAGACAACTGAACTCAACCTTGAGACCATGACTGTTTCAGAGGTTATGGTCTGGAATGTGTCTGTAAACTCAGCCTTGAGACCATGACTTTTTTAGTGGTTATGGTCTGGAATGTGTGTCTGTAAACTTAACCTTGAGACCATGACTGTTTCAGTGGTTATGGTCTGGAATGTGTCTGGATCCACCTGGTTTCTTTCTTGATTTTAAAGTGTGACTTAGCAACAAGTTAATTATCCTTCAAAAGGTTAGTAAGAACCTGTCTCACCACATGACTCCTTTGCTTCTGTCAGTCTTCTGAGTGTTCTCATTTAAAAACATCCTTTTTTCTTCCTCAGAAACAAAATTAAGGTTCAACTACAACTTTCATTTAAGATGCTTTAAACTCAATGCCAGAATTGGCAGCAGTGATCAACTTGAAACACAATTCATATATTTTGTCTTGCTTTTCTATGTTCATTTCTTTTAAGCTTTCACACATGTAAACATTTTTTTTGAAAACCTGAAGTTATTAGTATAGGCTATTGATTACCTCCAATGTCAAAAAAATAAAGCAGTTTCTTCTTACAAAATTGAGAAAGTCCTTAATAAAATAAGCTATAAGGTGCCTATCACTGTGGGAGATGTGGAGGAGAATGGGGTTGGGAAGAGGGAGAGAGACAGAGACAGAGAGAGGGAGACAGAGAGAGAGAGAAAGAGAAAGAGAGAGAGATAGAGAGATGAGAGAGAGAGAGAGAGAGAGAGAGAGAGAGAGAGAGAGAGAGAGAGAGAGCAATCTGGGCATGCAGAGGAAATGCCCAGAGTGTACAAACATGAAGAAAAGCAAGTGTTTGATAAATAAAGGCTCACGAGACTTGTGGAACACAGTATTTGAGCTGATGCCTTTCCTTAAGACAGTAGTTTGCTCCTGTTCTCACGGTGTCTCTCCTTAATAAACTGTCTTCACTTATCTGAGGTGAGAACTAGCCATGTATCATTGATGAAATACTTTATTCTGATGCTCAAGAATCTGGAAATGTCAGCAAGTGCCCTCTGAACTCAGATCTGCCTCTATATCATAGCTGTTCTTGGTTAATTCATTTTGAGTATAACAAAAAAGAGAAGCCTGAATGACATTATGTGTGCTTAGCTGATTGGGTGGTGGTGATGACAGATCACCCAGTGTGCTTGTGGACAGAGGTTAGGCAGCAATAGGAAGCAGAAGATGATATAAACTTCCATGACATCAAAGGAACATAGCATAGTTGAATAGAATTTGTGCTGTGTGCTGATATGGCTAATTTTTCAGCACCACTACAGGATGCTTGACATAAATAAGGGGGAAAAGTTATTATAGCTTACGGTTTCAGAGGTCCCCTGGTAACAGAGAGGGTTTGTCAGAACAGAGTCTCACATGCATGACAGCCAGGATGCAAGAAAGAAAACACTAGTGCACACTGGGTGTCCAACTTTCTCCTTTCTATTTAGTCTATGGCTGGCTGTTGCCCCCATTTAAGGTAGATCTTCCACCTGTAGAGAATTCTCTCTGGCAAGAGTCATAGAGACAGGCCTAGATATGGGCCTTAATTTAACCTATTCTAATTCCAGGTAAATTGGCAGTGGAGATTAACTCTCACAATAATTGTTAATAAAGGGGCTGATAAAAATAATAGGTGATTTTTTTTACTGACTGTTCAGTATAGTGTATTTATATTAGGGTTCTCTGTCTTGGAATTGTGAGCTAAATAAACCCTTTTCTCTGAAATTACTTTCATCTGAGTATCTTATCAGAATGATGGAAATGAAACTGAAACACCACACAAATAACTTCATATTATTTATTGACATGATAGATTCATGTTTTTTTCTACATGTGGAAATTTCTTAGCATCTTACTCTCTTATTAATCAAAGGTTTACTTTGAAAATTATGAGATATCTGTGTTAATTTGAAAAATATAATTGTATCATCTATAAAAGGACATCAATAATATTTAGTATTTTGTTCTTGAGCATTAAATGAAATTTTATAAAGAGAGACATTAAGAAAAATGCATATACTATATTTGTGAAGATATAATTTAAATATTTTTACAAATATATATAGCAATAATACACATTTATATGCATGCCTGATAGTGGCTATAATTACAGTTTAAAATTTTCATGAGGAAATTCTTTTCAGATAATGAGAACAAATCCTAACTTGTTTATGTGTGGCTACTTATGTGACTTGTAAATGAACCAATGACCCTCTGCAAATATTGAATTCCAACGCATGAAAATGCTACGCAAACCTCATCCCATTTAAGATGCTAGAGTCAGTGAGGTCATAGCTAAAATAAAACACTATCCTATTATCTGTGGGAATGAACTGTTTTGTATATATTTATTAAATGATATAAATCCATTTTCCTACCAATGGCTTTTAAAGATGTTTCTAACATACTTCCTCATAAATCATATGCAACTTTATCCATGAATGTCAAGAAATAAAACACTCAGTGCATTATCTCAGGACGCAATCTTCCTGAAGGCTCCTTCAAAATGATACATTCAGGAAACATGCCTCGTAATTAAGTTAAAGCGAGAAAAATGGTGGTTATCATGTTTTCTGTAGCACATACTAGTTTTGTAAGGCGCAGAAGTATGTCTGGTACTCTTCACAAACTTGGAGAGTCACTTCCTGGGATGTTTGCATTGTCTCTGAACTCAGAGTGGTTTTCCTTGTTCCCTTTCGCCTTTTCTGTCAACACTCACTTTTCCTCATACTAACAAAGATGTCTTAGTGATCTGCTGAAGTGGACCAGCTTCACCTTAACCGCTTTCAATACAATTGGTGCCCATAAACATTTCCTATACCCTGTAAAGAGGCAAGCCTCTTAACACTTTATATATATCTTTCCCCTCTATAACACCTGTCACCTGTCTCAAACTAAAAAATTCAATATTTAGATTTCGAATTAAGGTCTCTGGTCTGTTTGGAACTGAATTTTGTACAGAATGATAGGTGTAGTGGGTGGTTTTGTATGCCAACTTAAAGGAACCTTAGATGAGAAAATGCCTCCATGTGATCCAGCTGTAAGGAATTTTCTCATTTAGTGACTAATGAGGGAAGGCCCAGCCCATGGTAGTTGGTATTATCCTTGGCCTGTTGGTCCATGGTTCTGTAAGAAGGTAGATTGAGAAAGTCATGAGAAGCAAGCCAGTAATGACTCCGTGGCATCTACATCATCTCCTTTTTCTGGGTTCCTGCCTTTTTTGAGTTCTTTCCTGATTTCCTTCAGTGGTAAGCAGAAATACTAACATGTAAGTCAAATAAATCCTTTTATCCCAGCTTACCTTTTGGTCATAGTGGTTCAGCACAGCAATATAAACTCTAACTAAGATACTAGAGGTCTAATTTGATTCTTCTGTATGTGGACATTCTATTTTCTCAGCAACATTTGTTGAAGATGCCATTGTTTTCCAGTGTGCATTTTTGGAATTTTTGTCAAATATCAAATAGCTATGATTACATACTTTCATAGCTGGGCATTCTGTTTTCTTCCACTGATCTACATGCCTGTTTTTATGCCAGTACCATGCTGATTTTATTTCTACAGCTATGCAATATAGCTTGAAATCTGGCATGGTGATTGTTTTGGCATTGTTCATTTGGATCAGGATTGCTTTAATTATTTGGGTTCATTTGTGCTTCTATATTGTTATAGTGCCTTTCCTGATGCTGTAATAAAATACTGTAACCCAAAGCAACATGGTTTGAAAGGGTTTATTTCACCATATAACTCCACACTCCAGCACTGAGGGAAGACATGGCAGAAACACACACAAGGCAGGAACCTGGAGGCAGGAATGAAGGAAGGACTGTGGAGGCGTGCTGCTTTTTGGCTTGTTCCCCATGGCTTGCTCAACCTGCTTTCTTACTACTCTACTTGCTCATGTCAAGTTCATATATGTCAATTGTAGGAACTTTTTATATTTCTATGAAAAATGTCATGGGGGTTTTATTAGGGTTACTTTGAGTACATTAATTATCCTTGGTAATATAGACATTTTCACCATATCAATTGTACCTATCCATGGTCGCAGAAGCTCTTCTGTCTTTCAGTGTCTTCCTCAGAGATTTAAAGTTTTCAGCATGAAGGTCCGTCATGGATTATACCTAGATATTGGATTGTTTCTCAGCTTCTGTGGAGTGTTTCCATGAGTTCTTCATCAGTATTGTTGCTATTATTATATAGGAAGGCTAATCATATTTGTATATTTATTTTTCAGGATGCCACATTGCTAAAAGAGTGGGTCATTTCTTTTGTTGTTGTTTTCTTTTCTTATTATTGATTTTTATTGAGCTCTACATTTTTCTCTACTCCCCTTCCCCTCAACCCTCCCCCAAGGTCTCATGCTCCCAATTTACTCAGGAGATCTTGTCTTTTTCTACTGTCTACTTCCCATGTAGATTAGATCTGTGTAAATCTCTCTTAGTGTTCGCATTGTCGTCTAAGTTCTCTGGGATTGTGATTTGTGGGCTGGTTTACTTTGCCTTATGTTTAAAAACCACTTATGAGTGAGGACATGTGATAATTGTCTAATGGGTCTGTGTTACCTCACCCTGTCCCTGTAGATTTTTTTTTAATGCTTTTTCTGATAGTCTGAATTCTTAGGACACATTTGCAGCTATAACACAAATGACACGCAAATGAGAAAAGGGTGTTTTCCATTCAGCTAGAGTTAATCTCCCCTAAAGGTGCAGAAAACACAGAAGAACAGAAGACTTCGGGACCCTCCATTTCTGAATAAAAAGCAAATAAACAATATATATGAGTACCTGGCTTGTTCTGGAAGACTGGTAGTTCTTAAGTTCAAAGAATTTACATCAAATGGAGCTTATTGAGATTGTTTCAGAGCTCCGCTTTCCCTTTCGTGCCTGTGGAGGGATCTGTCTGCTCAAAGTTGGAATTCCCCAGGGAACAGTTTCCCACCATATCTCACTGAACTATATACTGTGATTCTTTTAAAGAAGTGGAAGATGAATCACTATGTAATTTCTTTAAAGGCTTCAAGTTAAGTCAAATAAAATTTATGAGTTTTATTATTTGCAATAGGTCATCTAAACTGAATTAACTAAAGATTTAATAAATATATATTTTACAATATTTATTTTGTATTTATTTATATGTATATGTGTACATCTGTGTGAGTGTATGCCAAGTGTGTGTGGCTTTTCAAGAAAGTCAGAAGAGGTTGGTGGATCCCATGGAGCTATCATTACAGGTGGATGTGAATCTCCTGGCAAGGGTTCTAATAACCAAACTCAGGTCCTTGGCAAGAGCAGCACATGTTCTTAACCTCTGAGGCATTTTTTCATACCCTATGTTTTATTTATTGTAAGTTTTATGATTAAGAACATAACTTGTATACCACTAAAACTAAAGTATTATAATGTGAATATAATAAAATACTTATGAAATATAACTTCATATATATAATAACTTCACTTTGAGAACTTTTCCCTTAAGGAGAAGTCAAAATTCTCCTAAGCACTGTAGGCATTTTTGAGTTAAATGTGAAGAATTATCAGAGTGTGCTCCTGTTCTCATATACTTAATAAGAGGCATTTTTGTTTTTCAAAAATTGACAAAGGAGCAATAAAGCCATTTAATTGTAGCTCAGTCACATTGTTTACTATTTATCGTGAGCTACCTAGACAGTCATAAATTATCTTTGCGCATTGTGTTTACAATTTTGATAGATTATTAATATGATTAAATACTAAATTATCTTCCATTTTTCTTTGCTTCCCAAATGTGGGACTGGTAATATGTTAAAGAAAAAAATTAGTTCTTGAATGCTGCAAGCTTCCCTGTTCCTTTGGAAAATGAGTGAGCCTCTGTGATAATCTTGACTGCCTGTTCTTGGAGCTTTTTTCTAGAAAGTTAAAGCCTGAAGGAACCTATATGACTTGCTTTCAAATCACCTAGAAGTAAATGTTCCTCATACTTCCACACATCCAACACTGTGCACAAACTTTCCCACATCCAAAGATGGATTAAAACTATCCATATTAGATCTAAGACCATAAAATATCATTTCTCAGTTTTCCTCTTCTGAAATATGAACAACCAATGGCAATGTGCCAGATTTACTTATCAAAGTAAATTGAGAAAGATGTACTGATTAGAAGAGTCCAGGAAACTATAAAAACATGGATGGCTGGTCATTCTGAGTGTTCCTCTGAGACCAGAGAACACAGCACCTTGTTTCTAGTTGCCTAATTCTCTGAGATCCAAGTAATTGTGATCACCACGATAATACATGCTTCATGTTTAGTCTGAACTCAACTTTCTTTCCGTCACACTCTAAAGGTAGATTCCTACTTTAGGATCCTGATTCCTAGAACTGGGAGCATCTATTTACTTTTGGGAAAATAGTTTCACTGCAAGACCAGTCGAGCTTTGCTCCCATTCTTTTGTTTTCTTCCAGTTCAGTACTGCCTTTGGCCCTTAATTTTGTGAGCCCGTCGGAGGAGTTTCTTCAAAGAGAAGCAGATGTAGACACAGCAATTATCTCTCTCCTACCTGTGTAGTGAGCTGGTGATGTTTAAAGGTCACCTTCACCTGGCCTCCTGATGGAAACTAGGTTTGACACGTTGTTTTCAACACCGTGGAAGGTTTTCTTCTCCACACCACTGAAAGCAACTTTATCAGTTTCCAACACAGAGGATGTGTCATTCTCAGTGGATGACAATTTTCCCTGTTCCTTTTGTGGAGAGGAGTGTTTTGCATGGATCTTCTCACCAGCAAAGGCTGTTCCATGGACATCCACTTTCTGGTCCTAGATTCCAAGTAACTACTTTCTTTCTTTCTTTTTTTTTTTATCTTATGTACCTAGGAGCCCAACATGAACTGTACCAGTCAAGACATTAAGCATTAGACGAACTCCATAAGGGAACCTTGATGTAAGTTCACAGTTCTTACTAGAAACACATGAAGGGCTTTATACCTCATATATGTGAGCGCTCCTTTAGCTCTTCCTGTCTGCTTAGCTCTCTGACTTTTATTCTTTCTACTTTAGGACATGGATAAAGTTGATTCCATTTGGTTAAAAGATGAAAAGTGAGAATCGTGGTGCTTAAATTCCAGAATCGTGAAGATTTTCTGATATACAAATACATAGTTTTATTTACATTTAACAGATCATGCACAATTTGAAATATGGGAGAACATTTTGATAGATAAAAGTGATTTGCTTTGGGCATAAAAACAAGTCTATGTTGTGTTCTCTGCTCCATCATTATGTAGAAACCATGTTACTGCAATATGGAAGAATTAGTTTTACTTTTTATTATTTAGACCTATTAAATTCCATAATGTAATTCTGTGGATGTGGCAAACTGCTTTTGTTTGATAAATTGTTCGAGATTACAAAACTTAAAAAATATAATTAACCAAATTAAATTTTAAAATAAGCTATCACCTCAAAGGCTTGATAATAAAATTTTTATAACAATAGTCTAAAAGAACAAAATGAATTGAATTAAATTGCAATGTTAAATTTCCAACTCACCTATAGTATAACATAACATTAGAATGACTAATAAAATACTTTTGATATTGAATACATTTAATAAGAGAAAGGTATTGCCAATTACAGCTAAGCATGTAGAACAGCATCATTGAACAATCTATGCTTATGGGCAAAGGCATGCATACATGTTGCTTATAAATTTTAATGTTGCTAAAGTAATTTAAAGTGAACAATCATAGCGCTGAAGAGAGACTGAGCAGTGGTTAAGAGCCTGTGTTGCTGTTTCAGAGGAGAGCAGTTCAGTTCCAAGCACCCATGGCAAATGACTCACAACCACCTTTAACTCCAGCTCCAGCAGGTACAATGCCATCTTCTGGGCTCCTGAATACACATGTATACATGGAGAGACAGATACATAAATAATAACCACGTTAAACTTTTAAAAACGGTTACTTACAAAATGCTATTTACCAGACACCAGTCTTTAGACTTTCTAACTCTCATCTGTCATTACAAATGAAATAATTACTTTGCTCAAAACTTTTAAAACTATAAATATTTAAAACAATATTATTAATAGCATACTATAAATATAGATACAAGAAAATCAATATGGTTGATTTTTAAAGGGTATTTTTAAAGTAGTAAATTTAATGAGACTCACATTTATATACTTTGATAACAACTGATATTTTCAGTAATATTCAGAGGTAAATTATTTTCTAATTGAATTATTATCCTATGTATGTATATAGTTCGCACATTCTTCAAAATGTATTTAGATAAATTAAAAGTACTCCATACTTGCCCAAGCAGTATTTTTTTTCCTCATAAGACTGTGAGCTACTTTCAAAACATTGAGATTGTTGACCAGAGTTCCCTTAAGACACCATTTTTAGCTCCTAGTCCAAAGGAAAGAAGCTATGGATTCCACCCATCACTGTACCATGTAAACAAGTTCCTCAAAATCAGCTCAGGCCATACCCTACAAGTGTTGCCTCAGAACCCCACAGACATTACCTACAATCCTGTGCCTTAGAGTCAGCCTCAGCCTATGGCTGTGTGCCCCAGAACCCACAGCCATACCTGCACGTGTGTGCCTGAAAGAGCAATTCCCGTTAATGAATAGTGATTGACTACATTTTCCTCCTGAGACACTATTTCCAACAATGGGCTACATCTATGAAAACAAGGTTGTTTTTCTAAGGAGGCTAGCATTTATAATATGTTTAACTCACCATCCAGTAAAACAGAGAGGTTATATGGACACGCTACTTCAATCAGTGTGGTTATGTAGACACGCTACTTCAGTCAGTGTGGTTACTTAGACATACTACTTCAGTCATTGTGATTACATACACACGCTACTTCAATCAGTATACTTACTTAGGCACACTACTTCAGTCATTGTGGTTATGTAGACATGCATCTTCAATCAGTGTGGTTACATAGACACATTACTTCAATCAGGTGGGAAAACACAGGTTTTGTTGTTTTAGAAAACACAATTGAAGAACAATGTAATGTGATTTTTCTGTTATTGGCAGATAGATTAGTTGTGAATGTAAGACGTTTGACTCTTTCTTCCTAAAAAGAATGAACTTAAAGCGAGGTCACCCAGCGGTGCTTTCACCATATGTTAGGGTGTGACAGAATGAGAACGCTTATAGCTCAAATTAAAACGTCTCATCACAGGCTGAATCCCATGTGATTTAAAAATGGAAAAAAAAAAAGACAAGGTCAGAGAAATGTTGCTCCTTGAACAAGCTGTCAAGCTGCCTCCAAGGGAAGGTGTCCAGATGACTTCTGTATAAGGAGAGTAACTCACTTAAGTGATGGGACAGAGCTGGAACGTGCTTTTAATAAGCTCAACCAGGACTGATGAGCAACGTTGTCCTCCTCCTGCTGGGAGTGAGAATATAAGATTTCTTGTCAGTTATGTTCAGTTCTCTCCACAACACCAAATTTCTAATACAGAATTCAAGAGTTTACATATTACAATTTAAAAGTCACATATGATTTAGCTGAGTAACAGCGGCTACAAAGACAAGTAGTCTAATAAGTTCTTGTTAAAAAACACCTTGGGACCAATAAGACAGCTAAATGGATAAAGATGCTTGCTGCTAAGCATTAAAAACTGAATTTGATCCCTTAAACACATGGAAGAAGGATAGAAATGATTCTTGTAATTTTTCCTCCAAATCTGCTCCTAAAAGTAAATAAGTAGATAAATAAATAGGTGTAATTAATTTTTAAAGTGAAGTACCTCATCTTGTAAATAAATGTTTGCTCCGGTGTGTCTCCTCTCAGTCTGTTGTTTGAGATGAGATGTGTTAATGTTGTCTCTTTTCTCACTGCTTTTAAAGATCATGGTCAAAGGGTTTGAGTATTTGTCTCAAAGATAAAATTTAGTCTATTTTGTATCTTGTTTTGCTGCTTTGTTTAGAAACAAAATCTTGCTACATAACTAAGAACAGCCTTGAACTCAGGATACAAAATCTTTCTGCCTCAGCTTCCCAAGTGCTGTGATTACAGTGACTAAACCCCAGCCTTGCTCACTTCTATTCGCTCGCGCGTTTGAAACTGAATTGTAAATTTACAAGGCAGCGACACCATTCCGCATGTATAGCCCTAGGAGTTCATGGCTAGATGCTGTAGCTTTTCACAGGAGAGAGGCTTTGAGAACTGCACGCTGCCACGATAGTCTAGTGTCTGACATGCAGTGTTCTAGCCACACATGAAATCTGTATAATCTGGGAAATAATTTTGGTTTCTGCTTTATTACCATCAGCTATTTTATTTTAACAAGTCTTTTATAAACCTAGAGCTTAAAAATAACAAGACAGAAGTAATAATCTAGGAAAAATAAACAAAAAGAAACTTTCAATGATTAAATACTAGAGACGATGAAAAAATCCTGTGGTATTATCTAGCATATTATATTATATATTATATTATATGCTGGATAATATATATCTATTATATATAGATATATATCTATTATATATAGTACCAAATAAAAAATCACTTAGTATTAGTATGTTATATAAAAGAGAATTGATTTTTTTTTCATCAAAAGAAGAAAAAATTTGAAAAAAATAAGTCTTGTGCATATACCCAAAAGTTGTTCAGTCATAGCACAAGGACACTTGCTGTCTCCTGATTTTCTTGTCAGGATCTTGACGCTCCCTTGCTCATATAATCCCTTCTCCCTCTCTTTAACTGGACTCCTGGAGCTCCTCTGCCTAGTGCTTGGCTGCAGATCTCTGCATCTGCTTCCATCAATTACTGGATGAAGGTTTTATGATGATAATTAGGGCAGCTACAAATCCGATTACTGGAGAGGTTCAGTTCAGGCGCTCTCTGCACTATTGCTAGGAGTCTTAGCTGGGGTCATCCTTGTAGATTCTTGGGAATTTCCCTAGCACCAAGTTTCTCCCTACCCCTGTAATGGCTCCCTCTATCAAGATAGCTCTTTAGTTGCTCTCCCTCTCTGTCCCTCCCCCAACAGGACCATCCTGTTCCCTTATGTTCTCATTTCCCATCCCCTCCCCTCTTCCCCGTCCCCCCAGTTTGTCCAGGAGATCCTATCTGATTTCCCCTTCCTAGGGTGATCAATGCAAGTCCCTCTTTGGTTCTTCCTTTTTCCCTAGCTTCTCTGGGACTGTGGATTGTAGCCTGGTTATCCTTTGCTTTACATCTAATATCTGCTTATGAATGAGTACATACTCTATTTGTCTTTCTGGGTCTGGGTTACATCACCCAGGATGATTTTTTTTTCTGGTTCCATACATTTACCTGCAATTTCCTGATGTCATTGATTTTTACCACTGAGTAATACTTCCTTGTATAAATATACCACATTTTCTTAATCCATTGTTTGGTTAAGAGGCTTCTAGGCTGTATCCATCCAGGTTCTGGCTATTGTGGATAATGCTGCTGTGAACATAGTTGTATTGCAAGTAAGATATCAAATAAGATGGCAGGATTAATATTAACGTATAAAGAAGGACGGATATTTATTTCAAGTACTCCACTGCAGATCATTAACTGTATTATCAATTTATGTGCAAGTTTCAGAGGATTTATAGATGCTTTGATGGCATTGGTTGGTTATTCAAGGATCGGTGCCAATTTGGAGAGAGCTGAAATCCCTGGACTTTCTTTGGTACCCATTTTTTTCCTACAGAGGTCCTCTGATTAGAACAACTTCCATACCACTAGCAATGGTGTCTGGACGCTCCCATGTAAACTGAGAGTGCTGAGCCACATTTCCATCCTCAGAACTGCCAAGGAGGACAATTTATGTCTTTTGTCGTCCAAAAGTCTATGGAAGTTTTGTAAGAGGATCTTTCCTCTTTAGTTTACCGCTGCTGCTGTCTTCCTAAAACTCTTGATAACTCACCAATCACCTCTCTGTTTAAACGAGGGTTCTGCTCCAGGGACCAGTAAATGTTCATCAAGCATTCCTAAGCATCACTGGGCAAGCATCCATCTAGTCATCAAAATTGGACCAAGAAAGAAACCAGTCCTCTATGTAGGTCACTGTCTGTGTTCTTTTGAAGGAAATTACACAGAAGGTATTTAGGAAAGACTATTGATTTTCAAACTTCTGCATGTGATAGAATTATCTTAAAATAAAAAAGGAATACATAGTATTTTCAAAGACCCCAAGTGGCAAATGCTGATTTTAGATATTTCTCTTAGGACTGCTGACAAAATAATTCTGAGGCTGAGGACTAATACGACTCTTCAAGAAAGTGTTGTGTCAAGTCTAGGCTGCATACTTCATTCTACAAGTTGATTCTTAGCTGCATGTCTTCAGCTGTCTCAGACCCAAGTGGGGGTTGACAGAAGAGCTTCATTTTTGTGTCTGTCAATCTTGAGTTTCATAAGTGGACGGAGGAAAAGGTAGTGCCTATATTTTATCCCATTCCAGAGTCAAATGGGGGTGACTCTGGAATTAATCACAAAGAAGAAAACTTCTGTCTTATATCTCATTTGTAACATTCTTCCTGATACCTTTGGCAAGGAGGAAGTATATGTCATTGTGGTCCAAGGAATCTTTCTGTTTGTAATAGATACAATACTAATCCATATCACCATCACACACTCTGCACACTTATGAATAGTACAGAGCACTAGGCCTTACAAAAATATCCTGGATGAGGATTGTTGGGGAAAAATCCTAGGATTTGCACATTTCTCGGGATCTTTATAAGCAATTCTAGTGACCAACTAGATTTATAAGTATCTGGCATAGAAACAGCATTGAAAATCTTGCTGAGAATTCATCTATCTGCTACTTCATATATAACAAAAAATAGAATTATTTTAAATGAGAATAAAATTACACGCATCATGTTCAAATAATATTTTGATTAACCTTGTTCATGATACATAGTCAGCAATATTTTAAATAATACCTTGTTAGTAAGTATATATAAACCAGAGTGTGGGCCAATGAGATGGCTCAGCAGATGTATGTAGTTACAGCCAAGACTAGGCTTGAGTTTAATCCCACATGATGAAAGCAGAAATCTAATTCCCACAAGTTGTCATCCGACTTCCACACCATGTTACAGTGCACCATCCCCAATACATACAAAATAAATAAATCCATGTAATAAAAGATAAATTCAGAGTAGTGTTTTATTAAGTACATAGTGCAACTGTATGCCATTATAAATTTTTTCTGTGTATTTTCAAACACAAGTATACATACAAATTTGTTTACTTTTATAGTGAGTCAGTTTGAAGTAAATAATGGTCTTTAAGAATAGGAATATCTATGTATATACATGCACATAACTGCATGTGACAACAATTCACAAAAAAGGAACATACATGTGGAAGAGAGCGCGGAGTGGTAAACAGAAGGGTTTGAAGGAAGAAAGAGAAAAAAGATGTAATTAAATTGAATTTCAAAAACATAAAAGAAATAACTAACAAAATGGCAAGGAAGCAAAAAACAGAAATACACAAACATAAGAACAATGAGTGACTTATCATTAGACAAAATATGAGCAGCAAACAATGAGCCAGAATGAGCCTATAGACTCTCTTTTCTTTTACTGTACACTTGAGTTAAAAAAAAAAAAAAGAACAAGATCTATATTATTGTCATTTACTTAAACTTTTAAAATTCAAGCAGCCACATAGTCTTTTTTCAGGTCTGTCTGTCTTTCTGAGTTCCCACTGAAAGCCTTCTGTGCAGAAGCCTCCGCGGCCTTGAGGACAGAGCGGTGCACAGCAGGAGCAGACCCTGCAGCTCAGAACTTCCATCCCCCAAAGATGTCATCAATGAAACATCCCCTGACCATCGTGTGTATGGAGAGGGATGAGTTCTTCAGAGAGACTTGGGGCAGGTGACAGTTTCGTTAAACGTTAAGAAAAATAAAAATGACAAGAAGGGATCTTGGTAAACCTCAGTTGTGAGACGCCCTCGTGCACACTGGCACTACCGTGCGTGCGTACGTGCGTGCGTGCGTGCGTGCTGTGAGGCCTGAGGAAGAGAATAGATTCTAGGGACGAGGAGGAGCAGAGAGCATGTGTGGGTGTGTGATGAAGAGCAAGGTTGAGAATGGTCTCGCAAACAGGAACTAACGAGAGAGGACGCACGTCAAACCCAAGAGCTCAGTGAGAACTGAGCACAATGTGACAGGAAGCTGCAGAAGGTAGAGACAGGCAATTATGTCATGAGCAGAGGTTCCAGAAAAGACCATTTCAGCTGTATCTCGAGTGACTCAGAGGGAGATGAAATGCTTCCCCCAGGAGAATAGTTATAGAAATGCCTCTCTGGTCCAGGAGAGGCTATAGCTTTGCCCTTAGAGATGGCAGGGGAAGAAGAAGGCAGAAAACTTGTAAACAGGTTTTAGAGGTTAGTTGACCAAATTGAGTAAAAGAGCACGAGAGGGGCAAAATACAACTGTGCCTTTGGGTTTGTGTGACCCTGTGTCAGCCACCCACAAAATATTTATAGTTTTCCAAGATGTTCCAAGATGAGGGTCTGGAGGCGATGACTCAGCGTTTAAGTTGAACACTCACTGCTCTTACAGAAGATTCAAGTTCAGTTCCTAACACCCACATCTGGTATCTAACAGCTGCCTGTCATGGTAGCTTCAGGAAATCCCATTCTGATCTCTGGGAGCATCTACCCTCTCATACACATTCCAAAACAGAAGCACATAGTTAAAAAAATAAATCTTAAAAAAAATTCTTCTTTGATGTTTATTCCTGGCATAAGATGTGTTTGTTTAAATCTACCTTATGTATTGAAATAGTGGTGGACATGTTGAAATTATACTTAGGAAAGCAGAAGTCCTCCTGTTTTTAATAAATACACCTTCAAGGACTCTTTTTAAGATTTTTTAGTACAGTAAGAAAAGCCTCAAAGATATATCAAAGACAATTATCATGCAAAAGTTTCTTTCCCAAACTTCAAGTTCTTATACTCCTTTGAGCAAATAATTTGTTGACTGATGATAATGTATTCACAGATGTGTCTCAGTTAAGATGGAAACTTAGCTTTGGACCCTCTAAAATGGAAAAGACTGTTGTCTTTAAAATATATGTTTATATATGCATTTCCAAACTGACAGGTACTTAGAGAAGAGCACAGGGACTAACTGGTAATTTACTGAGTGTGAGGATCACTTATCTCTGTGAGTAATGAGGGCCTGCAGTCCAGGGTGTGGGTGGGAATGTTCCACACCACACAATGGTAATGATAGCTCATCAGGTGGGGTGGAGGGGTGGGTCTGTGCCTCCGTGCAGCCTAAGGCACAGTGGCACTTTGCTGAAAGGTTACCATGTGTGTGCAGGAGAAGGATGCAGCAGCCTTATATTAATTGCAATGTTGTGTGTTAAAATAAGTGCTGGGCATTCCCAGTGGATATTTTAAGAGAGTGTAAGTGACTATTATGCACAAACGCTTTTAGAGAAACCACTTCCTCCTTGCTGAAGGCATGAGGAGGCTGTGGCTTCCTGGCTCTAAAAAGTATTTCCCACAAGTATTTCAGGATCATCCTATGAACTGGAACCACTGGATTCCTCCTGACTCTCTAAACCTTTCTATTTGCTTATCACAAAAATTAATATAGTAGTGTTTACAGAAAGGAGCTATGAGAACAATAAAATATCATACATAATAGTGTTAAAACATTTTAACCTATGTTAAGCTAATCTTACATCTAGGTAGACACACATATTAAAAGAAAAAACCAAAAATCCTCTAAAAAGGCATAACATAGCATTTGCTAATACCTTTGTCAGCAGTGCTGAAGACCGACAGTTTTCAGTGCTGCAAGGCACACAGGCTCCGTGGTTTCAAGAAATATTATTTGTAATTCTTGCTCCTCTACTTAATTAGATTCAGTACTTATAAATAGGCATGATAAACTTACTGATGAAATTTATAGAAACCCTCTCTAAGTCCTAAGGCACTTGAAGAAATAAAGCATTACTTTGGATAAACAGAGAAAGCTTTTTTTTTTTTCTTTCTTTCTTTCTTTCTTTCTTTCTTTCTTTCTTTCTTTCTTTCTTTCTTTCTTTCTTTCTTTCTTTTCAAAACAGGGTTTCTCCGTAGCTTTGAAGCCTGTCTTGGAACTTGCTCTGTAGGCCAGGCTGGCCCTGAACTCACAGAGATCCTCCTGCCTCTGCTTCCCAAGTGCTGGGATTAAAGGCGTGCACCACTACTGCTGGGCTGAAAGCTTTGTTTTTAAGGAAAGAACTTACATTATTGTATTTAATCATTCTTCATAGCTAAGAAAATTACACAATATGTATGAAGCAGAGTACAACGATATTGTATATGCATGCATTATGGAATAACTAAATTAAAAGAACGAACTTGTCCCTGATCTCACATTTTTATCTTAATTTGCTGACTATGAGTATCATGTACTTGCCAAATAATTATCAAATTTACAGTATGTCATTTGCTACAAATAAAATGTCCTGCGTGAGAGTTCTGAAATGTGTTCTGCCTGTCTAACTAAAACTGTGATTATTCTGTGATGAACTTCCCCAGGTTCCAACAACAAGCACAGTGCTCTTTTTTTTATGACCTAGAAATTTAGATTCCACAGGTAAGATAGATCATACAGCATGTGTTTTTTTTATATTTGGTTTATGTAATTTATTACAATAAATTTAATAATTTCCCTCTTACTTCATCCATGCTGAACCAAATGACAGAATTATTGTTATTTAACTCCAAATTGTATGTATTAACCAAACTTTCTTTAACAATTCAAGATATAATACCTTAGGTTGCCTGCTGTTTATAATGCTGCATAGATTATAGAAGCCCTGAGCTGAGCATCTTCAGATTCACAAAGCAGCAGAGAAGATGCAATCTGTAGACTGAGAGTATTCATAAACCTCATGTACAAGGAGCTCAATTCAGTAAATGTATAAGCAATTTTACATATATATGCCATAATTCATTGTAACACTTTACAAAGGACCTCATAGACTTCTCTATAGAAGATACACACCTGGCCAAAAGATAAGTTTAAAAAGAGCTCGTGGTGCCAACCATAATTGGCATGCAAATCAATACCACCATAAACATTGCTACAGACCTGGTACCATCAAACAGATGAAAACAATGAATGAAACCTGCGGGTATGGAGTAAGAAAGTGAACCCTTGCAGGCTGTTAGGGATGCTGTTAAAATGATCATATTGGGCAATGAAAGGGAAATTTATTTTAAATACATTAAAACTAGAGATGCTATATGAGCCAGCATTCCTATTACTGGGTATATTACAAAATGAAATCATTATGTAAAATAGACAATCATTTCTAGGTGAATAATTTATGTAAAGGAAATCCCTTACTTAGTCTTTTTACTTGGGAAGATGAAGCTTGTTGCTGGCTGTGTAAATTATCTTCCTGTTATTACTATGCTGTTGATATACAACAAGTAAACCATGGTTGCACTGTATCTTTAGCTACTCTATAAAGAAAAACCAAAAAGAATTTAAAAACTCTTATATACTGAGACATTGGAAAGATTACAGCTGGGTATCCTGAAGACATCCAGGTAACTAACTCTTCGAACATCAAGACGACCAAGTGACTTTTGTAGGTCGGCAGTGAATTCTTAAATTTTTGGTGAACTCTTTTTAGAAATCTTTTACATTTCTGCAATAAGTTGGGTGGGAAGTGCAGATACTTTTATCGACTCACAAATGTCCACATTTCTCTCGTGTTCAATGCCATGTGCCAGAGTAGACTACCTGGCTTAACTAATGAGCTGTCACTGACACATTATCAGTGATGACTTGGGTTTTTCATTGTATGATCCACGCCAGTACTTACAGTCTCTTAAAGGATTATTTAACAACCTTAAATTTTTTTTTTTACTATACCTGTTAATCTTTCCAGCTCTTTAAATCACTGAGATTAGATCAGGAGGACTTATGGAGAAAATTTAAACACATATTACTAAGGGCAGGGACCCAACTGAAAAGATCACTGGACTGTATTATTCTACTTACAATGACATCCTAGAGTGGGCAAAACTGTGGAAAGCATAAATGCTATCAGCTGCCAGTGATTAAAAAAGAGGGAGAGATTCATAGATTTAGCAAAAAAGGAAGTTTATTTCATTATCTTAATATTTATTTTTTATGTTTTCTTTTATTTCAAAAAATAATTAATTAAAACACAATTGAATTTTTTGTTTCCTCCCGTCAATCTCTCCCATGATCCCTCCTCCTCCCTCTCAGACAGATGGCCACTTTTCTTTATCATTGTATTACACACACACACACACAGATGCATAAAAATATAAATACAATCTGCTGAATCTGTTTAGTGTTGCTAACACATCTGTGATTTCAGGACTGACTGCTGTTATTAGATAACCAATTAGGGTTCTGGTCCCTGGGGAGGACTGATTCATCTTCTCTCAGCAGTCTCTAATTGCCCGGAGTTCTCTAAGTGTAAGGCTCTGGGAGTTTTTTTTTCTCTTCCACATTTTATTTGTGTATATTCAACTTTGAAGGACACCTTGCTGATTTCTAAGTTCAGTAGTTGTAGAGAAAGTAATGAAAAACATCCACATTCAGATTTTTATATGGATATAAGTTTTCAATGAATTTGGGTAAATACTGAAGAGTACAATTGCTGAACAATATAATAAGAATCTGTTTAATTTTATCAAAAAAATCAAAACAAAGCAAAACTGCAGAGTTGTATATCGAAGTAAATGTACCATTTTGCATTCACAAGTCAATCTAGCTTTTACACTGAACTCTTTTCTTTACTGGTCACCTTTCAGTGTAGAACAACACCTATCAATTTGATCACCCAAGAACACAGACCCTTCCTGATGGGTTTGCCCAAACTATTGTAGGTGGCAACACAGGAAAGAATTGATTTACAAGGATCACAGTCCTGCAGAAAGGAGCTGATGAGGAGACAAACGAAAAAAAACAGTGGCTCACTGGAGGAAAACTAATGGGAGCCAAGATAAACACAAACGCCTTGGGCATCCTTGGTGATCCTGCAAGGATAAATGATTGTTACAGCCACATAGGCTCTCTGGGAACACAAATAAATTTTGTTACATTTTAAACCGCTAGAAATTGCTTTGTGATTTTTCTAATTTATTTTTAAAGATATGTGTTTTTTTTTCCTCTTAATAGACCGCTGAGCAACTAACTCCGTAGCTTGTAAATCTCATAGTCTATTGATACAAAGTTTCTCAAATGTCCAAGCCTTATATCTCCCTTGCATTTCAGCCGTCAGAGTCCAGCAAAGCCCATTCCTCCTGAGAAAACATCACACTGCAATGGTAAAGACTGGAACATTCATAAGCAAGTCCGATATGGATCATCCCAAACCATTTGTAGATACGCGTTAGCATGCCAGAGTGTACCTGAAAGAGGGCCTGCCTCCACAGATCCTCCAAAACTTAACATCTGCCATCAGTGAAGGGCATTCTGTGCTCAGCCACTAAAGGTCTAGACAGGTACTAGCTGTTCAGCTCCAAAGAAAATGTAAAGACAAAGTAAAAGAAGTAGAGGCAGAAGCCTTAGGCGGATAGATCACAGATGGCGGGTCTACCTTATCTCCTCACTGCTCAAACAGGAGGGTGGCTGATACGGTACAGGACCCAGACTCAAAAACCAGCTAAATAAAGGCTCTTCAAAACTTCTCAGTCTCCTGACTGCACCAGAAAAATAGCTTTATTATAATCTGGTCTCCAAGAGATGCTCCTCTGGGTTTTCATCCTTGATAAATGTTTCCCAGAGATTATCATGACATCGCCAGTCCTCCTGTCCTCAACACCATTCACTTTTAATACTTTGGCTTTTTTTATTTGTTTTGTTTTCCTTTTGTCTTTAATTTGTGGTGATTTGGAAGTAACTTATTAAACTTTGGATTAAGTAGTGAACAAAGAAACAACACTTTATATTCAAAGGTTTTCATTAAAAGTTATTTATATTCAAAGGTTTCCTATTTATTCAGTACTATAAACATGTGCTAGAAAATGAACATTTTAGTTTTATTTTAGCCTAGAAACCTTAGCAAGATTGAAATTTGATTTTTCAGATTTCAAAAGTATTTATCATGCCATCCTTCCTTAGGTCTGTTGGATAAAGAAGAGATTGTGAAATATTTCTTAGTCCAAAGACAAGTATTTAACGTGAGATGACATTGTAAGTAATTAATGATGGATGTATTTTGTCCTTATATGTTGTATTATATTTTTTTGAGCATTATAGATAAAATATATTAACTTATTACTTATAACTATTAACAGTTAGTATGAATATATGTACATATATGCATACACACACATACACATATTTATATTTATATTAACTTCCCCCAATCCAATTTCCCTTTTTATTCTCCACTCACATGGAAAGCAACAGGCAATTAATGACTGTTGTGAGGACAACCATGAATGATTTTGATTCACTATAATAATAATAATCCAATTATTTTAGACTCTGAATCTTTGTATTTTTACTGTAGTCATACAATAGATGTTTCAACATCTTGAACATACATAACCTTTCTCATTAATTGCCTGGTACTATACTTACCAGGTTCTCCTAGGGTTTGCAACATTAACTTTTATACTTGTTTTATTCACATACCTAGGTTAATTTTTTTTTATCTAAAAGTTTTATGCTACCTTGGGAAAGGTAGATAGTTATTTTTTTCCCTCATACATCTCAAATGAGGCAGTTGATTCTCTTCTGATAACTCAAGGCTTTACTGATTAATTACTTAAAGCTTATTTGTACTATGGATCACATGGGATAAGGCGGTCAATGAAAGTGGGATTTCAGTAACATATTTCTGAGTAATAAACCAAACAATCTGAAAGAACTAGGCATTAACAATTTGAATACATGAGTAAATTGTAAAAATGGAAGTGTGGTTTGCAAACCTTTAAATATTAATGCATGTTTCAGATTTTAGTTATCTCCGCAAGTGCAGTAACTCTTGTTGATGCTGACAGAGGCTGACACTGGTTTCATGTCTCTGCAATAGCCATGCCTTTCAGAGCATTTCTCACTGTGCCCTTTGCTCAGTTCAGCGGTGACAGCTTTAAAGCAATCTGTGTGTTCTGTGGCAGCGTTCGGTCATAGACTTGGAAAAACCAGTCTCCTGAAAGTCTGTGCTGTGATTTTGTTCATGTGTACCACATGGTCCAATGAGAATTAAAATTCAGAATGAACTTTTAAGTCTAGAGACAAAGAACCCTGTAGCAGTCAAGGATTTTCTTTTCCTTAGCAGAATATTCATTGGGCAATCTTTCCTCTGCTGTCACTACCCTAACACCATAACCATGAGAGTTAATATGTCAACTTGACAGGGTCAAAAATTAACTGGGGAACCAGCCTCTGATAATGTCTGTCTGGGACTAAGTTGGTGGGGTTACTGGTAGTTGGTAAATTTCTATTAATTGGTAAGAACCTATGGACTGACATTTTTTTTTTTTTTTTTTTTTTTTTGGTTTTTCGAGACAGGGTTTCTCTGTGGCTTTGGAGCCTGTCCTGGAACTGAACTAGCTCTGTAGACCAGGCTGGTCTCGAACTCACAGAGATTCGCCTGCCTCTGCCTCCCGAGTGCTGGGATTAAAGGCGTGCGCCACCATCGCCCGGCTGGACTGACATCTTGAAGTAACCATAGCCAAGGAAGGGAGCTGAACATTGACACATTCATCTTCTTCTGCTTCAGGACTGTGAATGCTACACTGTGAACTGGTTCAAGTTCCTGCCCACTTGATTGTTCCACCATAAGGGACTTGACCCTAGAACTGTTGGACAAAATAAACCCTCCTTTTTAAAAGCTGCTGGTATTGGAAAGTTTTTACAGGAAAAAAAATTGTACAGCTAGTAGAAATTTCATAGTCAGTGTTCTGAAACCCCAGGGGAACATCAACATTCAAGGCTGATTTTGGAGTATAGGTTGATGGAAAGTGTGCTCACCGTCTAGGCAGGTGTTGATTTAGTGCTGCTGTTTACTCTTGCACTCAAATTTTGCACAGTGCCTGCTGGGTGCAGTGCCTCGGTAATGCTTTAATTGGGGAATAACTTCATCACTTGTAACATTTGGTCCACCCTGGTGTAGACTAGTCCATGAGTGCATAGTTTGTCTCCCGTAATCACGTGTGGAAGATATGACCTTGGCTGCCACTGCCTGGGGGAGGGGTAGATCCATGTACACTGTGTGCTTTAGAAGCTAACATGATACAAGTGTCATCAATTTCCTCTCCATCTGTAGGGAAAGGGTACATGTGGGCAGAACTTGTGCATCTCGTGTCTCTTTGAACACACTTGGAGAGTAAGAGGCTAGATGAAGCTTTTATAATGAGTCTCACTTGGTATATATACATCTCAAGTTGCTTTATTTATCAAAATCCTGAGGTTTAGAGGATTTCAGATACATAAATGTTTATATTTAAATAGAGCCTATTTATTCTAAAGATATGCCAGAAGTCTAAAATTCATTATCAGACATTTTACCAAATAAGAATTGTTTTATTTAATTTTTATATAATATATTATCATGTTTTCCCCTCCTTTAGCGCTTTTCAAATCCTCTCCAACATCTGACTTATCCAGCTTTTCTCTATCTCTCAATCCTTCTCTCTCTACACACACAGACACACACACACACACACTCACATAAACACACACATACACCAGCGCACATTATTCCCAAACAAACAAATAAAAAGATCAAAACAAATGAACAAAACTCAATATGATGAAAAGAAACCAGAACAAAAAGTTCACGAAACAACAACCAGATGGTGGTAGCACATGCCTATAATCCCAGCACTTGGGAGGCAGAGGCAGGTGGATCTCTTTGAGTTCAAGGCCAGTCTGTTTACACGAGGTAGTCCCAGGACAGGATCCAAAGCTACAGAGAAACCCAGTCTTGAAAATTCAAAACAACCACAATAAAAATCCCCAAACCATAGGAGCTGCCCTAGAATGTGGTGAATATCCCAGTGACCCTCCATTGGAGAAAACCGATTTTCTTTTCTCTTGGTGGGACTTTATCTGATTTGAACCTGCAAGCATTTATTAAAAGAACCATCTGTTAGCAAATACACCAGAAACTTCAGTGTCTGATTGATTGATTGATTGATTGATTGATTGAGACAGGTTTTCCTAGACGCCATGGCTGGTCTAATACTCAATCCTTTTTCTTCAGCCCCCTGAGTCTTAGAATTAGAGGTACAGAACACCCCACATCAGGCTCAGAAAGCACTTGGGTTACTAGTTCAACTATTAACCTAAAATTTGAGTGCAGTATACAAAACAAAAGGAAAACAGGTTTCTTAACAGACTTTACATCCCCAGTGATGGACAGAGAAACAAACAAGGCAAGACAGAGATATAAGAATGTGCTGAAGCCGGGCGGTGGTGGCGCACGCCTTTAGTCCCAGCACTCGGGAGGCAGAGGCAGGCGGATCTCTGGGAGTTTGAGGCCAGCCTGGTCTACAAGAGCTAGTTCCGGGACAGGCATCAAAGCTGCAGTGAAACCCTGTATCGAAAAACCAAAAAAAAAAAAAAAAAAAAAAAAAAAGGGCTGGAGAGATGGCTCAGAGGTTAAGAGAACTGACTGCTGTTCCGGTGCATAATAAATAAAAAATTAAAAAAAAAGAAATGTACTGAGGATTGTTATATGCTTGCTGTACTTTCTGATTATTCAAATATATTATGAATTTAGATAGTTAATAAAAAGACACATGCTTACCATTAGTTATATAGTCACATTATCTTCCTTCCTTTCTCTCTTTTTGGCTTCATTTTTTTATGGAAACTGGGAGAGAGCTCTACAGATCATATGGGTGGTGGCTTCCAGCGTGGCTGAAAGCAGGACAAATGACCATGTCAATGTCTCCGACTCCTTTAGATTTATAGAGCACACTGGAATGAAAAGCTTGCCTGTGTAGCCTAAAAATAATTGTGTATTTAAATGATATAAAATGATGACTATGATGAAAACAAACTTTACCTCTGAAAAAATGTGATCTTATTTTATTGTATTTTAATACTTAAACCTTTGGTTTTGTCCTTGCTGTTCAAACACTTATGACTGAGCTTGCTAGGATATTGAGTTCTCTTTTTGAATATGAAAGTGCTGCCTAGAAATAAAACAAAATGGCTAATATATTTCTAAAACCAAAAATCTCACAACTAACTCCATGTATAATATTATAGGTAAGATGATTTTGAAAATAATCTTTAAGACAATGAATATTAACATATCACAGACACATTAATTTTAATGTTAAGAAATTTTCAATTATTTAAGCTCAATTTAGTATTAAATACTGAGCAATAAAAAGCGTACTACCTTTGAGATATTATAAAATATATGTTTAAAATAACAAAAGGAGAATGAGAATAATTTAAAAAGCATCTTCTGAAGTACATTAGACTGTTTATTCAAGAGCTTATTTTCTGGACAGTGAAGTATAAAACAGTTTGCTGAAAGTAATGTACAAAATAATACTTTTAAGATAGAAAGAACAAAAATAATCACAAAGACACAGAGACATGTAATATGACAGCTGAAAAGTTTGACAACAAAAAATGGGACACAGTAAAAAGTCATAAGACTAGGTGAGATGGGAAATAAAGCCATGGCTTAGGCACCAACAGATGCCTGCATTGCCATACTTTTGTGGTTAACCTGGGGTCAGTGGTCAGCAGAGATGTTCTGTCCCCCCATAAATGCTGGTGTCACAGGCACAAGGGAGAGAGACAGATCGGACTGTGATTATGGGACGATACCTTAGGCACATCAAGATGAAAGAGACGACTGGAAACACTGAAACCTTTAGGCTGACCCATAAGGGCAGTGCCGCAGTTAAAGCTGGCGTTATCCACAGCATGGGGGAATGTCACCGTGCCAGGGCCTAGGTGAGGGACAAGACGGAAATATGAGGAATCATGAGGATGCATTGATGTGAACATTGTTAAAAATACTATTACAGTGCTCCATTGTGCCATCCTGTGCTGCTTTGTGACATGACAATGGCAAATTGTGACGTCATATGATTAACTGTGGCATCACAATGATGGGTTGCATTATCACAGTTTTCTACTCTGCCACTACAGTGGTGCATTTTGCCCTCACAATGGTGAACTCTGACATCAAACATCTTAACTCTTCCATCACAAATCAGTGTAGTTTTCACCCTTTATCAAAGAAACTTCATTTTGCAGCAGATAGAGACAAATGCAGAGATCTACAACTGGTCACAATGCAGAGTACACTGGCCATAAGGTGCACAGCACCTGTTGATATAACTAGAAAACACTCCCTACACCCCAGATGCAGAGAATATGGATGAAAGCAGAAATATTGTAAAAAATCAGAGGAACAGTGTACCAGCTACTAGGTTGTGTTTTTGTAAGATGGGGAAGCTGCACTCAAGGAATCTCAACAGATTGGTTGCCTAAGCAAGAACTCAACAAGAACAACACCAGTTGCCATACCAACATGGATGGCAGAAAGCTCTCAAGGCTCTACCATTGCATGAAGAGTTAGAGACAGCGGCTGTAGAGAGAGGGAAAATCTGTCTTAGTCAAAGATGAGACCCATAATCGGCTATCCACTACTGAGTGGTTAGTGTTGAAATCATACTCTGAGCAATACTAGCTGATCTCAACAGGTTATAGTTTTATATTTTGTTATGGAAATTCCTTTTACCAATTGCTTTCATGTACCAGCCTTAGGAGTGGCTTCTTGTCTGTGTGCATGGAAAGACACAGGGGTCACACGTGCTCTTGGATTGTGAAGATGGCATGAAACAATGTGTGTCTGGTTCCCTGCTCCCTTGGTCCCAGCTCCGTGAATCTGTTTTCCCCGTAGCATCCATATATATATGGTTCTTGCTGCAAGTGGTATCCAATGTGGTGGTATGTGTCGCAGCACTTGGTAGGCAGAGGCAGGAGGATCTCAGTATGTTTGAGGCCAGCCTGGTCTACAAAGAGAGTCTCAAGACAGCAAGAGTTGTTATACAGGTAATATTTACTTATAAATTTATGTAATGCATTGTTTGTATATTACTTACTATATTTACTTGCACACATACACGTAACAAAAATAATGAAAGTAGAAAAGGTCATGAATGCAAGAAGGATGGAGAAACATAGAGGAGTTAGAGGGAGGGATTTAGCATAAAAAATTTGAAGGATAAAGCTCTCCGAAGTATCATTAATATCTTAGAAATATGTTATTTGTTTTGTTATTGGACTATACAATGTCATTATCAAATGTTATTACATCCTGAAAAATTAAAACAGTAAAATATATGCATGGAGCTTCCACACGTTTTCCATATTTGATCTTCAACCTGATGAAGACCTGTGACTGGGCTTTTGGAAAGGATGGGAGAAGACAAGATTGAGAGAAGGAAACTAAAATAAGCATAGGGGTTGTGTAGCCATTTCCCTGTGCTCTGAAACATTTCACCCTGGAAGTAAGCTCCCTAAAACTCAGGACATTCTGGAGGGGGCACTTCTTAGGGGTTAGGAAATATAAGTATCAAATCCACAAGGACCCTCTTCTTTAAAATTATAAAATCAATCAAGGTTCCTAAGGTAAGAGACCTATGAACTGCCGGCATCCACACGAGCTCTACAGACATTTCAAGGATTCTGCTCTTTGTGTGTTTTGTTCAATGTTGCGATGGCCTTTTAAAAACACATCTGCCTGAGATGTCCCTGTCTCCATTAGAAATTGGGTATGTACACTCCTGTAAGAAATCACAGGAAGAGTATTGGTTCACCCAGTCGAACTTGACAGTAGCCATATTTGCCCTGTTTTATCTTCCTCTCTCAGGTAAGGAGACTGTTCTTTGAGGGTCCTGTGCTTTGGGACAATCACAAATCCTTGTTTGTACCTCTAGCATGGGTCACAGTGTGTCTGGCCTGTAATAGACATTGTATAAACATTTATTGGTTTTTAATTAGAAGAAGACATTTAAAGATTCAGGGCAATGCAATAAAGTTAAATGATTTTCTAATTCTTCTGAGTTGACAACACCAATATAGCTATGTCATTTTGCTTAGGAATTTAGTCTTTACAAATCATTAGACTTAAGTACTTTTAAAAAGCTGTAAAATTCTCAGAGTCAAATACAAATTATTTGGTAATGACTACTTTGTTGGATGAGCTGTGCCATTCATTATTTTAAGCACCTTAGAAAGATTTGCACATGTTTTTTTAGATAGAAAAAAGAAATCAAGTTGATTATTTTATTTTTTTAATCTATAATATAATTACATTTATCCCCTGTCTTTCCACTCTCCAAAAACTTCCATATAAGTTTTCAAATTAGTAGTCTCTTTTTTGACTGTTATTGCATGCATACATAAATATTAGAAAATTAAGAATTAAATATATAATTATATATGGAATATATATTATATATTCTTAAATACAACCTGCTCAAACCATATAATGTTACTTGTTTGTATGTTCTCAGGACTGACCATGTGACATTTGACAGGGCAACTCATTGGTGTACTCCTCCCTGGAGAGGGACAACTTACTCACAGTTATTTATTTATTTATTTATTATTTAATCATGTGTGGTCTTATACTGGGTTGGACTTCCTGTCCTTCACAGGAGGCAGTGCTAGGTTGACATCAGATAAAAGCACTGTCACCTGCTGCCACCCGCACGTTCTCTCCTTCGAGTTTAGGATCATCTTTTATTCCTGATTTCTATTCTGCCATCTACATAAAGCTGTGTCAACTTTGCTCATTACCAGTGTTTTTTCTTATGAAACCTGAATATTTTTTTTCTATTGCTTCATTCATTGTAATAAAAAAGTGAGCCCATGAGATGGTGACAGTGACATACATTTTTGAAGCCTCTTCTGGACGGAGCCTTGTTTCCCTGGATCCTTGTTCGCTAAGCACAGTATGCTCATTTTCCTCATAACCCCACAGGTTATAGAGATCCACATTTTTGTTTGCACTGCTCACCTAATGTTGATTTGTATAGCACTGCTTCTTTCTTTTTCATGATTCTTATGCATCCATGGTTCTTAGACCCTCTTCTGTCTCTGGTTTTGCCTCAGTGTACCAGAAAATAAGGGCACAGCTGCTTAATAGATTTATTATTTCTTTATGCAAAAGAAAAATCATTCTCTTAATCTTCTGGATGCCAAATTGCTTTTAGGAGTGTGTGTGTGTGTGTGTGTGTGTGTGTGTGTGTGTGTGTGAGAGAGAGAGAGAGAGAGAGAGAGAGAATCTGTGTGTGTGTGAGTGCACATAGGTCTTATTTCTCATCCTTGCTCACCCACTCCCTGGGTCCGTCCTCGATTCCTTCATTTCTTCTTTCTTGCTTTCCTGTTCTCCTTTCGAAACGTTCTCTTTAGTCTTTGTTCTTTTAAATAGCTAGGAAAAGAACTGAATTCGATTCCTTCCACAGAATGCAGTGAATTGTCCCTCTCTGGCTGGATTTTCAAAATACAAGGGAAAGTGTTATAGAGGGAACTTATTTTGGAATTCCAGAACTCATTTACATGCATATTATGTTTTTGTCAAGGATTTAGGAAGGGCAAACATTCTCACTGATATCATATGTAGACGGAGGTCACTTTTCTCTGCAGACAAAATTCCTTCATGATATTTATTCATGAACTGGGGAACACTCTCAACGGTAAAGTAACTCATTGCCCAAAATGTCTTTGCTAGAAAATTCAAATAGCCAGATGGTGGTTGTATAGCCTCGTATTATTCAAAATATTCTATTGTCAGCTATGTAACTAAGAGAATTTACACTGTAAATATTTAATAGCTCTATATCTTTCATATGAAGATCTATAAGAGACTATGAAGACAGAAACAAAAATAGTTCTCTTACAGTTCATAATATCTGAATTTGTGAACAAATATAATATATGTTAAATTTTACTAAGTAATTAAGGAATATAATCCTATATATGTTTTGTCTTACATTTTTCCTACCATATATGAAAACCTTCCTGTATCTCAAAATTAAAAAAAAATCAATTATGGTTATTTATAATTAGTGATAACCAATCAAATAGTTTGTCCTGAATTGTTAAGTGTTTGTCACTCAGTAGACACCACTAGCAGCAAACAAGTTATTGATGCTGCATTTGTGTTCACCTATACTGTGACTATCTTTAAGGTATTCCAGCAATTAATATAGTATACAGTTGTTGTTTGAGAATATTGAAACATACAATTAACACAGTTGCATTTATTATTATGAAAAATGCATTTTAACACTTTAATACAGGAACAGACACCATTCATATTTGAAAAATACAATCAAAGTGCTTTTAGCATGTCTGATTAGACAAGAATTGTAAGGAAACCGTCATATAAAGTTAAATACTAGAAGAAACATTTTGCTATTAAACATTGTTAAACAGATGCCTAGCACAGAAAAAGAAGGGAAAGAAAAGGACAGATCAACTGTGCATTCAGGGCTACAGTGCTGGGTGTTTCTATTCCAAGCCAACCACCCTTTTCATGAATGTACAATCTTAACATGGCATTCATGAGTAAAATTTGTCATATGCATATTATTCAAAGGGGTAAAATTTGATGAATCTTGCTCTAAGTATCTGTATTTAAACACAAAAATATGAACACTAATTGGAAAAAACAGTTTCCATGGAACTCAAACTGGCCTTGAAGTCTCTTTATTATAATTTAGTCTCAAACTCATGGTTATGCTCATGCCTCCTCCAAAGATGGTAGGTCTATAAGCTTGCGTCACCATCAATTCGAATGCTAGGCATTTTAAAGACAATGGAAGTGATCCTGAGAGAATATCTTAGGTAATATCTTTTATATGAATGGTTGTAGACACACACAGGTGGACAGTTTATTAGACTACAGGGAATAAAAATTTTTAGAATGGTCAAAACAAGACTATGACAAAGGAAGCAGAATAAATTCTCTCTGTATTTAGCACCTTGTTATGTGTTTAATGATACATATTTAATGCCTATAAAGTATTTTCAAAAGACACAGTATAAGTTATGATTAAGTGCTAAATTATTCATAAGTTATATCTAGGCTACAGATTTGAAGAGTTGGGGACATTTATAAGCTGAAATCATCAAATATCATCAAATAAGAATTCAGTAGGGATATGGGAAATTTCTGTATCTTGACAAGACAGAGAATTGTAGGGAATATTAATAATTGTTATTTATTGGTCACCTATACCTGTTTGGTTCTATGGAGGATACAGTAAGAATATCGAAATTTCTTCCATGCTAGTAATGCATAAAACAATGCTGTATTCATTTAACTAGAGAAGGGTTGGGGCCCAGCCTTGGGGTGCATAAAATCAGAGCTGTATGCCTGAATATAAAGCTGTACCCTGGAGTTCTGGGATTCTGAGTGAAAACAGTAGAAGCGTTAGGACAGGAATAACATATGTGGACAGGCCAGCTAGCTTCTTTTTTTGACGTTTTCCAAATTCCAAAGGAAAAATGATGTTTTTGATGGACCTGCCCACATTATGTCAATATGTAATTAGAAATAATAGCTTTGGGTAGATAAATTTCAATCCCTAAATGGAATAATTTTCAGTCTAAAGCCAACTGACAATTTAGAAAAGTAAACTGTCAACTAACTAAAATATGAAACATGAATAACATGAAAGCACATAATGACCTCGAAATAATTCAGTGACTATAATTTAGCTGAATAAGTTCTATCAAAAATAACTTATTTTTAGTATTTTGAGATAGGCTGTCATATGTTAAAGACTGGCCTCAGACTCACTAAGTAGCCAAGTGTGACCTTTAACTCCTAATCCTCTTACATTTATCTTGCATGTAGTGAGATTAAAAGTGGAGTCATCAAGCCTGAATAAAACCAGTTACACACACACGCACACATGCACACATAAACACACACTTAGGCATGTATATGATATCATATTTTATGAATAATTTATCAAAAATGCTGCTAAGCATGCATACTTAATCTTTTCATTAAAAAGATTGCCTTTTGTTTGAGACACTATGTTTTCTAATAGTTCAGACTGACCTGACAATTAGAGGCTTCTGCCTCAGCCTCCTGAGAGCCAGTGTTGCATGCAGAAATCAATACATCCAACACATTCTTTTTCTGTTCTTTTTTTTTAAATATTAACAATAGAAGATATTGTTTAGCTCCATGGAATTTAACAACATTTGCATATATAAAATATCTCTATTCAATAAAAGAAATAACAACTACAGTGTAATTCCTTTCAGGTTATACATCTTACAATGATTGCATTAGTCTGCTTCCAATGCAAGGTGGTCTCTGAGATGTGTAGTTTTCAAATGTGTACTGAATCACCATATAACCATGGGATCACTAGAAGAGAAGAACATATAATACCCCAAATGGCATAGATATGCATGTTTAACTGAGTGCTAGATACCATTAACATAATAAGACTGGAACCTCTATGAAAATGTTACCGAAATACAAACTTACATAAAAGGATACCAGAGGAATAACAAGTGCATGCAAAGTTTACATTTTTTTTCAGAAATAAGTGAATATAAAAACAATATTTTTCTTATTATTCATCTGCTGTGGCATATAGCAACTGCAGTGATCATTAAGGAATAATTCCCAGAGCATGTGGGTAGATTGATAAATCAAAGATTTTGTGACCTAGCCATCTTCATCCTGGTGATGTTCCTTGGCAACTCCCACAGAGGTCCACTTGGCATAGCCATAGGAGGCTCTCATCAGTGTTTAGAGGGAAATCAGAGACCCTTCTTCAGTGTGTCACTAAAGAACTGATGGTAAGGTGTGTAAGATGGTGATGAGGCAGTGCTCGGGTCAATGTTCTAGCTGACACACAGCCGGGGGACAGCTAAAGAGTATTGGGTGGCTTTAAATAAGAAGCAAAATTTGTCTAACCCATCCAATGGAATGGTCTTCAAATACATGAGTTTGAAATGAAGCCTATGACCATGCGTGAAAAAAAAATAGAAGCTGAATTTGACAAAAAAAAAAATGTTGTTTTCTTTTACCCATTTTTAGAGGAATCCTGGATTTCTACAATTTACACATTAAGCTTTTTTTATTATTATTATTCACGTTGCAGTGTAATGAACATTTCCATGGGCAGCCCTCATGGTGAATCACAGTTCCCAAATGCATATTATAAATGACTCATGAGGTCACTTGTGAATCATTCCCATTCCAGGAGCTGGAAAAGGAGGGCACTAGGAAATCTGAATGCATCAAACATAGAAAACACATTGCTAACTGTGTGACCACTGACTAGCTATTCTCTGTGTGGGTTATTTGCAGAGAAGATGGGAATCGATGTCACATTGTTAAATAAACATGGAAGTCAGGAATACCTCTACATGTAGGCTGCTGATGTGGCTGGATTTAAGACGATAAACCAGCGCAGCCATCCGCACTGACACACAGGTGTAACTAACTAAACACAAGAGCATCTTAATGCAGCCATCTCTGTAACAAGCAGTGTCATCAGTGACCAACTAAAGTATCAACAAAGTATCAACATATGTATTAGTATTCCTCCAGGGAATATTACTGTGAAAATGTTAGCTGGATGACTCTGAATGTTTTAAAATGAAAATAAAATGTGCTCCTAAGGTATTCTTACTATGTGGATAAAACTTGCCTCATAAAATTTAAAAATGTGTTAGGATAGTTGAGTAATTAAAAAGTAGTTAAGGTTACATCTTGTAATGGAAGAGTTATCATTTCGCTTTTCCTAAGAATTGCTATTTGGGAAATTTTAAGAAAAAAGAAGATTGGTACTAAAAAAAATGCAAAACAATAACAACAACAACAGCAAACACCTTGATCTCATTGGGGCACTAAGTTTGATAATCACATGATATTAGCATCGGTTCATTGTAACCTTTTTCACAACCTTGATGTATATGTTTCTTTTTTATCATCATCCACAAATACATTTCTGAGCCATGGAGAATTTATTAACTGAGTACCTATGACAATAAATTGATGATCATAATGGGTAACAAACCAAAACACTTAATGAGCAAGGAAAGAAAAATGTACTTTTTTATCCTATTGTAGATGGAGACTGCTCATTCATTTTCTGACCACCCAGACCAGAAATTGTATTATTACAACACTGCTTGACTTATTAGCCCATGCTTCTTATTACTAGCTCTTATATCTTAAATTAACCCATTTCTATTAATCTATGTATTGCCATGTGGTTGTGGTTTACCAGTAAGTTTCTACCTGGCATCTGGCATCTATCTCCTGCAGCAGCTACATAACTTCTCCTTGACTCTGCCTTCTTTCTCCCCCACCTATCTTTATTCTGCCCTTCCACAGGACAAAATAGCTTCTTTATTAACTAATGATAATAAAACATATTCAAAGCATACAGAGGGGAATCCCACATCACAAAGTAAATGATATTTGGGATACTTAAAACAGCAATAGGAAAGCTAAATAATATGTTCGGCATGGTGCCACTTTCTTTAATCTGAAGCAGGGATGTTGAGACAAGAAGATCCCTGAGGTTCGATGACTAGGCAGCTTTGCCTAATTTGTAAGCTCTAAATTTCATGAGAGAACTTGCCTCAGTGGAGGTGCACAGAGCTCTAGGGAATGGTACCTTAGGTTATCCTCTGCCCTGCATATGCACACACACACACACACACACACACACACAAAGTGTATCAGCATGCTCACAAATATAGGTAGTATTGGAAGAAAATGACCCCCAAAGTGAGTGGCACTAATAGGAGGTATAGTTTTGTTGGAGTAGATGTGATCTTGTTGGTGGAAATGTACCACTTTAGAGTCAGGCTTGAGCTCTCGTATATCCTCAAGATACTGCCCAGTGTCTCAATTTACTTCCTGTTGCCTGCAAGTTGTAAGACTTTCAGTTACTCCTCCAGCACCATATATGTTAGCCTGCATATCACCATGCCCCACCATGATGATAATGGACTGAACCTCTGAAACTGTAAGTCTCCGCCTTAATTAAATGTTTTCCCTTATAAGAGCTTCCATGGTCATGGCATCTTTTCAGTGCAATAGAAACCCCAACTAAGATAAAATTGGGACCTGGGACTAGAGGATTTCTGTGAAAGTCTGACCATGATTTTGTTTAGAAAAATTTGGACTTTGGGAGTTTGGGTTAGGAAAGCAGCAGAATGCTTTAAGTATTACTTAACTGGCCATACCAGTAGAAGAATGAGAGTGATACTGAGAGTGATTTAAGCTGTGGGGTCTGGCTCAAGCTGTTTAAGAAGAGAAGAGTTTTAGTATGTGACCTAGAGACCAGTCTTATGATATTTGGGTAACAAAACTGGCTGTCTTCTGGCCTTGTCTGAAGATTTTGTGTGAACTCAACAATTCTTTCTAACAGACATCAGAAGAGTACCATAAGTACACATACCATAAGCATGTAACAAATACATGCGCAGGATTCTAGAACCAGATGTTTTTGCACAAAATAAAATAAAATTGTAAATAGAACAGAATAGATCAACCATGAGTCTATGTTTTTATGTTCATGGTTTCAAGACTAGGAATGTCTTACATATGACAGACTTCCTGAGAGATGGGTGAAGTAAGATGTTTCGTGGGCACTGCAGTAATGGAGTTCAATCCGGATTCATGAAAACACCCCTTGATGTGCTCTTAGGAAAGCACATACCAGTCACAATATATGCATATAGCCATTTAAGTGACAGTACTGTACTAAGTGAACTATTTAAATATAAACGTAGGGAAAGCATGTCACTAACCTGTGTCTTTCTCCAGCATTAATGGTTTGAGATCACTGCCGTTGTCAGCTTCTTGACTATCATCTAGAAACATTCCTATTTGAGAATTAACAACCAATTTCTGAGCCTGTAATGTGAGCGTTCTGTCTAGACATGCAGCTCCTGACTGACAGAGACTGTGAAAATGCTCATGTTCCCACTGTATTGGCTCATTTCTTTTTTTTAATTGAACAGGTTTTATTTAGCTCACAGTTTTAAATTATATATAAATATAAAATGATATATAATATTTCCAATAATGTTTTTATTTCAATAATAATTTATTCTCGATAATATATGTGATTAAATTTTTCTAGTATATTCTGATCATGGTTTCCCCTCTCCCAACTCCTTTCCCTTTAGCCCCATTCCACGTGCTTTCTCTCTCTTTCCCCTTATAAAACAAACAAACTAGTAAACAAAAAAGCCAGAATAATTTTTTAAAGGAAAAAAAAATAAAAGCTTATTTTGATAGTTGGTATTTGCATTAAAGATAATCTTACATCATTTTCCTCACTACAGGGCAATGTGCATGGATGATGGCAATTTTAGAATTATGAGAATGATTTAAGATTGGTGAGTTGAATTATTTTGGCAATGTGAAAAAAACTGATTTTAAATCCACGTGGAAAGCACACTGAAAATAAGTTTCACATTAATAAGAAATACTTGGAAGATATGATGACTGTCTTCATACATATTTTCCAGAGCATGGTGGCGGCTGCAATACTATAATAAATTATTTTATTCATCATTTTTTTCAGACATTACTAAATCCTCTTACATACTCATGTAGCATCACTTAGACATCACTTCATAGAGCTGCTGCAAAGGGAAAACAAAAGGAAGTGCACTGCCATGGGAATGTGTGGGAAATAATTTTCTACATCTGAACCTTTGAGTGGGTGATAAATGCCTTCATCCTTTGAACAACTTGCATATTCAAATTGAGAATCATAGTGCTGATTAACATTTAAATGAAAGTAATTATCCTTTTTTTAAATGTAATTTTTGATAATGCATGAGGACTGTGTTTACCTCATTTCTACCACCCCCTCTCCCCATCCACCTCTTCCTGTGCACACTGTTACCTCTCAAATTCATGATCTAGTCTTTGATTATTATGGTTTTACACGTACAACCAACTGAAGCTCCTTACTTTGTACTTGTGTTTAGGACTGGTCATTTGGGACTTGATAACCTATGCAGAACAGATCCCTGGAGAAAATGGAGTCCCCCCTCTCTCAGTAACCATTGGTTGCCTGCAGCTAGTCACCTTGTGGTAGAGCTTTGTGAAATTCTCCCCATTCCCATTGGGACGCCAGCAGTGGCCATTATGCAGGTCTTGTGTAAGGGCCACACTGTTGAGATTTCACTGGTACAGCTTCATGGTCAAGTGTAGAGAACACCGTCAAGCAGTAGGTATCCTGGCCTTGGGCCTTTTATAATCTTTCTTCTCTCTCTTCTGTGACTGTCCTTATGCCTTAAGTATATGGGCTGTGTTGTAGGTTTCCTAATTGAGCCAGGAGCCCCATGGTCATTTATGGTATGAATTTTACCAGGTGGGAAATCTCAGTAATAGTCCCCATAATCTCCGGTGGGAGAGAAAAACAACACTTCTCTGTAAGTAGAGCGATACATAATTAGAATACTTTTAGAAGTTATAATGGTTTAGGAAAAGGACATTTTCTTCTAGAGTCTATGAACTTCTCAGTCATTGGAAGTTGGCTAAGTTTCCAGTACCAGGCATGAATTCCCTTTACTGGTTAAAATTTACTTTCAGTTATACAGCTGTTGGCTACCCCCAGATAAAAGTATCACTATTGTAGCATTAGAATATCTTCCCAGGCTAGCAATTGCTGTGGTTTTTAGACTTCACAGGTAGGTAAGACTATTGATTGCTTTTCTTTCTTGGCAATTTGCAGAGAACCTGCCATAGTGTAAGATATAACCTTGGCTATCTAGGTCAGTTCTAGCTCGATTTTTCTAAGTTCTATATCTGAAATGTTAAATGTATTCAGAATAAACATAAATATAGTTTATATGTATTTTTTAAAGATTTATTTATTTATTATGTATACAACATTCCTCCATGTATGCTTACATGCCAGAAGAGGGCACCAGATCCCATTATAGATGGCTGTGAGCCACCATGTGGTTGCTGGGAATTGAACTCAGGACCTCTGGAAGAGCAGTCAGTGCTCTTAACCTCTGAGCCATCTCTCCAGCCCCCAGTTTATATGTATTTTAATTAAGGTTATAAAGTAATGTATCCCAGTGGCTTTTTCAAACATACTTAATATTATTTATTTTCCCTTCCTCCATCTCTATATGACAATCTCTCTCCATTCCCCAATTAAAAATCCTCTCAATAATCCTGACAGCTGAAGAGAATATTATTTTGTATATGTACCACACTTTCTGTATCTAATATTTAAGTTGTTCCCATTTCTAATTATTTATTTAAAGATGAACACAGCTGAGCAAGTATCCCTGCAGTAAGATTCTGAGCCCTGAGGGCATATGCAAAGGGGTGGAATAGCTGAGGAACTTGGTAGATGTATTTTTAGCTTTCTGAGAGTCTCTGCACTGATTTCCACAATGGCTGTACAGTTTGCAATGACAACAATGAATGAGAGCTCCATCCTTGTCTGAATTTGTAGTCCATTGTTTTCTCCATCTTATCCACTCCGTCTGAGGCATGATGGAATCCAAAATAGTTTTAATTTGTATCTCTCTGATTACTAAAGATGTTGAATAATTTTAAAGGTAATTCCAATTAACCATTTTATATTTTCTATTGAAAATTCTCCGTCTAAATCTGTAGCCCATTTTTGTTAGCTCATTTTGTTTAGTTTTCTGTTTGTTTGGTTTGTTTTTGTTGTTTATTTGTTTTCTTATTTCTTATTTTATCTTTGTCTTTTCTATTCTTCATATATTCTAGATACTAATCCTCTTTTTGACATACAACTGGCCAAGACTTTGTTCCACTTGGTGTCTTTCCACGACAAGAGACAATGTTTTCTTTGCTACCCAGAAGCTTTTTAGTTCTTTTCTTATATTCCATTTACTAATTGTTGGACCTAACTCCTGAGCAAATCGAGTCCTGCTCAGAAGGTCCTCTTCTGCATCGGTGTTTTCCGAGTACCACCCTTGTTTTCTAGTAGTGGTTTCTGTGTCTCAACTTTCACTTTGAAATCTGATTCATCTGGAGTTGATTTCTGTATTGGGTGAGAGATATGGGTCTAATTTAATTGTTCCACATACGCACAATCCAGTAGTTCCAGCACCATTTGCTGAAATGATCCTTTACACATAGAGATGCCAACAACCAACAACATTAGGCGAAAGTCTTTTGCTTTTAAAAATCTAACTGCTGCATTCCTCTCTCTCTCTTCACTCTCTCTCTGTATGTGTATGTGTGTTTAGAAACTGAAAACACTGTCAATACAATAATGAAATTCCTACCGAAAGATAAGAAATGAAAGTTTTTTTGATTTTATAAATTTGTATGATTTGTATAAATAAGATTGACATATAAATCGAGAAATTGTTATTGTGGCATAGAGATAAATAGAAGTAAATACTTAATAAGTGTTTCATGTGGATATAACCAAGAGAATGAGGGAGAAGTATTTTTTACCCTAATCTATGAATACCAAATAGCTGCAAGAACTCAAATGTAAATGCTCATATTTGCATGAACAAAAGAAATAATTTTAAATATCAAAGACAAAACAAATTTCAGCAGAAATAAATTAGTAAATTAAAAAAATGCCTGCACTTTTGCAGATAAAAAATGTATTTTCCACCAAAAGGCATATTTTAGTGAGAATGCAAGAATATGTCTTCCAGTAGAATTTTCTTATTTTCTCTTCTTGAGTTTATTACAACATTTTTTCACCCTCCAGACCTTCTTATATATTCTTCTCCACTCTCCTTCAATTTATGACCTTTTCACAAATTACTTTTGTATTTATTTATATGTATATGTTTATATATATGTCACCTAAATATAATCTGCTTAGTCTGAGTAATGTTACTTGCATGCATGTTTTCAGGACTGACCACTTGGCATTGGACAACCAATTGGCATGCCAAAGACGATTACTCCCACTCCCAGCAGGACTTAGCTGCCTGTGTTGTTTGTCGAGGCTTGAGGCCTCCTGCTATCCATTTTTGCATGTATATTGGTGTCATCCTTATTCAGCTCACATTTGGAAGGTGTGTTTGTGAATTTGTGTATCGAAGAAATATTAGAAGCTGTACCCACTGCAATCTCCAGCATCCTCTGCCTTAGAACCTTCTCGTTCCCCTTTTCCACAATGTTATCTGTGCCTTAGGTGTGGTGGTTCTTTTTAGGTCGAGAGGTTTAAAATTACAAAATTGTTTTACCTAACTTTAAAAAAATGCAGTATATAACTAGTATCTATCATTTTATACTATAAAAGAATGTTCTCTATCTTTCTTGCAATTAACTAAGACGTGTTACCCACTGTTAATTTTTTCCCTCCTCCCACCAATTCCTATACTCTCTCAAGCCTCAAACAGACCATTTTACTCTCAAATTTGATCCTATGAAATTTTCAATATTCTTCATTGGAGTGGAATTCTGTTATACTTATCTTTCTATGCCCAGATTATTTTGTTAAGCAATGTAGCTTAAAATTTGTTTCACAGCAAGACTTCCTAAATATGTAATGAAATCTGCACTAACTAAATCGGACTCTGTTGATTCTCTGTCTTTAACTGAAAATTATATTACCCTGTGCTCAGAAAACACCCGCTGGCATTGCCGTGGCATCTCACCTCGGAAATGCAGTTACCATTTTCCTAAATATAAATTGCAAACAAGTAGCTGTTGCTGATTCATATGTGGGGCCAAATAGTCAAGCTTGAAATAAAATATTTTAAAATCACATTTTTATCACATGGCTACAAAAACAGTCATTTATTTTTCACCTGCTGACCCACACACCTGGGTTAGATATGGCTAAATTTCTAACAATGCAGCTGAACGTAGCTCTGCTTACATAGCTGGAACAGGTACAGCAGACTTTCAGTGGGCTTGCCAGGAAACTGTATTACTGAAATAACTTCCTTTACTCTGCATTCCCCAAGTTCCTAAAAATAATTATCACGATTATTTACTAATAGTCACGTGACACTTTTAGCCCTAATTGTTCCATTAATCTATGCCGAATCCAACTAAAAGATTTCCAGATTTTCAAAGATATGTGAAATATTTCCCTAGCTCACTCGGGAGAAGCACTGCTTTTTATATAAGAGACCATAGTGTGTCTCTTTTCATGGAGGAACCTGATTAAGGACAAAATTCAGTTTTGCCCCTAATTATCCGCAGCCTGCTATACATGCATCCTCCTCTTCACTACACATCACAGTGGTCCGCCGTAGCTTAGTCAAAAGTCCCTCTTAAAACATCTATAATGAAAGTATTAGGTGACGTCTAATTGTATTTTTACCATACTTGAGTAACGACGTGCCGGAGGCATTTAAATTATCTAATTAGTTTATTAATTAATGGATTCATCCATATGTCATTTGCTTGGAGCAAGTGAATATACACATGGTTGGGTAGCCAGAGGTGCATGCTTCCAGCTGTTACAGAATGTTGGAAAATATAGACCAAGAGAGAGAAAATCCACATTTTATGTGGATAACTACGGTACACCAGTTGTCAGTGTAATCACTGCCCTTTACAAGACTTGAGACTAATCAATTTTATTATCATTGTTATGGTTCATTTTCCTTGACTGTTCTTCTGCTTTTGAAATCTTCATGCTACTGAATGTGTGTGTGTGTGTGTGTGTGTGTGTGTACACGCGTGCACCTGTGTGTTGTTAGTGAAGACAGTTTTTGGTTAGTCTGCTCCATCCGTCTATGAAAGTGACTGTGTCTGTGGTTCTTTAGACCTCACACTATAAAAAAACCCTAAGTGTGTTAATTAAACTCACAGAGCAGGGTGCAGGTTCCAGGGTTGTGGCGAACTATCGCCGCCATTACAAGATGGCGCCGAGAGCCTGACGAACAAGTGTGTTTTGGCGTGTTAGACCAACGTCTTTACCGCCTGATCTTGCTCCTGATCTGCCCAGCAACAGCTGCTTCCAATCCCATGCGGCCACGTCTCTTTCGTTCTGAACACGCCCATTCTCCCTGTATATATTCAGCCGCTTTCTGCCATTCGGGGCCCCCTACTTCCACCAGTCAACTGTAACCGAGTGCACTTCAATAAAGCGCGATAGAGAAGGATCCTGTGTCGGTGGTCTTCATTTCATCGCTGGTCGAGTCTTGGCGGGCCACAGCTGGTGCCGAAACCCGGGAACTTCGGCGGACACCGTAGGGGGCCGAAGAGGATTCAGAACTCTACACGCGAAGTGGTCGACGTCGGTAAAGTATCCTCAGGTATGTCGAGCTTGCTGGTGGGGGGGGTTGAGCCTGTGTGGTTTGGCATCGCTGCGGTAGTCTTTGGGTTGGTAATTTTTTTCTGCTGCCTGTGCTTGCGGTGTGATCGTCCCGGAGAGGAGTGCCTCTGCTGCGTGTCAAACTGAAAGTAAAATCCGGGGTAGACAACTCGGTATTTCAGTCCCATCGTAAGACTCTTGTAAAGAAGGAAGGTGATGGGCTCGGACAGCAGCAAGGGTTGGGCGCCTGACTTTGTCAGCCCAATACAAGCTTTATTGAAAGAACGGGGATTGAAGGTCTCTGATGGCACTATTAGAACCATATTAAAAGACATTGACCAACAGGCGCCGTGGTTCGTAGTGTCAGGGGACTTAAATATCCCTTGTTGGGAGAAACTGGGGAAGGACCTCGACAAGGCAGAGGAAAGACATCAACTTAGAGCAGGTACGATCCCGCTCTGGAAATTAATTCGTGCTTGTTTAAAAGAAGGCAAGCATATGGAGCATGTGAAAAGAGGGCGACGCGCGTTGACAGAGCATCAGGATAGCCTCTCAGAGTTAAGCTCAATGAAGGGAGATGAGGATAGCAAAAGAAATGGATCCAAACTGGGAGAGAAGGAGAAACCCAGTAAGAAAAAAAGGGACCCCGATCATGGGATAGAGAAAAAAGGAAATCCCGATCAGGGAGCAAAAGGGGAGGAGGGTGAGAGACCTGTGCCAAGTGCACCCCTCTACCCACCCCTCGATGAATTTTTAGATGAATTTGCCACCATGAACTTACATGAGGATGAAGGACTAGAGGGAGATGAGGAACTAACTGAGTGGGAGGAGGAGGAGCTGGAGGAAGAGGCAGCTAGATATGAGGAGGGCCGATATGAACCACAGCCTAGCTATGCTCCACCACCATACCCAGGTCGGAACAAGCGTGGTACGGCAGGGGGAGCTCATAGACTCTCTCGAAATACTCTTCGATATCTAGCTGAACTTACCCCAATCCCGTCTATGGCGTTTCCTGTTTTTGAGGATCAGGACCAGCGGAGGTATCATGAACCAATTCCATATAAACAGCTGAAAGACTTAGTCGAGGCCTCCCGGACTTGGGGACCCAACGCACAGTATACCATAACCTTATTGGACAGGATATTAAATTCAGCATTAACACCCAATGATTGGTGGGAGATAGCGCGAGCTTGCTTGACCACCGGGCAATACCTAGATTATAGATCTGTGGTGACAGAGGCAGCCCATGCGCAGGCTAGAGTCAACGCTCAAGCACAAAATACAGCGCCATGGAATGCTGACATGCTTCTGGGTCAAGGCCAATGGGCCGTGAACCAGACAGCTTATCCAGTTCAGGTTTATCAACAAATCCATGATATTTATAAAAGGGCATGGAAAATGATCCCAAAAAGAGGAGAAGTGTCAGGAAATCTGACTAAGATAATACAAGGTCCAAATGAGCCATTCTCAGATTTTGTAGCTAGAATGGTGGAAGCAGCGGGAAAAATTTTTGGTGACGCCCAGGAAGCCATGCCGCTGGTGCAGCAGTTAGTGTATGAACAATGTACAAAAGATTGCCAAAGGGCCATTACTCCCTGGAAGGGAAAAGGGCTAGATGCCTGGCTAAAGGCCTGTCGTGAGATTGGAGGCCCATTGACAAACGAAGGGCTAGCCCGTGCCATGATAGCCGCCACAAAACAAAAGAGCCGCCAGAATGGCTGTTTTGCCTGTGGTAGGCAGGGACATTTGAAACGTGATTGTCCAAACAAAGGGAGCTCAAGCAATGGCCCACCAGCGGGCAGACAACCGGGCACCTGTCCTAGGTGTAAGAAAGGGAAACACTGGGCCAATGAATGCAGGTCAACAAAAGATATTAATGGTCAACCCATAAACAACCCATATGTTCCCAGGTCAAAAAACATGCAGAGGGGCCCTCGACCCCAGGGCCCCAAAATCTATGGGGCAATACAGGAGGGGAACATGGATCCTCCCAAATCGCACGACGAGCCACATCAGGCTCCGCAGGGATGGACCTCCGTGCCACCTCCGGGTTGGTTTTAACTCAAAGTATGGGAGTACAAGCGATCCCCACTGACATGAAGGGACCGCTTCCAAAAGATTCAGTGGGAATTGTTATCGGTAGATCCTCTAGTACAATGAGAGGGCTGCTGGTACTCCCAGGAGTTATTGACCCAGATTATCAAGGGACCATTAAGATCATGTGTCACTCTCCTTTTGGAATTGTCTCTATAGCTCCGGGAGATCGAATAGCTCAGATGATAGTCGTGCCATCCATGCATGAGCGCTTTCCGGCTCATACCGCGGAGAGAGGAGACAAAGGGTTCGGGTCTTCCGGAGTAGATATGGCCTGCCTTTCCTTGGAGTTGAACGATCGGCCGATGTGTACATTAAAAATAGAAGGGAAGTCCTTTACAGGGCTGATAGATACAGGGGCAGATAGGAGCGTTATGAGCCGTCAGTTTTGGCCTAAGAGCTGGCCGTTGCAAAAGGCTTCACAAACACTCCAAGGGCTAGGATATCAGAACACACCTGACATGAGTGCGAAGAGCTTAAAATGGAATGTGGATGGCCAAGAAGGATTTTTTCAACCTTTCGTACTAGATCTGCCATTAAATTTGTGGGGAAGAGATGTACAAAAGCAACTAAAACTTATGTTAACCAATGAGGGAAGTTACTCAAGTACTAGCCAAGAACTTATGAGTAAGCAGGGATATATGCCCGGAGCAGGTTTAGGCTGTAATTTACAAGGTAGGCCTGAGCCTGTTATCCCAGAGGGAAAACATGATAGAAAGGGTTTGGGTTTTTCTTAGGGGCCACTGAAGATTATATAAAAATTCCATGGAAGACTGATAAGCCCGTATGGATACCCCAGTGGCCCCTCTCTCAGGAAAAACTCCATGCGGCATGGCAGTTGATGAGAGAACAATTACAACTAGGACATATAGAGCCGTCCACGTCGCCATGGAATGCTCCTATATTTGTTATAAAGAAGAAATCAGGAAAATGGCGCTTATTGCATGATTTGAGAGCCATTAATGCACAAATGTCCTTAATGGGCCCGATTCAAAGAGGCCTTCCTGTGCTTTCAGCTTTACCTAAAGGATGGCACGTATATGCCATCGATATTGTTGATTGTTTTTTCTCCATCCCCTTGCATCCAGCTGATAAAGAGCGCTTTGCCTTTACTATTCCTTCATTAAATCATGAGGAACCCGACAAACGATACCAATGGCGGGTCCTGCCTCAGGGCATGGCAAATAGTCCTACTATGTGCCAGCTCTTTGTGGATGCAGCCCTTACCCCTGTTAGGAGGAGTTTTCCTGATGTAAGAATAATTCATTACATGGATGATATCTTACTGGCGAGCCCAGAGAAGGTTAAGTTAGATCAGGCCTTAATTGCCTTGGAGGCAGCCCTGGGAGAGAAAGGACTTTATATAGCTCCAGAAAAGGTGCAAAAGACTGAAACGGTGGAATTTTTAGGATCTAAGATTGAATTACAGACAATCAGGCCACAAAAAATTAAGATAGGCACACAACACCTAAAGACCCTTAATGATTTTCAAAAGCTTTTAGGAGATATTAATTGGTTGCGCGGATATCTCCCTATGACGAGGGAAGAATTAAAACCATTATTTAGGATTTTGGAAGGTAATCCTGATCTTAATTCACCAAGGAGTTTAACGGCAGAAGGACGCGAAGCCCTCAAATTGGTTGAGGCCGCAATTCAGAAAGTACAAGTGATGCGCATTGATCCTTTGCGCCCATTAACGTTTTGTATACTTCACACTTCTGGTAGCCCCACGGGGGTGTTTTGGCAAGATGCTCCGGTATGGTGGATACATAGCCATTCTCAAGGCCAAAAAACTTTAACTTATTACCCTGAAGCTGTTGCCTCTCTGGCCTTATTGGGGCTGAAGTTTTCAATTTCTACCTTTGGGTATGCGCCAGATAAATTGATCATACCCTATACAAAAGAGCAGGTAGAGGTCCTTGCTGGTACAATAGATAGTTGGGCCATTCTTGTTACAGCTTATTCAAATTTGATAGATAATCATTATCCCCAAGACAAATTGTTACAATTTTTGTGCCATAATATTATATATTTTCCTATTATTACCTCTCAAACACCGATTTCAGGTGCACTGCATATTTTTACAGATGGATCAAAAACAGGATTAGGAGTTTATCAAGTTATGGGGAGCGAGCCAGTGCAGTTACAATTTCGCCCTGGAGCCCCCCAGGTGACTGAATGTTTGGTCGTTTTGGAAGTTTTCAAGGCTTTTCATTCATGCTCATTTAATTTGTTATCAGATTCCTCCTATGTTGTTAATGCAGTTCGACACTTGGAGGCTACATCACATATTAAAGAACAAAGTATGATTGCGGCAGTCCTTTATCAAGTACAACAGTGTATTTATAAAAGAGACACGCCGTTCTATATTGGTCACATAAGGGCACATTCAGGCTTGCCTGGACCACTCGCTGGTGCTAATGCCACGGTGGATGCTCTTACAAGAGAACAGCTTGGACTGCTATTATATGACCCAGTACTCCAAGCCCAATCCTTCCATCACAATTTTCATGTACCTGCCGAGACGTTACGCCTCCGCTTTAATATCACTAGGAACCAAGCCAGAGACATAGTCAAATCCTGCCAGACATGTGTGATGTTTCATCACCCGCCTCACACCGGGGTTAACCCTCGGGGATTGAAACCCCTAACCTTGTGGCAAATGGACGTAACCCACGTTCCTGAGTTTGGCAAACAGAAATGGGTGCATGTTTCTGTGGACACCTATTCAGGTGTCATTCATGCTTCCGCCTTAACGGGTGAGAAAGTGAGAAATGTAAAAACCCACTGTCTAGAGGCCTGGGCAGCTTGGGGAAAGCCTATGACCTTAAAAACAGATAATGGTCCTGCCTATGTGGCCCAGGGCTTCAGATCCTTTTGCGCTCAAATGCAAGTAGCTCATCTCACTGGGCTGCCCTACAACCCTCAAGGGCAAGGGATTGTTGAACGTGCAAATCGAACCCTCAAAGAGATGCTACAAAAGCAAAAGGGGGGTATTGAGGGCTCTGCCTCTCCCAAGGATCGTTTATCACTAGCCCTCTTTACCTTGAATTTTTTAATCTTGGATAATCATGGCCGTTCACCGGCAGATAGACATGCTGGCCACATTATAACATCCACAGAATATGTAAAATGGAAAGATGTGTTAGATAACAAATGGCATGGACCGGATCCTGTAATACAGAGATCCAGGGGAGCTGTTTGTGTTTTTCCTCAGGAGCGGCCTGATCCGGTGTGGGTGCCTTCGAGGTTAACCAGAACAGTGGCAGACAAAGAAGACGCCGGACAGCCCCAGGATGACGAGCCAATTCTCGAGGAAGCACCGTCTGACCCTGAACATCATACTCGTCCTTGCTCCCCTTCTGATGACTGTCAATAGCCAAGACAATTATTTTTGGGCAGTTACCCGCACCTGGCCCATTCCCATGCCGGTTACTAATGTTTCTAGAATCTTGCCCCATTTGTATATAAAAGATTGCCTTTTTGATTTGTCCTGCCAACAAGTAGATTATAGAGAAGAAGCTTATAATGCAACCAGCTACGATTTACAGGGAACCCTTTGCCTGACTAGTAATAGTAGCGCCTCCCTTCCCTCTTGTTTGATGTTAGACTTTAAGATGTTTGCTAGTTATTTAGATCCTTTAAATGGCATTCACGAATCGTGGATGCTTGATGCCATATTTCAGACTCTTAAGCAGGTGAATGGGGGCAAGTCAAGTGGCTCAGGTGATATAAGCAACCAGACTGTTTTTAATGTTACCACCTATACGTTAAATGTTACCGCTGCCCTTCCATTTGTTGTTCAGACAGGTAATTCCAACGGGACAAAAGACAATACCCATAATTACAGCCTATCCTTACCTCGCTGTGAGCGTAGGGTAAATTTTCAATGGCCACCTGCATTTTTAAATTGTGTCCCTCGCTTTGACAAGCCCAAACCAGCTTCTCCGGGCTGGTGGCTTTGGAAAGAGCTACCAAAGTCAACGAAACAAGGATTAAAAAGGGGTCTGCTTACCTCACCTTGGATTTATTCCAATAATTATGGAGGTTTTGTGGATCTGTCACCTTTTATTTTATTTAACACTTCCAAGTGGATATTAACAAATAGTTCAGGAGTGTTAAATGGGTCCAAGTTGTTGATCCAAGAGAGTGAAGGGGTTGCTAATATTTCCAAATCAAAAAATCCAGTTTGTGTGGATGCCCCGTTTTTATGGATTTTAAGCAATCACTCTACCGACAAGCAGCTTAACTGCTCAAAGACTTCTTGTGTATTATCTCAATGCTGGTCCTTTCGGCACACAACCGGCCTGCTAGCGAAGGTGCCTACCTTTGTGTGGGTACCAGTGAAGGCAGACCCAAAAGAATTTTCTGTTTTGTCCCTGATTCGGCAAAAACGAGATTTCGGTATCACAGCAGCTATCGTAGCAGCTATTGCTGTTTCCGCAGCTGCGGCTGTTACAGCTGGGGTAGCTATGGCCAACCAGGTACATGTAGCAAATACCATTAATGAAGTAGTGCAGAAAACCTCAGAAGCCCTGATACAACAAGAAGCTATAAATAAGCATTTGGCTTCAGGAATTTTATTACTTAATAAGAGGATAGATTTAGTGGAAGAAAATTTATATAAGATGTTTGATGTTATGGCTATGAGTTGTGTTTTACGCAAAGAATATTTATGTGTTACCCCTTATCTTGCATCATTTAATGAATCAAAACGATTATCCAATTACTTGAAAGGTAATTGGAGCTTGGAGTTTGAGCAATTACAATCCAATTTAAGCTTGAAAATTTTAAGTTTAAATGCTACCAAAGCAGAAGTGATTACACTTGGAGAGTTTACGGACTGGCTGGTTACTACCTTCTCTTATATTAAAGAGTGGGCTGGGGTTGGTGTGATTGGTGTGCTGATGTGTGCAGGGTTGATGGTGGCGCTGTTCTTGATTATAAAGATGATAAGAGCACGCAAAAGGGAGAAGATGGCAATTGTCCGAGCACTCGCTGCACTTGAGTCTGGCACATCCCCCCAAGCTTGGCTCACTATGTTTAAAGAGACTTAAGCCGTGTCTTTGCACCCGACGGGTCCTGTTGCCCATTGCACTCGGAAGAACGGCTTGCCTTACCCGGGTGGCTTGCACCACAGAGTGCACAGGGTGAGCCACCCTGGAAATCATGGTTCCGTGCAGACGGGTTTCCTCTGACTAATTTTCCCGTCCCTGGAAAAACAGAGATTATCATTTTTGCCCAGGGGGGAACCCTCTAATTTCAGCCATGACTGGAGGTCTCTTTCTCTAATCAAACAAAAAAGGGGGAGATGTGGCGAACTATCGCCGCCATTACAAGATGGCGCCGAGAGCCTGACGAACAAGTGTGTTTTGGCGTGTTAGACCAACGTCTTTACCGCCTGATCTTGCTCCTGATCTGCCCAGCAACAGCTGCTTCCAATCCCATGCGGCCACGTCTCTTTCGTTCTGAACACGCCCATTCTCCCTGTATATATTCAGCCGCTTTCTGCCATTCGGGGCCCCCTACTTCCACCAGTCAACTGTAACCGAGTGCACTTCAATAAAGCGCGATAGAGAAGGATCCTGTGTCGGTGGTCTTCATTTCATCGCTGGTCGAGTCTTGGCGGGCCACACAGGGTCATCTCTACCCTATTGGTTTTGTGAATAAATCAACCCATATTTCATGAGCCGAAAGTAGCTACTTCAAACAAGGGTGTGCAACACTCTCATTGATTGCATGTAGATACCAAGTGTTTCCTTGTGAGAAATACACTTTTTTAACTTTTATTTTTCCCACATACATTATATCCTGACTGCAGTTTATGACCAGTCTAAATCTATGTAGTAATTAAACAAAATTCGAGCTATTTATATAAAAGATCATATAAAGGGCATGCATACCTTGAATGAAGTTGAAAAACATAGTTGGCATCGGAATATGGGCAGTTTGTATTCAAAGTAAAGAAACCTATCTCAGCCAGGCAGTGAGGGCGCACACCTCTAATACCAGCACTTAGGAGGTAGAGGGCAGGCAGATCTCTGTGAGTTCGGAGCCAACCTGGTCTGTCTACAAGAGCTAGTTCCAGGATAGGCTCCAAAGCTACAAAGAAACCCTGTTTCAAAAAACAAACAAAAAACAAACCAACAAAAAGAAAGAAAAGTACCAGTTAGTGAGTGTATTTGTCCCACAAAATCCACAAGTCCATTAGTTTTCATGGCTTGTCTATAACATACTTATTACAGAGACTGCCTTATCTTAAGCTGTGAAGTAGTTAATAAATTCCTTAGGGGTGCCTTAAAACTTGAAGAGTCCTAATCTTGACATGTACATAAATTTTTAAGGGAAGCATTTTTCAACTTCCCTTTGGCTTATCAAAACTAATGGCATCGTTATTGAGGACTTTGGGAATCTTATTAAGTTAAATGAGAACATGTAACCTGCAATATCTTCAGACTTGTCTGGTTTCCTTTTGTTGTTGTGATAAAAATTCCTCGACAATAAACGTGTCAGCTTATAAAGGGGGTCATTTCAGTTTACAGTCCCGAGCTATAGTCAATAGTTATGGGGAAGTCCAGGAAGAAACTTCAGATAGCTTGTCAGTTCACATCCTTAGTCAATAGCTGAAGAAAATGAACACATACACACTAACTTTCCTCCTTTTTCTCAGCTTAGTTTTTCCCCCTCAGATAGAGCAAAACTCCTCTCTCATTATCTCCACCATTTCACCAGCAGTCGCTGCTCAATGTCTCCAGTATTTATCTGAGTATCGTGTTCATTCACCTCAGGTTCTCAACAATCTGTCCCATTGCAGACTAGACCTGTGAGTGTAGAGTCAGGGTGGAAATATTTCCTTCACCCCAGAGACCAGAGCTGATGAGTCATACGGGGGCAGGTTTGTGTTTAAGATCTGCGAATAGCCAAAACTGAGCTATCCTTTAGAAATAGCAATGGCCACTCTGGCTATATGATTCTTTATTCGTTAAAAGTCTATATAAACTTTACAAGTCTATTCGAATTTCATCCCAGCTGTTTTGTGAGAGGCTTTTTGACCCTGTAGGCATCTGTTGTGGGTCACTGTGTGACACCATCTTGAGATAAGCAGGCATATGCTAGCCTGGATGAAGTCTTCTTTGCTTCCCATTTGCTAGTCCTCCTGGTCTTACTTCCCTTCTGGACCACAGCTTCACACCATTAATTCCTCCATAGGCTAACCTCACTGTACCTCTGACCGTCTGCTCTTGTCTTTGATCTTCTGGTCACACAAGGATAATTCTTTTGTATCTCATTTTCAATGAAAAAAATAATAACCAGATTTTTGATTGTTTCAATTTTTGTTTAAGAATACAATGTCAAGAACACAGGATTTACTGCGTGGGAAGATTAAATTCGAGGAACTAATTTTTTTTTCTTGTTATAAAATGAGATTTGAAGGACATTGTACAGCAAATGAATCATAAACAAAGGGAAGGTATTGTTATTTAAGTGAAGAATAACAAGCTCAGAGTGTGGTAACACATGACTATGATCTCAGGATTTAGGAGGCTGAGGTAGGAAGCTATTGTACTTCAAGGCTAGACTTGGCCACATCTTTTTTTTTTTTTGGTTTTTTGAGACAGGCTTTTTTTCTGTAGCTTTAGAGACTTTCCTGGAACTAACTCTGTGGCCTTGAACTCACAGAGATCCACCTACCCCTGCCTCCCGCGTGCTGGGACTAAAAACATGAACCACCGTCACACTCACATCTTCATTTTCAAAAATTAAACAAAAAGTTCACCACAACCACCTCCCCAACTTTTGAGGTTGTTTCATTTCCTTTTCAATTTTCCAGAGAACTACTAACAGCAATGACATACCTAGAGGAGAAAGTCTGAGTTAAACGATTCAACTGACCACAAGAAGAGCATGAGAAAGCATTGCCACTTAAAGGGAAGTTTTAATAGGCAGCAAAGATGAGTAGAACCCATAACATACATTGAAGTGAAGTATATATTCCTAAAGGCAACATATTTTCTATAGTATAAGTTTTAAAATTTGCCTTTGGAACAAAATGCATGTATATGATCTTACGAAAAGCCAATTTTAAAATAAATTATTAAATGTATTACTATCAGAAAAACTAAAAGATGAGTAGAGTCCTAGTAGCAGAGAACCAGGATGACAGACCTGTGAACCTTCCTCTTCCTCTAGCTAAAAAGTGGCACCTAGACAACAAAACAAAAGAGAACAAGCAGGTGACTTTTACCCCGAGCTTGAAGAGTTTTGGAGCAGCTACCAGAAGACCAAGAGGACTGGAGAGTGTACTAGAGTCTAAAAGATATGACTGATTGCATGCTGAGGACACTGGATGCTGAAAACTATCTCTATACTTTTCTTCTTCTTCTTCTTCTTCTTCTTCTTCTTCTTCTTCTTCTTCTTCTTCTTCTTCTTCTTCTTCTTCTTCTTCTTCTTCTTCTTCTTCTTCTTCTTCTTTCCCTCCCTTCCCCCCCCCCAGATTTTTCTTAAGCATAAAACTAAGGATCTGTGGTCCAAAGTAAATTAAGAGTTTTCGCTTAGTTCTGGCTGAAACTGATGTCATTTGCCCTTTGATGAAACTGCTTTCTGTGGATGCAGAATCAGGGTGGGCAATGACTCCGTAGAGGATTTCTAGCCTAGTGTTTATAGTGTTGAGTGGTATCCACAGCATATATATATATATATATATATATATATATATATATATATGAAAATTTTCAGTGGAATTCAGGCATGGGTGGAAAATTTTAGGCTGATAGAAACAGACTCTGGTCAAATGTATGTATTTCTGTGGGGTCAGCAGAAACAACACGTGTGTTTGTTAGTCATTTGTGGCAGTATCATACACCCTAACCCAGCCTTAGTTTTCTTCAGTAGCCTAAACTGATTGTGAATTCAAAATCTTCTGAAATGCTGAGATAAATGGAATTGGCCACAATGTCTAGCTAATTATTAGATGATATGTGTGTTGGGTACACATATTTCTTGTGTAATCTTACGAGTAAAATAGCATTGACATTACAGTACTGATCATTTTAAATAATCAATGAACGCAATATCAGCATTGTAAGAATACACCAAATCAATCCTGCATTCTGCAGTAAGGTGTTATGTGTTTGCCTCTGAGTGGAATTCACATTCAGGAGAACTCTAATGCTTTAAAAACCTGAAGCAGTTATTTCAGCAATTCTCTTGTTACAGGGCTTACTGCCTCTCCAGGTACTGACTTTACTGATGTTTTCTTTTCTTCTGGACTGTTTGTCCGTTCTAGTTTTCATGATATCTGTTATCAGCAGTGTTGGGAACAGTGCTGGTTATATTGTAGTTTATTCATCTTTCCAGAACTTAAAATAATGATCACAGAATTACAGAACTGGCAGGTTACAGGAAAAAAATTAGAACATCAGTGTATGATAGACATTTGTCTTTAAGAGATGTTGACAAAAATGAATAATGTGCTGGGATTGTTATAGACTTAGCTATAAATAATGGAAAATAAAATTAAAGCAGAACATCACAGAAACAGAAGCATGGGATGGAGGAAGCAGATCACTGGAGGCCAGGAATCACAGAGAGCAGAGAGAACTCTATGATCTTCCTCTTCCAGCTTTAAATGTACATAGTTTTCTTTCTTATTAGGTGCTTTACTCACTTCAAAGTGTGTCTGCACCCTTGAATTTCTGTTTCACATGCCAATCTTCTATGAAAATGCCCTCCCACATATATTTAATATTAATACTCTAAAATTCCTTCAATCAAATCAAATTGAGACTTAAGAGCAACCATTACAAATGAATGCCAACTTTCAGATCTCTTTAAACAAATATCACACTTATTGTCCTGTATAGTAATTGAAAAGACTAATCCATCTATTTATGAGAAGCAATGCTGATATTTTTTTTACAATAGAAAGTACGGGAAACCAGAACATGGAGCAACATAACCTAAAGTAAGAGGAATGCTGTAGAGGTAAATGCCTGGGGTTTCCCTTTCTCTTCTGGGAAAAGTTATTTACGATACAGAAGAATGGTACTCTTAGTACAGATGCCAGAAGCAATACAGAAGAATGGTTCTCCCAGTCCAGAAGCCAGAAACAAGGCCAACAGCAGTAGAACAAGTGAGAAAGCATTTGGAGCTCTCTCAAAAGGGCAGGGTGGACACACGTAAGTCCAGATAAGGCTCATCTCAGAAGTACACCCCAAGCATATCTGAAAGCTGAAAGTGATTCTAGAAGATTAAGGGTAGGACCACTGATGGTTATAATTGCAACCTTAATAGCAGGCTTGATCCACTAGTTCGTTCACATTCAGTACAACATATGTACACACTATAATTGCATCAATAATATAAAAAATGCATCACATGTAATACAATTAATACTTTCGTGATCAAGTGAGAAAACATAGATAGATATTTTTCTTACTCTCCTTCATGACCTATCTGTTATATTTCTGACTATATTTCTGCACAGAATATTCTATTCTGTGAATGTATATATTAATCTCCCAACCAGTAATCAACTAATTAACCTTTTGGTTATTGTAGCTTCATAAAGAGACTTACAAATGGATATCATGTTTCCTCCAATGTCCTTTGCCTTTAAAAAAATGCTTTAATTCATCTTGTGTCTTGGCCTGTCTACATATGTTTGTAAATCATAAGGCATATCTATCATGAAAAAACATGTCTTATGCTAGTGTTATAAATTCTTGGACATGACCTTCATACTACTGATACGTTGTTCAGATTTACATATCTTCGATATGTGTATAGTTATCTCAGTAATGCCAAGTACATATATCTATGGCAATATGTCCACAGATGATAGCAATTTGTTGAATGTATTTAACATACGGCCATGAGTTACACTGCTCTTGAGTTTTGCTTGTTTGTTTTTATATTAGAACAAAGCTTGGTTAAAAATGATTTAGGAAGATGTAACTTCATATTTTCTTGAACGAATTGTTTAATATTCATTTTACCACTTTAATGTTCTCCAAACGTCATCACAGAAACTCTATATCTAATTCATGGGGTGAAGCAGTGTAGTTCAGAATCATGCAAGCATACACAACATGATATATACACCTATTTCCTTTTCTTGTGATGTGTTAAAATGTGATTATTTTTAGCTCAAGACTGTCCTATCATACAGACATTTTGTTGCTTACTTTCCCAGATTGTCAACAAATTCATAATCCTCCTATCTGAGACTCCTGAATAGCGTTGACTACAGGTTTGCACTGATAATCTCAGGAGCATGCTTTTTGAGGTATGATATAAAACAGGTCAGGAAACGTGTGTATCCATACCCTTGTTAAAAGGATCTCTAGCAAGCCCCACAGGTTGGCAGCACAATATCCCGGGATGGGGAGTATCGCAGTAGGAAATCCAGGCTGATCTTTTCTTATGTCTTCTCTTTCTCTCAATTTGATCTACTTCTAGGTGTCTTCAACATGACCAGGGTGTTTGTTTGGTACAAACAGCACTTTCTGCCTTGTCATTTAAAATAACAATTCAGACTAATAAACAGTCCTATTCTTGTGTTCTTCTTTCAGATCCAGGGGCAAATTTCTGTAGTTCCCTCATCCACTTTACACAACAAATGTGTATGACAGCATTGTCCCTAAAACCACCATATATGAGGAAGCTAAATTATTTTCAGTGATTAGAGATGAAGAAAATCAGCTACAGGTGTGTGGTTGTAGTCTCAACCCCATACAATAAGAATAGCAGCAACAACAGCAAACACACACACACACACACACACACACACACACACACACACACACAAACATATGTTGATATTCCTCACATGGTATGTGGAGTTTTACTGTGGAGTGGACACATAGAATAGCAGCACAATATTTTTGAAGGTAAATATCTCCAAATGAGGAGTACCCAGAATCAGCATGGACCCAATGACTTATTCTATGCTGTCTAAAGCAAGAGAGTGTGTGAATATTACTGTTAAATTTTTAAAATAAGACTGAAGCATTTTTCCAAGCATTTATAGAGAAAATAACTTCTGCCATGGTCACTATAAAATAAACTCAGATCCACAGCCCTCTTCCCATAAACCAGTAACCATTCTCACATTCCCTGTGTTCTCAAGGACCCTGTGATTCACAATATTTATAAAGAAGACAAATAAGTACTTTTCATCACTACCTTACATGAGAGTACCTAATTCCTTAATTTTTTTCAGAAGAAATGCTTTTTAGCAATAGAGTTTTCAAGTTTAATTTATGTTCGAATACTATAAAGTAAGGTTAGAAACAGATATTTCCTAAAGTTTTCTACATCATACTTCAAACAAATATAAACATGAGATCATAAATGCGAACCTGTACTCAAAACTCACCACTCAAGAGGCTGAGGTAGGACAATTATGAGACTGGTGACAACGGAGTAAACAAACAACAAAATGTGTTTATGATAAAAATTAAAATGAGCAGACATGGTAACAATCTTGTCTTGCCTGCTGCTAGGAGATACAAGCTGGAGTGTGGCCAGCTTTAGAAGAAAATTTGGTACTTTAGAAAGAGTTAATGACACAGTTGATTGCGAGAGTACGTGTCTTGCTAAAGGCAAATTATTTGGCTCAGGTCTCCATTGTGTCAGCTGAAAGAATATATAATTAAAAAAATCAATGCAAGGGTTTCACAGTGCTTCTGTACAGAACCATGGCCTGAAATATCAATGCCAGTGAATTTGTTTGCCCCCTTAATTGTATATAGTATTAAGGTCATAAAAAATGTGTTCAGCTAACTTGGGAATTTAGAAGGAGTCAGGGTCCATGTGATAGAACTCTTAGACCAAAAGAGAAATGTGAGACTCATCATATGGTACATAGCTGTCATTCAACAGGGCTGCAAAGCACTGTTGTTAAAGAATAATGTTAAATAGCATTTTGACTAACGTTTTACACTCACCTATGCTTATTTTTAAGCATGCCAATTAATGGTATTGTGGTTCTATTTCCTTGTGCATAAATGGCAATAGACGTCCTTGACAAGTATTTTAAAGATTGAGATTATATATATGAGACATGCAATTATAATATTCATATATTTATATAGAAAGAATTTGGGCTTAATAATTAAAGCCTCCATTATATACAAGACTTCATTTTGCCCATAAATAGGAACGCAAACCTAAGCGAACCAAAGAGAGGAGCTAAACCCCCAGTCGTGTGGTTGCAGTGCATGGCCAGCTTCTCACGTGTCTCAGCACGGAAGTTGGTTGCCAGCCTCTCTCCCGCAGTGTGGCTCCCTGCCTGCTCTAACTACAGCTTCCTAGCAACACCCTGCTTTGCATCATTGCTGTCACATGCCTTGGAGCATCTGTTAAAAGCCGGCTGCGTTTAACTCTAGATCTCTTTATGTTTTCCTTGAGTGATGGAGGCTGGCTGAGCACTACACGCAGGTGCTTTTCTTTAATGCTGCCTCTGAGTCCTGCCTTCACTGGGTAGGGCCTGTATGTTACCTGTGTAGGTGGATGGAATTTGAATGCAGAGGCTTCCAAGCTCTTTTACAGAAACTTTTGTCACTTACTAAATAAACTCTTTCCAATTTATAAATTACTGAGGCCCAGGGCAACACTCTTATGTTCCTATGTCCCAGTTACATTGTATCATGAATGAGGTCCTAATGTCATGCTTTTTTTTCATCAATAATGATTCAAGACTTGAGCTGAGGGCATAGCTTAGTAGGTGAAGTGCTTGAATAGCATATATGAATTCTTACATCCCATGCACGTCACCACATGAACCGGGAATGGTGATAAAAATGTCCACAATTCCAGCCCTAAGGAGCTGGAGACAAGACCATGTTTAGCAGCATAAAAGTTCAAAGTCAGCCTGTAATACATGAGACAAAACTGTCTTAAATTTTTCTTAGATGACAGAGACGGCATCACAAACAACACTCCCAAACTCCAGTTGGTAGTCAGTGCACAAGTTAGAGTGATTAGAGAGAAAGGAGCCATGGTTGACAAAATGCCTCCATGAGATCCAACTGTAAGGCATTTTCTCATTAGTAATCAGTAAACGAGGGCCCAACCCATTGTGGTTAGTGCCTCTCCTGGGCTGCTGGTCCTGGTTTCTATAAGAAAGCATGCCAGTAAATCTAGGAAAAGCAAGTCAGTAAGCAACACTGCTCCATAGTGTCTGCATCAGCTCCTGATTCCAGGAACCTGCCCTGTTTGAGTTCTTATCCTGATTTCCTTTAGTGATGAACAGCAATGCTGAAGTATAAACTAAATAAATAAACCCTTTCCTCCTGAACTTACTTTTTGGTTCATGGTGCTTCATCACAGTAATAGAAACCCTAAGTCAAATTGGTACTAGGGAGTCGGGTATTGCTGTGACAAACCTGACCATGTTTGGGGAAGGGTTATAGAAGGACTTCGGAACTTTAAGCTAGAAGAGCCATTGAGTGTTAAGAGCTCAGTGAGATGTTCTGTGAGAACTTTGGAAAATAAGAACATTGAGAGCAGTGCAGAGGATGGAGGCCTGGCTTGTGAAGTTTCAGAGGGAACTTTAAAGACTCTCTCTGGGCTGTTTGCCTTTTTGCATTAAGATTTTGTACTTCTGGATAGCGGGGGCTGAAGGATCAGCTGTGATTAACAAGATACCAGAAATATTAAAGAAAAAGCTTTGCTTTGTTAGGATACTTGATGCTAGTTGGAACTAAGAAATTAGCAGTGGTGAAGAAGAGACCAGCATCACTGAGGTGAAATCTTGTGGGAAGTGTTTTCTGAGAGCCCAGAGAAGCTGTGTTCCATGGGCAGCCAGTTACACCTTGTTAGCAGCCAGACATGGTGATGTTTAAGTCATCCAAGTGCTACTGTTTTTGAAGACATGAAGGGGTCATGAAGAGCAACTGAGGCTTGGGACTGTGAGAGGTCAGAGAGGCCCTTAGTGAAGGTGCAGTCTACATTGCAGTTTAAGGCCCTAGACTGAAGTGGTCATACAAAGAAATTGAGGCTTGGCCCCATGAAGAGAGCCTGTGAGAGTCTGGAAGAGGAGCTGTGGGTGCTATAGAGGGAAGACCTGGACAAGTCCCTTGGAGGAATTAAAAAAAAAAATGAGTGAAACCCAGATAATTGGACAGTGAGTTATTTATACAGTTGGAGTTTGGTTTTGCTTGGTTCAGATTGTGACAGTGTCCTAGTTCTTACCTGTTGAAGAAGATATTTAATTTAATTTTGATTTTTTTTTAATTTTGGTTTTTTAAAGGCACCCACAGATGAAAGACGTGAACTTTTTAAAGAGATTAGATAATTTAAAAAGATTGAATGTTTAATGTGTTTGAATTTGTAAAACCTGTGGGACTTTAAAAATTTTATGTTTTTAGTGTGAGATCTTGGGGATGAATAAGAAAGGATGTGGTTTAACACTGTTTGTGTGTAAAGTTGACAAGGCTTAAAGTTTATACAAGCTAGAGTCATCAGACAGAAAGGAGCTTCAGAGGAGGAAATGCATCTATGATATCCAGCTGTAAGACATTTTCTCAATTAGTAATCAAGGGATGAGCACCCAACACATAGTTGGTAGTCCAACTCCTGGGTTGATGATCCTTAGTTCTATAAGAAAGCAGGGTGAGAAAGTCAGGAGAAGCAAGCAAGTAAGCAACACCCCTCCTGCCATGGTATCTGTGTCTACAATGCTGAAGTATAAGTAAAAAAGAAAAGAAACCACCAAAAATAAAAACCATTGCTACCAAACTTGCATTTTGGTCGTGGTGTTTCATCACAGAAAGAGAAACCATACCTAAGACACTTAAGTTGTGATTTCTTTTCTTTGTAACTTTGTAGATAGTCTTTAATATATTTATTGGAATGGTCATAGGATTTCTGTCTTTCAGTCTATTTATTCTTAGAATTACACTTATTGATTTCTGCCTATTGAACCAATCTTTCATATCTGGAATGAAACCAACTTGGTCATGGTATGTGATCTTTATAATGAGTTCTTCCTTCCTTCTGTGCAATGGTGTTCCTAATGTCTGAAGTGCCATTGTTTCATCATGAGCTGCCTTAGTTTTTGTTTGTCTTATATTTCCTTTAATTTTAGAAGAAGTTTTTGATTGATATAACAAAGAAGGTTAAATAGTTTTATTCTCAAGGCTTTAAATATGTATTTTCATTTTTTCTGGCTTTTTGTGTTATGAATAAGAGACCAATCCCATTATGATCGATATATTTTCTCTGAAAATAAGATCATATTTTTTTTGCATTTACAGATTTTGACTGTTTTCTTTGAAATTTCTTGTTTCATTGCATATTTGTATAGTTGATGCCTTTTCATTAGCTGTCAGGAGGAGATTCTTCACTGGTCATTAACTTTCCAATTTTGGTCTCTAAATAATTCTTATGTTTTTATGATCATTTACTCCTCTTGATTGGAAAAGTTTTATGCTTTAATTTCATTCCATGACTTTATTATGTATTTCCACTCCTTGTGTTCTGGGTTTGGTTTCTTGATTGTGTCATAGATTTATCAGACACTGAACTCACATTCTTGCTTTTGTTCATCATCCCTAATGTTCTTTTGATGTGGGATTTCCAAAAATGACGCTGAAGTTGCCTATGTACATTTTTTAAACACACTGTGTCTTGTTTAGAGGTCTTTTATGTCTGAATGTATTCTATTGCATATCTGAAATCGTTTTCTGAAAAGAAGCATTTTAAAATGGTAAGCACTGTGGTTGCAGCAGCCATGAATGCTGGCTCTATTTCTCTTAGCCTTTCAATAAGGCAGAGGTACCTTTACCGCCAGCTCTAGGACCACTAAGGAATTGTGGAAACAAAATCAGTACCTCCTCTACCCTCCCCTTCAGCCCTCTCCCATAGTTCCCATGCTCCAAACTCTGTGATTACTCTGAGTTGATGAGATCCGTTTTGTTACTGAGCAGATTTTTGTTCATTTTCAAGTCTGAGTCTCCTTCCACCTGAACCTTTGCTTTTCTGCTGTCAGTCCTCCTGTGCTCCATACCTGCCCCCATGGAACTTTTCTCTCCCTGTGGCTGACAAACCAAACGGAGGCTCCCACAGCAATGGTGGTTCCTGCTTTTCAGGGCCCCGTGTTAACTCAGTCTTGTTAACGTGGACTATCACTGCAGATGGTGCCTGAATGCGTCCTCCCGGACTCGTGGGTGGTAAGATGCTGTTTTTCCATAATGACAGTAACTGACTGAGAGAGAGAGGTGAGCATAACCTCTCCAGTATCACTCTTTTCCACATACGTCCAACTTTTCTTCAACACACACACCGTAGTGTTTCCCTTCAGTGTTCCTCAGCTTTATACTAAAGTATTTAGGTTTTATTCTATTGCTATATTTTATTTCTGCATTTTGACTATTGTTCTCACTTATATGAACATTCTCTGTTTTATTATCTTCCAGTTATTAAATTAGAATTTGAAATGTTTTAGTAGGCAAAACAAAAAACAAAACAACAACAACAACAAAAAAAACCAAGATTGAAGAACAAAGCAGTTAAATTCTTCGGTAAATGTCCAGGGATGTCAAAGAATAATGATCATATATTACAGCAGTTAAAGTAAAGAACTTTCTATGACTTCTGTAGGAGAGGGATCTACTATATAAAGTCTCTTTAACAACTTCAGCTAATTAAGCAATGGATCTGGATCATAGTTATTTAAAATGAGAGAAAAAGTCAACAAATTGCACTCAGACTTTAAACACTTGTCGCTCTGCTGTGTCATTTGTACTGCTTAAATCATCTATTTTTTAATTAGAATTTCCGGAAGAAGAGCGGGAATAACAGCAGGTTGTGTTTGGAGACACTGATTGACAAAAGATCCCCTCGCAAATGCCTGTGGAACATTTGGAAAGTCAAATTGGCAAAAATAATTGTTGGTCATGCTTTGAGCCTGGTAATTGAACTCCTTGTTCAAACTGCTTGATATTCAACAATCATTTAACCACTCTGTGGAATATCTTGGCAGTACAGGGACAGCTAAGGGAGCAATACACAAGCTGACAAAAACTTAGAAGACCTGGACCTGATTTTTATAACAAGCTTTAAATTGTTTTTCATCCCTCCTAAAGGCCCAGGTATTAGTAATTATTCTACATTTGATATTGGTGAGGGAGCAAGGAACAGATACATTTCTAATTACAAGTTACTATAACATTTATACAAATTATCATACAAGACCTGAGACCAAACAGACTTGCAACTTTCTTTCTAAATATTCCCAGGACCTAAAGGAAGTGCAAGATTGCCTGTGAAATGATTCTCTAAGGTAAAACTTAACACACTGACAGCAGGCATGTGTCTGGTGTGACACCTGATTCTGACTTCATTTCCTTTTCTTTGTGGAGATTCAGAACTCCCCGTACTTTTATTGAAAAGTATTTTTACTTTTTGAACATATAAGTCAACAGAGTAAGTGTTGTTATCTTTAGTCCATGAACCTTTATAACAAATACATATCTATTATAACAATTTAATATCTTACAGATCACACCATAAAGTGGGGGGTCTCCACCAATGAAACCCATTACAATATCTTCCTTTAAATGAAGAACTCTGGTCCTACCCAGCTCTCCAACAATGGGGTTCCTATAGGAATCATGGACTCCAACTGTGAAGCACACCCCAGCCCTAGGCGAAGGATCCATTGCTTTGATGGCTCCACTCCAGCTACATCAGCACTGCTCAACAGTTTTCTTGATGACACCAGCAAAATGGTCATATATGTGATTCACCAATTCAATATAGACAGTTTTTTTAATTTTCCCCTAAAGTTTGAGCTTGGGCTTCTAGTCATATATGTAGATTATATTTGGTTGTCTCTCAAAATCTACCCCTCTAGGATTCAAATCTTGATTTTCAAATATACCATACAATGAGTGCTTTAATGTATGAAATATTTTTGTAATGTAAGAATGGAGAAGTAGGAATGGTAGTGAGGTAATACGATGAATGAGTGATTTAAGAAAATACATGCCTGGTATGATAAAAATTAGCCAGACCCCATAGCTGCAGAGATCATAGATGCTAAGGAAGATACTCCTGCCATTTTCCTAAACCAATATAATTTCTAACTATATTCTAAATACATATATTTATACCCACAGATAATTGTAACGCTCATCCCCCATTAAGACAGCTTCATTTTTCCATATACAAGACAATTACAGAGATACAAAACTGGTCAAAATAAATAGAAAAAAATGTTGGTGGGGTACCATTCCCCTGCTGATGCATTTGCACTGCAACTTCAAAATATAAGGCTTAGAAAAAATCTTGGAAAAAGAGGCAAAGAGATGATACAAACCAGAGGACCACGGGAGCCTGCTATTTGATAGTGTTTCCTATATGTGAAAAGGAACATGTACCGCAGAATCTCGGGCATGTGGTTACCTAAGAAAGACAAGCATAAAAACTCCAGTTGATATTCTAATAAGGGTGGGGAAAATACACAGGATCCCAATCCAAGGTCAAGAGCCACAGGTGATCAAGCCTTCTTCCAGAGACAACTTCCATGTTGTGTTTTGTAACCCTAAGAGATCAGCCCTGGCCTATGTGCATGTATATAGAATACTAATTTCAGTTACTTTGAGTTTAAGGAAAACCATATAGGAAATTGAGAGATAAAAGTAGCTAATTGAAATATCTGTCTCTGTTCATCTATTCCCTAATGTGTGGCATAAGGCAGAAAAACTTGCAGCAAAGAACACAAGATCTGCTTTAGGACAGATCTACAATTTTATTTAGAAAAGTGGTGCAGGAGGTCCTTCTGTCTATGTGCTGCTTTCATTGGTTAATAAAGAAACTGCCTTGGCCTGTTGATCAGGCAGAACTTAGGTAGGCAAGGGAAACTGGACTGAATGTTGGGAGGAAGAAAGGAAGAGCCAGAGAGACTCCATGGGTTCATCACCAAAGATAGACATAATTTGCTGGTAAGCCGCTGCCACGTGGCGATACTCAGATTAATAGAAATGTGTTAAATTAAGATGTAAGACTTAGCCAATAAGAAGCTAAAGCTAATGAGCCAAGCAGTGATTTAATTAGTACAGTTCATGTGTGGTTATTTTGGGGCTAAGATAGCTAGGCGGCCGGGACAAACAAGCAGGCCCTCCTTCCAACAGGAATGAGTCTCACTGTGTTTCAGTATGAGACTAGCTGATTATATATATTCCCAAAATGTGTTTTTGATTTTGTTTGGTTTGGTTTTGAGCACACAGCAATGCACAGTAGCCTCCAGCATGGAAACTTGTTATACCAGATGTTGAAATCCTCAAATTTTTCCCCAAGAAGCAGATAACGTAGATCAATGTGGTTTTCTAGCAAACCTGCCAGGACACATTAGGCACACGAGTACCCCACAGACACCTCAATATAATAGCATGCTTCATGGATTTATTTGATAGGAACCAATTACATTTTGTAAATTTTCTGTAGAACATAATAGTTACAGTTTTAGAATGTACCATCATAAGCCATTTTTGAGACACTAATTAAATACAAATCCTAATTGCATATTAAGGACATATTCTGCTTGTGATTATAAAACCATATTGTCAGCATTCAGCCATTCAGAGATGCTACTGAATAACCTTCTGTTATTCTAAGAAAGTTTTATCAAATCCCTTGAGGACAAATAAATACTTCATCAAATGCTGATTAATAGAAGAATAAAATTTTATCAATAAACTGAAACATTTACTAAAGTATGCCACATGACCTTTGTCATGATCAGCTGTCATTCAAAATAAGATTTTTAGTATGATATTTCTACTCATTTTTAATGCCTGCATGTGTGTCTCTATATTAGTATGCCACGTGTGCATGCGTGTCTGTGGAGGCCAGGAGAGCATGTGGGATCCATGTAGGTAGAATTACAGGCCACTGAATGCCAATTAGTGCAAGTGCAGAAAATAAACTTGGTTATCAAAAGAAGCAGCCAGCAATTACTCTTAGCCTTTGAGTCATCTTTCCAGGCCCAGTATTATTTTTATATACCCATATATTATGCTTTTCAAAAATTTTCTTTTCTTCACACTTTCACGTTTTTCTTATAAATCACCACTGAGAAAGGAAAGGAAGCAAATGTTTTATAGATATTACTGAATCTTATCAGGGAATGGGATTTAGGAGTCAATGAGGGCGGAGTTTGAACCTTGATGGCAGAGTTGACAGTGTTGTGCTTGGAGCAAGTCAATCAAACTCACCAAGCCTTAGGATTCTCATCTTAAGCTGAGAATAAACATTAACGCCAATGGTTGTCACAAGAATAGCGTAAGGTATTTAAGGTACCACTCAACATCATGGCCGGCCACTGAAATATTCGGGACCCTTCATTTCTACCTAATGCTGCCTTACACTTTCCAGAACTTTGCTGAGGTAAAAGTACTACAATCGTGACAAACATTTTGTTAAAAAGAATAAATGTACATTTCACTGGGTGTGAATACTTTTTCTCATATCATAAAACCTGAAAGTCTTTATTAGAACAGATAAACACACCCAGACAGACAAACAGATGACACACACACACAAATGCATATCTCTCTCTCTCTCTCTCTCTCTCTCTCTCTCTCTCTCTCTCTCTCTCACACACACACACACACACACACACACACACATGTATATATGCTGGCCTAGTGGTTCAAGCATTTGACACCAGCTATAGCAGGAAGACAGCAAGTTCAAGGCTTCCCTGGGCTATAGAATGAGTTCAATGTCATCCCGAAGATGATTACATTTAGTTTGACTGTGATTAAAAATAAAATATAAAATGAGGGCTGTGGCTACTTCTCAGTAGCAGGGAGCTTACATAAGACTCTAACTTCAATACCCAGGACATCACCTTCCCACCTCACCTCCAAAATGTATATTTTTTCTTCCCTGTTACTCTGTGCCATTCTTGAATTTTATTGCAGATTTAATTTGTTATTGCGTATTCATCCATCTGGCATTTTATTTCCCCCACTCTCATTGTGTTTAAATGAACGGTCATATTAAGTGATGCTCTCAGGATTACACATGCAAATATCTGGCTTTCCTTAGCAAAACTAATGACTATGTTTCCATATTGCTTTCAACTAACAGTAAATACAATTCTAACATTATTCTGAGAGCTGCGTTGGGAGAAACGAATGCAGTGTTATATCAGAATTTAGATGAAAAGGGAAGCGTGTTTTAATGACTATTACAACATTGTACAACAAAACAAATGTCAATGCTGTCATTACAGAAATTATTCCACAATTGCTAAGAGTAAGGCTGTGTATTTTGGCTTTTTGTGTCTGTTAGCATCACAAACTGTGAGTATATTTGCCCATGGTCAAACCTGTATTATTCTTTTTTCCCCCCAAATATTTGAAGAGATGGATTACTGATATACTGTGTTGGAAAATGCTGAAGTAAATCTGTTACTGAAACGTTGGAGGTTTGGCAGAGTGTAGATGAGAAGGCTCTCGTTCACCTGTTCTAAGTTTCACCTACTGAGTGTGGCTTGTTGGTTCTTATGAGTCTTCAAAACAGTTCCTACAGGTTTTCAGGGTATTCATTTTATTACATTCTCATAAATCATAAAACAATCCTCTGAACTGATATCACAAGACAGAAAGATGTACCCAGAACCCATCTGCTGGTCTCTTTGTATTATATCACATTGTTTTACTCATAAGATTTTGCATTAAATATCTTGTCAAAACAAATGTTATATTCAATTAAATTTAACATACTTTGCCCATCCGTGCAGGTTCAACAACACAGTTAGCTTGTTTTGAATAGCACTTGCATGAATGTGGTGGGAAAATGACAAGCTGAACATCTAAGATGAAATTACCAAGAGTAAACCTAAGAACTGTTCCAGTGACCTTAGAACTGCACTAGCCAACCCTCCCTCTATTACAGTGGCTCCATACCTAATTTTACACTCATTATCAATCTCTATTTCTTCCCAAATAGTTCCTCAGGGTTCCATATCTGTAAAGAGAGTTCAAATAAAACATCTCTATATTATATATGTGCCTGTGTAACGGCATAAACGAATGTAGACAGACTGTAAAAATATATACAGCTTTAATGGGGAAATAGACTTAGGGAACCTTCAAGCCAAAGTGCACAGTCCTGTTAAACGTTTTTATGTCCTCGATGTTAATATCAGGCAGTGCGCTTCTAACCAGTAGTCTCAGAGAAGGCATGAGTATGTCTGTGTAAGTAAGAACAAGCAGCCTAGGCAAGTCAGTCCTGCAATGTATGGGTCTCCTAGTTGGTGTGCCTGTTCTGACCTTCAATCTTCAGATGGATCTGAGCATTCCATTCTCAACCTGCTCTTTAGATGTGACACAGTACAGTTAGGAGAGAGGAGAGAGCACAGGACTGTTTCCCAGGGATCCAATGCACCATCCCGGACAACAGAGAGAAGTCAAACACTTCCGTAAACCTCTTGTTAATATCATTTTCACCCACTAGACTTTGCCATAGTCATGAACAGGCATGAAGATGCGAATAAAAATGACGATATACAGTGATATCAACAGAAACAGATCGCAGGCAGAATTTGGCACCTGACACTGAAGTTTGCTGGTTTTCAAAACCTTGGAAGGATTTAGCTTTTTATCTCTATGTGATGAAGTGAATTTCTCCCTAATCATTGATATATTGTGCCTTATAAAAAATAACTATAAATTAAGATTACGTAAATGTGGTCTCTCATGTGAAGATAGCCATCCATGAGGCCCCAATACCTGCTGCACTCTAAGGAGTACAGGCCAAAGACTGCAAATGCATTGAGGGGGAAGCCTGAATAACTTCTCAGTGGTTCCCACAGGCACTGCTCCCATCTGCGCCTCTTCTTTTGCTAACGCCTGTGACAACCACTGCTTTGCATTTAGAACTGCAGAGTTTTGGCTTCTCTCCAAGCCCTTGAGGAGAACAGTTGGAGTTACTCTTGTGCTTCTGGTGAAAGCTGAATAATGAAACATTTCCATGTCTAACAAGAGTCGAACTGTACTTTAAACCCTTTCCGAGTTATGTCAAATATCCCGATGTAGAATGAAGGTGGTGACTTTGTGTGCAGAGCTTTCCACCTTATAGTTTGGACAAGTGATACTTTGTGTTTCCTGTCCATCCTAAAAAAGAGTTCCGTGCAAGTTCAATAGCTCATTGTTCTTGTTACTTTTTCATGTTTAAGGATATGGGCTAAATAGTAAGGCTATGTTTATTTGCATTCTATTATGTTTAGTAAGAGTCACAAAAGATCCTCAAAAGATCAGTTAATTTTCATATTAGACCAAAATCATGAAATATTGGTAATTAATTAATATTAGAATTAATAATTGACAAGTTTGGAATGTGTGTGTTTGCAGCATGTGTGTCTGTGTATGCACACATACTTGTCTATATATAAACTTGTATATGATTGTGCATGCATATTATATGCAAATGCACTTGGAGACCAGAGTTGACAGAAGTTGTCTTCCCTAGTCTCTCTCCACCTTCTGCATTAATGCAGATCTCTCCCTGAAAGTAGAGCTTGCTAATTCAGGAGGTCATTCTACTTGCTCTGGGAATTCCCTGATCTCTGCATCTCGCTATCAAAAACACTGGCAATTCCTGGGTCCTGGAGACTTGAACTTAGGTCTTCACACTTGAAAAACAAAGACTTTACCCACTAAAGTATCTCCCCAATTCTTTGTCTGTTGATGATGGAGGAAGGTCATTGGCTAATAAAGAAACTGCCTTGGCCCATCTGATAGGGCAGAATTTAGATAGGTGGAGTAAACAGAATAGAATGCTGGGAGGAAGAGGAAGTGAGCTCAGACTTGACAGCTCTGCTCTCAGGAGCAGACGCCATGCTCCCCTCTCCCCGGCAGACGCGATAAAGCTCCGACCCAGGATGGACGTAGGCTAGAATCTTCCCGGTAAGCGCTCCTTGGGATGCTACACACATGAATAGAAATGGGCCAAGCAGTGTTTAAAAGAATACAGTTTGTGTGTCATTATTTTGGGGCATAAGCTAGCTAGGCGACCAGGGAGCTGGGCTGTGGGAAGAGGCCCGCAGCTCCTTCAACAGAATGGCCCCCAACGTGTGGACAACTATATCCACAGAAAGCCTGAGAAAGCTTGGGAAAGAATAGAGTAAAGCATGTTTTCTTGGTAGCAACAATTTCTCGGGTCTGCTCTGCTTGCTAGAGGCAAGCAAGTGCTCTCATCTAAGAGAGGCTTCCTGACTCAGCTTCAGCTGTGAAACCTTGCAGCTCATTTAAGAGGTCCTGCCACGAAATACTTAAAACGGTGTTGGTGAAAAGCTGAAGGCATGCTTTTTGGTTTTCAGCCATAGCAGGAAAAAAGTTGTGCTGTTTTAAAATGCCGGCTTTCTGGGCCATCCTGCCAGGGCAAACTCTTGACTGTTTGAGGCAGGAGGGCCGACTACAGAGAGAGGACTTGATTGTTGTCTGTGGATGTAATGGTGCAGTTTGCTTGTTGGCAAAGACCTTGAAACGCCACAGAGTTGTGATAAACATGGCTACAGCCGCTATCTCTGCCATGAGGCTGGAAAGCTAAGGAATGGCACGGCTTTCGTCCTACTGATATTGCTTGGTAAATTAAAGGCTCGTGTGGTCAGAAAAAGAGAGAGATACAGTAAAGAGAGATTCAAAGACAAAGAAAACTTTAAATGATTTACAGTGTGTTTAAAAATATATGCAGGCTGAAAGATAAAGTTCTTAAAAGTAAAAAAAAAAAAAACAAACAAAAATAAGGAAGTAGTTGGGTGTGGTAGCACACGCCTTTAATCCCAATGCCTGGAAGGCAGAGACAGAAGGATCTCTGAGAGTTCAAGGACAGTCTGGTCTAAAGAGTTATTCCAGGACGAAGATATACAGAAAATATAAAATAAAAGTAAAAGTAAACAAAATAGAGTTAAAATAAAGCTGCACAAGATGGAAAATACACAGAGAATCTTGATACTGTATGCTATTATGCTCTCTTTGAATTGTTTTAATGCTGAGGAAGGAGCAACAGATGCTAAAAGATATTTGTTTATAAATGCTGCTGAATTAATCCAAGATAGATATTTTCAAAATACCTTGACTTCAGAATTTGGATCTAAGGATATGATACTTTGGAAAAGAGTTTCTTCTTTTGTTTTCACAGAGGATGAGACTCTTTGGATTGCTTCTTCGATCCCAATATGGTATGATAGACCACATCCTCCTGAAGGGTTGCTGTGAACATCTTCAAAAAATTACTTTGCTCAACTGCCGACTGAGAGGAACCTAGCACACAGGTTATACCATGAAAGACCTGATTAACAGCGCCCCCATTCAGCAGGAAGCAGTTTGGAGAGAAAAAACTGCGCCCATGTTCCCATATATTGTTTATAAATGTTCTTTTACATTTAAAGGGGGAGATAATATAGATGTGAATAATTTGCATTGATATGAATCTTGGTTTACTGATATTAATTTAAGGTCAATTTTATTATATGTATATGTATTTCTGATATTGATTAAGGTATTGTGATTGTGTAGTTCATTTAAAAATGTAATGTATATGGGTTGTTAATGGATAATTATCAATAATAGTCAAGCTTGTAGTCATGTTAGTTAGATTTTCTAGATGTACATAGATATATTTTAGATAGACATTCTTCATATCTTTCAAAGATTATAAAATATGGCATTTTAAGTGTTTTAATAACTTGAGGTTTTTCATGACAATGAGACATGTCTGCTCCTGGCAGCACCAATCTACTTCAAGAAGAAAGAAGATGGGCATCGAAGAGGCACCTTATGGAGTTTGATAGCTATTTGGGCAAGAAACTGCTCTTGCCTGGACTATTGTATAAACTGGACACAGAGAACCCACAGAGAGAGGACTACTGAACTTGCCTAAGGTGAGATGATCTTTCGGGGTTCCTGATTCATGAGAGTATGCAAGACATTCTGCAGGATACAGCAGATAGTGACTGAACTGCCTTTGAAATTTCCTGCTTCATGGAAATGTCTGCTGGACACTATGGACCTGTAAGCTGAAGATGGATGCCCCAACGGTACAGAGAAACTTTGGGTGACTGTAAAGGTAGCGAGATGTCTCTGTCATTTCTAGAGTTTAGAAGTTGCTTATTTCTTGTTTGCTTAGGTAATATTATATCCTTCTGGAGTCTTTGATAGAGTTGAAGAATAGATAGATAGTTATAGTTTTCTTTAGTTATGATAAAGATAAAATAGATGTAAATATTGTAACTGTAATTCTTACTTGATAACTGTTTTGCTATATGTAATTTTGCTATGTTAGAGCCTTTCCTTTTTGTTTAAACAGAAAAAGGGGAAATGATGGAGGAAGGTCATTGGCTAATAAAGAAACTGCCTTGGCCCATCTGATAGGGCAGAATTTAGATAGGTGGAGTAAACAGAATAGAATGCTGGGAGGAAGAGGAAGTGAGCTCAGACTCGACAGCTCTGCTCTCAGGAGCAGACGCCATGCTCCCCTCTCCCCGGCAGACGCGATAAAGCTCCGACCCAGGATGGACGTAGGCTAGAATCTTCCCGGTAAGCGCTCCTTGGGGTGCTACACACATGAATAGAAATGGGCCAAGCAGTGTTTAAAAGAATACAGTTTGTGTGTCATTATTTTGGGGCATAAGCTAGCTAGGCAGCCATGAGCCGGGTTGTGGGAAGAGGCCCACAGCTCCACACTACATGTTGATTTCTAATTATTCACTAGGTATTGCTGAATTGTTTTACTTGATTTTAAATGAAGAAAATTAATGAAGGGAGTTATACACTTTCTCTTTCCTACATCCCATTTCTACTAAAGAACTAAATAGATGGGACTGTAAGGATCTCTGAATACATGCTGATAATTTTGTTTCTATTTATCATTGATTTGTCTAATGACTAAAATTTCTATACTGTAGTCGATAATAATATTACTTAAGTTATTTAAAGATAAATTAATTAATTAAAATTCTCCAAGTTAAGTTTCTTTTGAAGAAGATAAAATATACCAGAATGAAAGTATAGAAGTTCTTGAGTATCAGTAAAAAAAAATACTCTGACTTGTTTCTCTTTTACTTTTTGCCTTTATTTTTGCATTAAATTTATCATCAATGGTTTCCTGTTAAGACTACTTAGACAGGAGTAAAAGTTGAAGGGATTTTATGGAACAGTGTAAGCACTTTATCTTTATTTCCTATTATTACATTTAACAACAAAGTTACCAGATACTTGATCAGTTTTTCCTAGATCATTCAATTTAGAACACTTTTTTTTCTTTACATTTTATCACTACATAAAATTAGAATTAAAATGGTGTGGACAGTTGGCATACACAGATGGGACAAAACCCAATGGCTGTTAAGAGACTATTAATTCCTCTCAGGATCAGAGATGAGTGAGTGTCTAGGAATAATACTGAAAGCGATGATAACTCTGCACACAGAGAGGAAAGGATCAGTTTATCAGTTTATTCTCTCTGTTGAAAGGAAGTTGGCTCTTCAAGATAGGCAGTTTGATACAACTGGTAATCAAAACATTGAATATTTTTTAAAAATCTATAACTAGGAACTAAAACATGTTATTCTTATCTGGAGTTAGAAACTTCAGAAAGTTTAAAATACAAAATTTGAGTACCTCACTTTAAATCCTGAAAGAAGTTTTATTTAGGTTCTGCTGGTTAGTTTGAATGGGTGATGTCTACCATAAGCTTAAGCATTTAAACATGTAGTCTCCTGCTAGTATTGACAGAGATTTCTATCCTGCCCAGTCCCACAGTCATTCAGTCTCAAAGAAATACACAGAAGTCTACATTAATTATAAACTGGTTGGCCTATTAGCTCAATATTTCTTATTAACTTGTATAACTTACATTAACCCATTGTTCTTGTCTATGTCAGCCACATGGCTTGGTACCTTTAATCAGCGAGGCATTCTCATCTTGCTTCCTCAGTGTCTGGGTTACTCCTACAGAGTGATCCTTTCCTCTTCCAGAATTCTCCTGTTCTTGTAACCCCATCTCTACGTCCTGCCTGGTCACTCCAGCTATGTGTCCTGCTTGGCTACTGGCCAATCAGTGTTTTATTAAAATACAAGTGACAAATCTCTACAAAGTACAAGACCATTGTCTCACAGCACACTAGGTACCTCTGTTTGAGCAAGTGGGGAAGAAGGGACCTTGAGGATGCTGCTGGAGGTAGTAGGCCATTTGGGGAGGTATTTTAGAGAGCATAGCTTCACTCTACTTCTAGTTTGCTATTTCCTGTGTATAGGAGAAAGGTGTGAGCAGCCAGTGTCCTGTTCTGGCTGCCTGCTGTCACACTTTCCTTCTCATTCAGTTCTCAGTTCTCTCTCTCTCTCTCTCTCTCTCTCTCTCTCTCTCTCTCTCTCTCCAAAACACAAACACACACATACACTCACCCCACAACATACACCATAAGCAAAGATAAAGTCTCATGACTTTCACTTATTTTACTTTAGCACAATAAGAAAAACAAAGACAAATTGTAGACAAGTAATACATATCTGAGTTTAGTTTTACCTGTGATGCTTACATGTAGCCGCCCAAGAAGCAAGAGGTAAAAAACTGTTACAAAGCTTGTTGGTTCCCAATCACACAGAAATGGTATTAATTAAATCACTGCTTGGGCCATTATCTTTCGCTTCTTATTGGCTAACCCATATCTTAATTTAACCCATTTCTAGTAATATGTTTATTGCCACGAGGCTGCGACTTACCAGGTAAAAATCGGGTGTCTGTGTCTGGCTGGGCTACATGACTTCTCTCTTCTCCACCTCCTTTTTCCCAGCATTCAGCCTAGCTTTTCCTGTCTAGTTCTATTCTGCCCTGCCATAGGCTCAAAGCAGTTCTTTATTAATCAGTGGCGGTCACAGCATACAGAGGGAAATCCCACATCAACAAACCATGAGTCTTGTGATAAAATGCAAAATAATAGAAATGGGTTAATTTAAGACGTAAAAGTTAGCTAGAAATATGCCTTAGCTGTTGCCCAAACAGTGCTATAACTAATATAATCTCTGTGTGATTATCTTGCATCTGGACAGCCAGGAACAACCAGGCAGTCTCCCTTTACAGGCAATTGACTCCCAGGTATACATAATCAAAATAATGCCTTAACAGAAGCTAGAGCAAGGCATAATTTTGCTTATAAAGAATAATTTTACCAATAATACTACATTTATAAATATAGTTGTGAATATATAAGAGAATATATTTAGAGATTATTTTAATATATTTGAATAATTATATATTAGCTTAAACGACAGAAAAATGACATTAAGGGGCTATAGGAACAATAAATGGGACATGATAAAAAGTTTTATGTGAGTTAATTTATTTCATTTTTTCCCTCAGACCCTATTATTTTGATTTATGCCTGCTATAGTGACTCTTTTCTGAACCCTGAGAGATTTAGAGGGGCTTAACCCCAACATAAACCTAGATAGCAACTAATATGAGAGCTATGCAGAGATCCTATGAACTAAATCAGTTTCAGCTCCAGATGAGCATAACTTTTTTCATTTACACATTTTAAGAGGCAAGAAAAGATAAGCATTTTGCTTTGAGATGGTAACCACAGATACAAAACATGCAGTCAGAGCGATACTCTGGACTGGGTACCACAAGCCAATCTTTTCACACGCCAGCTATGTTGGTAGAAGGACTGTGCACTTTCAGTTATAGGACAACCATAAAGCACTTGTTTTTCTTTCTAAGAATGGCATTTACTACCACGAAGTAATTGCCTCTAACTCCAAAGTAAAATAAACAATAAAATGTTAAATTAGTTTTATTGCTACTTCACTATCTCTGGTAATATGTTCCCATTGAAATCGTAATAATCATTCCAAGCTTGCATTTTTGCTTGAAGGGCTAAACATTGCCCATGAATAAAAGCTCAACAGCAGAAAACACTGGAATTGTGTTCATTATTATTTTAAACTTTGTTCACCAGTGTTCTATTTTCTTTTCACCATATTCAGTTCCTCCTCACAGTGACAACACAATATTTGAGCCACTGTTCCTTATATATTTTAGTTTGATTCCATTTACTTGCCTGATTCATGAATAAAACTGAAATCTGATAAAATAATTAGTAGTCAAGTTTGATTAAAGTCCATGTTGTGCTTGTGCCGTGGCTGCCAAACCAACTCAGATGCGGGAGCTTCACAACATGGTAATTATTCTGTGTGGAATGTTCAAAATCTCTCCAATGCTGTCTTGTCAATATGTTCCCCATAGGGATTTGAGGTGCCAATAGGTTATTTCTAGCTCATAGATTGTGTTTCAGTCAATTGATCTCAGTGCTTCCAATTTCTTATGAAGTTTACTTTGTTTTGATCGTTTGTTAGCAATGATTTTAAAAAACAAATATATATGTATGTATCTTGCTTCTAGTAAAGGAAATGCAATTTTCTATGTCTTATTTACTAATAGTATATTGTATTGTTTTTACAGTCAGTGCCTTATTGTATGTTGCTTATATATCACTAGTTGTTACATTTCTTTAGATTATGATTTTAGGCAATCTGAAAGGAATAAGCTAGGGAGATGGATCAGTGACTAAAGACACTTGCTATTAGAATAAAAGGACTTGAGTTCTGCTCTCCATCACTCAAATAAAAGATCAGGGAACGGACAAGAAAGCCTGCAACCCTTGTCCTGAGTAGTGGATAGGGACACCCTGAGTTTGCTAAATAACAGGCAATTCCAAAACTTAAGTGTTCCAACATCAGTGAGAGATGGTGTCTCCAGGGATTATGGTGGAATTTTTAGGGATTTGAAACTCCAGCACCCAACTTTAACTGATTGATAAATGAGTTGGGCAGAAAGATTCTGACGCATATTTTTAATAACTATGAAAAATGTCACAATTTAATAAGTCATTTAAAAATTATAATACAAACTGAATGTCATACACATTCTAACATAATAGATGACTATAGGTGCCATAGACGTTTGTCTTAGTAAAATTAAAGCAATAAAATTGTACAAAATATTTTAAAAACATAATAAAATCACAATAGAAAACACAAAAAAATTTTAAAAATACAGAATGTATAAAGAGTAAAATCTACATTATATATAAATCACTGATCAAAAGATTAGATATGATTTTTGAACAAATAAAAAATCAAACATTAAAATATGTAGAATCCAGTAGGAGGAGGAAATTTTATAATATTAAGTCCATACAGTAGGAATACAGAATATCTAATACAAAAAATCTACAATTCCATCTCATCAACTAAGAAGGATGATCATTTAAGTCTCAGCCAATGGTAACAGAATGCCAATAACTACATTAAAATCTGTAAAACAAATATAGGAAACAGATGAAAACAAAAGTTGTGAGGTTTTCTAAAAATTAATAAAATGAACAAACTTCTATCCAAATTAATCAAGAAAAATAAGTTGAAAGTTGTTAATACCCCAGAAATATGACTTATTATTTGCATATGACCAAGTTAGTAGTGATGTGCTCAAGACTCATAACCATCAGAGATATACAAAGCACAGCCAACATACTCCCTCATATGTGTCATCATATCATTATCAAGAAGCTAAAAATCTAAAATTGAAAACAATACGGCAAGGATGTTTCTCACCAGGCTAAAATTAGAATCACTGTGTGCTTCAACCATCCCATTTTTGAATTTGTATTGAAAGAAAATCAAAACAATTTGTCTAAAGGATACTTGAACACCACATTCATTGCAGTACTATTTGTGACAGAACGCAGAACCACCCTAAGTGTGTTCTAATGTACAAAGCAAATGCAGCTTCTGAATATACAGACAGGCAGAGAAACATGGCAAATGCTCATGATAGGAAGATACACATACAAACATGTAAATGTCCACATATGGGCAGGAAGAGCTCTACATGGGAAATGTTCATACTGTGAAGATAATGGAAATCCTGTCCACAGAATTTTGTGTATTTTAAAACAATAAATACCAAAAAAGACTGCAAGATCAATTTTTGCTCCTCAAAATATTTTGAAAGTGTGGCTTTCTACTAGAGAGTGTGCTGTGTAATATTTGTACACTGTGTGAAGAAGTAGCGTTGTGAATGGTTTAATAAAGAGCTGAATGATTGATAGCTAGGCAAGAGGAAGAAGGAGATGAATTTCGGTGTGAGGAGACGTAAGGAGATATGGAGAAGCAGAATGGGCAGTAAAAACAGAATGTAGATTAAAATAACCTGGTTAATTTAAGTTACAAGAGCTAGTGGAAGCTGCACAGTGGTGGTACAAGTCTTTAATCCCAGCACTTGGAAGGCAGAGACAGACAGAAGTCCTGTGAGTTCAGGACTAGTCTGGTCTGCAGAGCAAGTACAGAACAGGCTTCTAAGTTAGAGAGAAACCCTAACTTGAAAAACAAAAAAAACAAAAAACCAAAAACAAACAAACAAACAAACAAACAAACAAAAAAAACAAGCAAACCAAAAGAACTAGTGGGATCGATCCATCTAAACTGGGCACAAACTCTTTCTTCAGGCAGACATTGCAAATTTCCAGAGCTAGGGCAGGTAAATGCAGCTCCAGAGCCCGTACCCACAGACATGAGACTAGGCTCTCATGGAACCAAGGGGTGTAGAGCCAGACACCAGCATGCCATATGCTAAGCAGAGTTATGTAACTGTAGCCTAGAAGTTTAAAATTTGGCTCACATGGTTAGAGGAGGTTGCAAAACCTCTGAAGAGGTTTCAGTGTGTTTAAAAATATACTTAGATGCTTAATAAAGAAAACAATAGGTATAGAAAAACAAAAGTTCATAGAAAAAGTTTAAAAATAAAAAAGTCTTTAAAGAAAAAGCAATATATATAACTTTATTAAAAAGATATATATATATAGATAGATATAGATATAGATATAGATATATAATGTGGATATATATTCACATTAGGATGAAAAATACAGATCCTGTATAATGCTTTGTTGACTCTGAATTTTTAAAATGCTAATGCAAAAGCACCAACAGCTTCTGAGAGACATTGGATTATGGAAACTGCTAAATTAAGCCAGCAAATATCTTTACTTCAAAATGGAAGTCAAAAAATGTGTTGTATCAGGGGAGAGGTTCTAAATTTGTTTCCACAGAAAACAAAAAGTTATGGTTCTCTTCAAAATTTGTGAATATCTTGAAGATTTTGGCTAGAGACAAGGATTATTTCCCCAAGAAAGACAACAGGATAGGCGATGCATATGCTGATCCCTCTACAAGGGAAATAACTCTGAGACGGGATGACAAGATGACGCATGATAAATGTTGTTGGCTACTGAATCCTCCTGATTTATTGTTACAAGCATCCTCTCATATAGCTTAGTATACATTCCAAAAAGACTTATAAATTTAGCAAATGTCTTTACCTGTACTTTCCCATCATACAGACACTTGACAACAAATGGCACAGCCAACTATCCCAGCATTTGACCATTATTTCAGTTCTCTCCGGTTGCCCTAGAGATGCTATCACTTTCAGACAACAGAAAGGAATCTAGAGAACACAACACCTACATTCACAAGAGGTGGGATAGGTATTTTTGCAATAATTCAGTGGGTTATGGATGTTTATAATCATTTAGGGAGGTGGGTTACAAGTTGTTATTGGTCATAGTTAGGGAAGAAACTAAGTAAAGGAATGTTGTTCTAAAAATGAAAAGGGGGATTATTAAATATACTGTAAAATTGAAATGATAGCAAAATAGAGTATAAATATTGAATCTGCTTTTAACTAAAAAACAACTATTAATCTCAAATATTTACATGCATGTGCAATTTTAAATATTGATACAGATATAAGTTTATTTTTGTTAGAACATACTCTAATTATGTTCCTACTCTTGTTTAAGGTATTTTTTTGTATATTGATACAAATTTAATATTATTTTTGTTATACTGTATATATGTTTCTACTCTTGTTTATGGTATTATACTTATACAACTCATTTTATAATGTAATATATAATTAAGAAATATAGGTTAGTAGTTATCAATAGTAATCAAACTTGTAGTCATATTAGGTATGTTTTCAAGGTCATACAGAAATATATTTTAGATATGTAGATGTTCATTCTAGGAAAACTTCCATGTACAAATGTGTAATGTTCACATATGGGTGGGCAGAGATATACATGGGAGATGCTAATACTTTAAAGATAATGGGAATCCTACCACTTATTGTCATGAGTTTGAACATGAAGAATCATCAGGTTGAGAGAATTTATAAAAAGCTAGTGGATCCATGGGAAGAAATAGCATAGAATATGCAATTCATAATTTCACATAGTTGATCTACAATATTCAAATTCATAGAGCCTAAAATATTCAGTCTTATAGAATTAACAGTACTTACATGGATAAGGGAAATTGAGATATGTTGGCTAAAGATCAAATTCAGAACTATGAAGTACTTCAGTTCTGGATAGCAATTGAACTTGAGGTTATTCCATCACTTTCAATGTTTTAACTTCAAGTTTAATGCAGAGTTTTGTTATATTTTATTTCATTCCCCTCATCTCTTTCTGGTTTCACTCCACCATTTTTTTCTATCCACAAAATATCGTGTCCTTTAAAACAACAGAAACTAAAAATTACTGAAAGGGAAGATTATTAAATTTACTTTTAAAATAGAAATGGTGTGATAAAAGAGTAGATCATTGAATTAACTTTCAACTAAAATAACTGTTAATTTAAAATATTTTACCTAGGTGTGGACTTTTGTATATTGATAAAATTAAGGTTATTGTTGTTGCAACATACTCTATATATGATCTTATGTATATTGATACAAATATAATGATATTTTTGTTATACTGTATATATGATTCTACTCTTGTTTAGGGTATTGTATTTATGCTTCTCATTTAAAAATATAATATATAATTAGGAAATAGAGGTTAGTAGTTGGACCTCTTACCCCCTGAAGATTCTGGACTCTTGGGATGCACTGGCCCAGGCTTCAGAGTATTGGGTAATAATTATGTATTACAATATCACTTTTCTTTAGAACCCGGGCTGTGAGTATGACAAGCCCTTCCCACTGTCTGTATAATGAGATGCTGTGACAAGTCTCCTTTCGCAATGTAGTCTGTAATGCATTTACTGCTGCGCCATGGAAATGACTTTGCTTTCGCAGCACTTCTTCTTATTAAACTGCACATTCATCTGGAGACCCTGCTGGGTTCCATGATTTATGGATACAATTCTGACAGATGACTATATTGTATTTATATTTGGAAGTGTATCAGAAGTTAGAATAATTCTAATGCTAGCATAATTGTTTCTTATGTCTGTTGAATAAAATCTCACTTTGAAATCATTGTTTAAACCCCACCTCAAAATGTCTAGCCCAGCAAGGAGTCACTAGTGAATCAAAGGACATATCACTACCTTAATTTGCTGCCACTTCTAGATGGATTTCTAAGCCCGTCTGTCCATTCTTTTCATCTCACGGTGTTGTCTAGAGCATATATTTCTGGCTTCTTCTCAGCCTCTCATAGAAAAGGCTGAATACTATATGAAGAGCCAGCCTCCTTTGCATCATGCAAGGTGTGAACCATGGCATAAGCTTCCAAGGCCTTGTTTCAGCATATTGGACTTCACCTTCTATGAACCCTAGGGCCCACCAAACAAATTTATCTATCTGCATTTAGAGATACAAAATGATTGCACTGGCAGCTATAACATGAAAACTGTTAGTATTGCCTAGGCCAGTCTCTTAAATTAAACAAACACACATACATGCACATATATTCCTACGTTTACACACAGAGACACTCATACACACATGCATGCACCCACACACATATACATACACACACTCACACAAACATTCATACAGTTGAGCACTTTTTCCTTGATTACTGTGAAATATTACTGTAAGGGTATTTTAGGGTTACACACAAACTGATGAAAATGTCTTCCTCTTGAAAATTGAAAAAATAAGAACACCATTTTCAAAATAAATTGTTATTTTTCTTTTATTTTTGAGACTATAATTTCAGCACGTTCCCCTTTTCTTTCCTGCCTCCAAAACTTCCCATATACCTCTCCTTGCTCTCATTCAGAGTCATGGTCTCTTTTTCATTAATTATTGTTGTATGCGTATATATGTGAACACAAACACACATTTCTAAATATAATCTGTTCAGTCTATACTGCTATCTGTCTATATGTTTTCATGGCTGACCACTTAGTATTATACAACCAACTGGTATGAAAAACAATATTTAAAATTTAATAGTTATTCATATTAGAAATTGGGTTATAAGCTGTTATCTTTCTAGTAAAAATGATAATAAAAAGAGGATATGCTGGGGATCAAAAGGAATACTCATGGAAGTGGGTGGAAATGAGGTATAGGCAGATGGTGTAAACAAATAAAGAGTGCATGAAAAAGCAAAATAGAACGCTACAGTCTTCCAATGGGGAGAAATCCAATAAGACAGGACAGTAGAGTACAGGTCACAGGAAAAGAGTAGGGGATACACTCAGGGTTAAAGAGTTAACTAGCAATATGAAGATCAAGAAGAGGAGGGGTGATTTGGCTAAATCTAAGGAAACAAAGGAGCCTTTGGAAAAATACTAGTTCGTACAGTGGAAAGTGGTCATTGCCAAGATTCATACTGGCAGAGTAAAGTTTAGCTCTTATACTCAGCTGTGGATAGGCCCTCTATGTCAACCTCCCTCCATTAAAGTCTCAGAGAACTTCATGGATGGGGGCAGATGAATGTAAGAGAAAGAGTATAGGAAGACAACTGTAAAATGCTGTTTTCATCACAATACAGCTGTGACACACACAAAGTCACGGAAGCCCTGGTAACCTGCACAAGATCAAACTAGGGAAAATTCTAGCCACTTCCCACCTGTGGTGCTTTGAAAGAAAATGGCCGCCAAAGAAGGCGTGGTCTTCTTGGTGTAGGTATGGCTTTATTGGAAGAAATGTGTCACTGTGGAGCTAGGCTTTGAGGTCTCATATATGCTCAAGCCATGGCAAGTGAGACAGTCTACTTCCTGTTGCCTGCATGTCAACATGTAGCAGCTTCCTCTCCAGCACCATGTCTGTCTGCATGCTGTCATGTCCCATCGTGATGATAATGGACTAAACCTCTGAACTGTAAACAATTATCACAATTAAATGTTTTCTTTATAAGAATTGCTATGGCCGGGCAGTGGTGGCGCACGCCTTTAATCCCAGCACTCGGGAGGCAGAGGCAGGCGGATCTCTGTGAGTTCAAGACCAGCCTGGTCTACAAGAGCTAGTTCCAGGACAGGCTCCAAAAAACCACAGAGAAACCCTGTCTCGAAAAACCAAAAAAAAAAAAAAAAAAAAGAATTGCTATGGCCACAGAGTCTCTTCACAGTAATAGAAACCCTAAGACACTCATCCTTATATGAGGTCCTATTGGCAGCAGATGGTTGAGGGAAGAGACCTCAATCTCCTTTGTACATGTGGCCTCTGTCACTGGTGGGTTATTCCTGTCTCAGAGGATGACCACATACACCTGTGCACATGGACTGCACTAATTGGGCTCAGGGTTATTAACAACAATAAAAAATAAAAAGGAAATGAAACTTGGAGGGATTCCTTTGAAAGAGAGTTGGAGCAAGAAGTATGTAGGAGTGGATAGATACGATGAATATATATCGCACAAATGAATGAGACTTTCAAAAGATAAAAGTATTATAAAAATGTATTTTGTTTATTCCTCCTACTTAAAGCTTTTATATACATAATTTTGTGTTTTTAATCCTTTCTCAAAAATATTATTAGAAATAAAGTACTGTTTTTACACAGATTCGCAAGGTAAGATTTTTATAAAGTTATCATCAGAATTCCACAGAAAGAAAAAAAAAGATTTTTTTAGATGGGGAAAATTAAAATTTAAAGACCGATAAAAGTAAAGTACTTTTCAGGGAGTGCATCCAAATTGCTCTCTGTTTTCAAATCTCTTTGCCAGAATAAATAGAGACACTGGAGCCATAATTAATCCCTTAGCACGCATTTCCATGTTGTATTATCTAAGGTTTGGAGAACTGCATTGAAGTAAGAGGAAATTCCTTCTGTGTTCCCTGTCAGAAGTATATGCTCTGCCACTAGATGGTGGCATAAAATTATGGAGCCTCACTGTCCCCATAAAGACAGATATCCTAAAAAAGTTGATGGCCAGAGAAGCTGTTTGTACATCAAAGGCTACATTGCTTTCTTTAAATTAATCTCTACTAGTTATAAACAACAATTTCAGCTAATTTTACATGTTTGTTTATTATATATTAAATTGAAATTTATTATATAATTTTAATAGAAACAGTTTGAAATGTTGACCAAACTTCATATTACCCATACCTGAGCAAATTGGTAGTACAGTTGTACTGTCGGACCAGCAAGGTAACTGATTCCTTACACAACACTGAGAAGGACTATGCACAAGTTGTAATAAAAACACCACAACTGGAACAGGAGAGCTACTTCAAGACAAATTCTGTTTCAGAATATCTGTAAAAAATTTCTCTCTGTTATTGTTCTTTCTAAGCACAAAACCTTCCAAAATCTGTTATAGAATCTTTAGATTTCTTCATATAACCTGGGGATCCAGATACAACATCAGCCAATAAAAGAATGTGGGGCAAAAATATACAACTATATATGTACATGTGTGTATGTATGTGTATGTGTATATATATATATGTATATATATATATATATGTTAAAGTGCTTGAATGATGAATATTCAATTTCTGTTGATATTGTTTTAAAATACTTAACAAGCTATTAACCTATTTAACACATATATGTGTGGGCACACACATGATTCAATATTCTTTAAATAGATCTGACATTGGACACACAGAGAATAAAAACAAACAGATAATAATCTGGATAATGTAAATGAAACTTAGTCACAGTTGATTTATAAAAACAATCTGATGTTCATGCTCACCATGAACCCAGTAACCAGAAAAATAAACTTGTCTATCCAATGTTCTTACAGCACGCAGCCTTGTGGAAATACCATGAAAAACTGTCTCAAAAGCTACCAGAAAAGTAATTTTTGTTGTATTTATAGAAAGTTTGCTTAGCAATTACACATCTCTACAAAGATTCCTACTTAAATCCTAATACTGGGTAGACATACATATGAGATATGTTAGCTTATTTTTCCGATGCTGTAACATAAATAACAAAAATGCCCCCCTCAGGCAAGAATCAAATTAAATTAAACAGACCACACTGAAAAAGAAACCATGAAAGTACCACACTAGGGAAACTTTAGAAGGTCTCCAATTGGAGAGAGTGGAGGTAAGGGAGAGGAATGAGGAGTAAGAACTGCCAAAATTCATTATACAAATATATAAAACTGTCAAAAGTTTTAAAATAGTTTTAAAATACTCAACAGTGCAGAAATAAGTAAGAATGTAGACAGACGGTTCTCTTCTGTAGCTACTTGGTCCCAAATACTCAGGAGCCACTTCTCAAATTACCACATATAGTACTCATAAATGCTTGACCAATGCTAAGTCTTATTACTAGCTAGCCCTTAAATTTTAAGTTAACCTGTATTTCTTATTTATGTTTCTGCCATGTGGTGATACCTTATTAGCATGGCATGTTTATCTGCTGTTCTCTCTATGACTGGCTGGTGTCTTGTGACTCTACCCTTTTCCTTACCATCATTCTTAGTTTGGTGACCCTACCTATAACTCCCACCTGACTGCTGACTGGTCAATCAGCACTTGATTCAAATCTTTACAGTGTACAATAGGATTATTACACAGTTTAAGAAAAATAGAGAATATGGAATAAAATAAAAATAGAAACAAAAAAAGTCTACTAACATGCTGGGACCAAAGTAGGATCTCTGAAATGAATTAAGTTTAGAACAGTAATGTTGGAGTCAGATTTATAGTGTGATGCTGCAGATACAAATGAAATATCATCTGAATAATGTTTTGTAGCTTAACATTTCTAATGTATATAGGATTAGCTGAAGGTGATGAATTCTGACTCCATAAAAGGAAAACAATGTGGTAGGCAGAAACCAATGACAGATTTATTTATTGGTTATTCATCCATTTATTTATTTATTTTGAGTTTTCTGGGACCCAGTTTCTCTATGTAACAGGCCTGACTGTCTTGGAATTCACTCAGTAGACTAGTCTATCCTCAGATTCAGAGATTTCTCCTTGCTTCTGTCTCCCAAATGCTGGGATTAAAGGATGTAACAGCACTGCCCAGGCAAAGACAAATTTATATTGTTTGAAAATATTGCAGAAAAGTTAATATTACAAACATGATTTCCTAAATTTTTAAGTTTATTTTTACATTAGAAGGAAATGAATTTTGCAGACATATTCAATAAAGAGCTGGTTCCTCAAAAACTGGGAAATAGTTCACCTTTTTGTGGACTGACAGTTCACAAGCTCTCCCTACCACACACACACACAGAGAGAGAGAGAGAGAGAGAGAGAGAGAGAGAGAGAGAAAGAAAACACTGCAACGTTGTTTATGGTTCATACTTACCAAAGGACATCAGCAACATTGTTTAGGGGTCACACTAACTAACTAACTAAAGGAGATCAACAACAAAGTCTGGTAATCATATTGATCAATGAACAACAGCAACATTGTTTAATGGTCACATTAACTAATGGATATCAGCAAGACTGTTTGCGGGTCACACTAACCAATGGACATCAGCAACATTGTTCAGCAACATTTATTAAGGGTCACACTAACTAATGGACAACAACAATATTGTTTAAGGGTCACACTAATGAATAGATAATTTATTAATTATGATAACAAACATTTAGATTATGATCAAACCTTGCAATTTATCTTCATCTCCTTGGGTTCTAGTGTTCAGTATTAACACTCAAAAGGGAGAAGTTTGGTGGAAGAGCACATTAGGACCACTAGAGTCTCCTTTTAGATAAACACACAAGGGTCAGCGCTTTCCTGAGTTCTCTCTTCCTCACTGGCTGTGAAGTTACAGTGAGAAGGTGACTCCTTCTGGCTGATAGAAACACTACCATAATCAGAGACTGAATTAGCTGAGCTCTGGACCCTGAACCTTCCAGTAAACACCAAGTTTTATCAAATTTTCAAAATGTATTTTTTCCCTGAAAAAACATAACACATTTAAATATGTTGGTAGTAAGCATAGACTTTCCTAAAGTGGCATTCAATATTCCCCATTTAGAAGATAAAATTAACTATTAAGATTGTACTTATGTTTGAATGATTGAGTTTTTTGAAATAGTAAATCCAAATTACTTGCTATAGTTTTAATTATCAATATAACTATGATTTAGAATATTGTTAGAGAAGGTAATAATTTGTAATTATGTGTCATTTGATACCAGATCAACACTGATTTCCATTACCAACTGAGCATTAAAATAAACGTTATTCCGTTATTCTCCACCAGGAATCAGAATATAACTGTGTCATCCACCCACTGTAAAAGCAGAAGTATTATATATGAGAGATACAATCCAACTCAAATTTGTAAAATAGCTTGATGTTTAATTCAATGTATAAGAAGTTTGTGAGTTCAAAATTACCTGTTTAGCTTTTGTCTTCAAAGTAACTATACATACATATCTCTGAAGGGCAATAAAAGAAATAGATGAATAAATACATTGTACAGAAAGAAACAAGAACTAAGAAATTCAAAAGAATACTTTTTGAATTGAGTTGTCTTTAAAAATTAATGTTTTAGTGTAATGACTTCTCTTATTCAAAATATAATTTTGTGGTAATTGTGTCTAATCCCCAGACTGTTGGTTTTGTGGTGTTTGAATAAGATTTCTCTTTTTTCTCCTTTTCTCTGAAGCCATTGCTATCAACTTTCCTGTTCATTCAGCAATGGGCTTCCACTATCTGCCAAAATTTAGAAATGTTAAAAACCATTCTTACATCCTCTTTGAGTTTTAGAAATATTTTCCAACTGATTTGATGATGCTTCTCCATTCACCATGGACCAGTACTTAGTGACTGGCAAGCATGGCCTGATATAACTGCCAAAACAGTTGTCTTTCTCATTTTCCTCTCCCCATTCCCTCCTTCTTTTTTTTTTCATTCTTCCTTCTCCTTCACCTTCCCTCCTGTGACTGTCCTCCTCAATGTTTGTGTGTATCCAAATTCCAGAAAGGTAAAAATTATGGAATTGTTAAATAATTGTTGCATCTTTTTAAAAGAAACAGGATTGGAAGTAATTATGGCTTTCTCATGGATTTCCTTAGGCCAACTCACAAACAAAAGATTTGGCACTTTGACTTTAAATTTCCAAGTTAATAAAACTGTTTTGTTTTTATAAATGCACACACACACACACACACAACTGGAGCACCCAAAATGAAAGAGTTGAAGATATTTGGCTGTTTCCATATGCAGCACTTACACCCTTTCTAATTACAACACTGTGGTAAAGTTAGCATATATAACAGTGTGGTAATAAACAACCAAAACATCTATGTATATGTTTTGATAGTGAATAACTTTGAAGTGTCTCGGGAAAATATAACTGTACAGAGGTTGCTCTTAGAAGTGCCTTTTGAAAGAAGCCCAGACTGTCTCACACTTTTTTTTCTACTTAATGGTTCTAACAGCTGGACTAGTGTGAATACTGAGAAATGTGTTGTATCACTCAGATGAAAAGAGACATCAGACACTGAAGGGAGAGATGATACATCGCTTTTGTCTTTTTCCAGTATGAAGAAATATATCTGTCTGGGAGTTCATGCCTTATGTGTCTATACATATCTGTTCTCTACCTATATAAGCTTAAAATTTATAAAAAGAATTATGAGTATCTAAACATAACTATGCAAATGGTAGCTAATGAATCATTTGCATCTTCAAGATCAATTATTTTTCAGATTCATATCTTTTATTTTAGTGATTTTTGCTTTTTTTCTAGAAATGCAACTCAGTTTGCATGCAAATTTAGCCTAGACTGTTGCAAGGAAGTAAGGCTGCTTGTTCATCCCGGCCACCTGGCTACCTTAGCCACAAAATAACCACACAGAAACTGTATTGATTAAAACACTGCTTGGCCCATTAGCTGTAACTTCTTATTGGCTAACTCTTACATCTTAGTTTAATCCATTTCTATTAATTTGTGTATCACCATGTGACAGTGGCTTACTGGCTAAGTCTCAGCAGCATGTTTATTCTGGCGAGGCTCCATGGCTTCTCTCTAACTCTGCCTTCTTTCTCTCAGCATTCCATTTAATTTTCCCTGCCTACCTAAGTTTTCCCTTATCAAGGCCCCAAAGCAGATTCTTTATTAACCAATGAAAGCAACACAAAGACAGAAGGACCTCCTATCCCATAGAACCCCTGCCATTTGTGTTTCTTAGACTGTTTATTGTCTTCTGTGAGTTCTCAGAAAACCCCTTGAGCTGATCTTCATATGATTAGTCCAGGTTTCTTAGTGTCTGTTGTTTTGTTTTGTTTTCCACTCCATTAACTAAACTATGCCATTTGGTAATAGCCGTGTTCACCCAAAAGTTATACTTCTGAATATGTAGCTGTGGGATTTTTTTTCTTGCACTTTGCAAATGTTCTATGAGATAGAACAAATAGAGAACATGGTTTCAAAAATTGTCTCAATCATTTTAAATAGAAGCAGAAAATTCAATCAGGTATTGCCTTTGTTGAACAACATTGATTATTTTTGTGTACCCTGTCCTCAGTTTCCTTTTCTCATTTGAATAATTAAGGCTTCATTTCTTCAATGTTATGACCCTTAATGTGACATATAGACTTTGATAAGAGCTAAATATCAGACTGACCAATCATGTCCTCATAAAATTCATATCGGCAAAGTGTCCCCTTGTTTTCTGTATTTATAGCATATAAATGACCTTTTACAGTTCCATTACCATCTGCATATTTATTGCTGTCATTACAGTAAGAATACATGTCTCAGAGAGTGAATGTGATAACGAAATGAGGAAGAGTCAAATGATTTTTTTTGATAGTGAGTATGCAGGTGTTTACCCAAATATACTTTGTTACGAGTTAGGGTGGCAAATATGGATAATATAACTATGCATTTAAAATACAATGTGGTAAAATTCCAGCTCTCTAAACTATATATGGAATTATATAAAAATCTCATGCAAACTCAAGCAAGATTTTCTTGACATAGGCTAAGCGATTCTGAAATATGCTTTTGGAGAATATATGGTAACATTTAGCCAGGTTAAAAGATGCTAAAAGTCACCAGCTATAAGAAACATGAAACTTGGGGCATGGAAATTAAAGTCAGAGTGGCCAAGTTCTAAACAGTGTGGGAGAAGATACATAAGTGAGTCAGGAACGGTAGCACCGGGGACATTTTATGGTGGTGGAAGAGTGTAGCCACCACAATGTGGTGAGAAGATAGATCACACATGTTTCACCATCTTTACCATACTCCACACTACGATAATGGAAAGTTCCAGGTTTAAATACTATAATAAAACTGCATAAGTTATAAGCATGTAGGAAACTTTATCAACATATTCACAAACATTTAACTAACTTTGGGAATTTGTCTCTGCACATAACTGCCTCAAAATGAGAAGCTGATGACATAATGCAGGGCAACTATAAACCACATGGTTAATTCCCTGTTCATTTGCAAGATGTAGTCAGTAAAGTAAAATACGTAACTTTGTCCAGTTCACACAGGACAAATATATGCCTTTTAATTTGGTGAAGTTGATAATACTTCTGTCTTTATAGCACATATAATACTTTTAGGTGCTGATGAAATGGATCAGCAGTTAAGAGAATGTGGTGCTTTTGCAAAGAAACTAAATTCAGTTCCCAACACCTGTATCAGGTTGCTCACAACTGTGTATAACTCCAATTTCAAGAGATCTATTGTGCCCTCCTGTCCTCTCAAGGCACCTGCACTCTCGTGCACATATCAGCACTGAGACACACATACACATATATTTAAAGAAGAAATAAATACTTTAAGCAAATATTTCATATAAAGGATTGAGTATTTATGAAATTGGACTTCTCTTATATAAATGATATATATGTATACAATGTACACTATAATTATTTTTAAATTCTTTTAAATGTGTTTACATGGAAATCTCTGTATCCTTAAAATAATTCATTCCTTCCAAATTAAACCCCCATAAAATGCTTTTGTCACACAAATTATATCAAATTGAAGAAAATAAAATTATTTTTATCATCTAAGCTCTGTTTATCTCCAAAGTTAAAAAGCTTGAAGAAGTTGGGAAGGTACTTATAATTGACATTTCAGAAGTGATCACAGATAGTTCTTAAATAATGCTAATGAAGATATTTAAATATTAATTGTAAAAATGTACATACTCTTTTGTTTGGTGTCCTTGACAATCTGTAGCAAATACTTAAGAAAAAATAGATCCCTGTTCAAGGAATTATATCCAAGTAATTCAAGTTTAAGTGTAGTGTCAAAAAGCAGAGTTGAAAATTATGTCTTCAAGAAACATATATTGGTTAGGGCTTCCATTGCTGTGATGATATACCATGATTAAAAGCAGTTTGAAAAAATTGCCTTATTTCATCTTATACCTTAGGAAACACAGCTTGTTACAATAGAGAGAACCAAGAGTTGAGTGATCAGCCACCCAGCAGGATGCCCCACTCTCTATACTCTCTATAGTGGGGCAAAACTCCAGGCCCCTCCCCCACCTGCCTCAGCTTCTCTAGCCAGCCAGCAGGAGAGTTTTCTCCAGGTAGACTGTCCCAATACCCACCCCCATCCACTGGACCCTGCAAGCTACAAGCCCCATTCCACCTTCAAACTTGCCTATCATCTTATACTTTGTATTCCATTGCCCAGAGAAGTGAAGGTAAGAATACAAGACATGAACTAGGAAACAGAAACCGAGACAGAGGCCATGAAGGAGTGCTACTTACTACCTTGATTATTTAGGACTTACTCAGCAGGATTTCTTAGATCCCAGGACCTCCCGTCATGGAATGGCATGGTCCAGTGGGCCGGACCCTTATCAATCACTAAGAAAATACATCAAAGACTTACCTACAGGTCAGTCTAATGGGGGTACTTTCTCGTTGAGAGTTCTTCTACACAAATTACTTTAGTTTATGTTAAGTTTACATTAAACTAGTCCAAAAAAGAGACATTATTTAAATAGTAAGTCCAGAATTCATCAGTATTGCTTGATGTATTCGATGTTTTAAACACTTGAGATGCATTGAATTTGATCACTATATTGCTTGATAGTGGTTCAGCTATGAAAATATACCTACCTTAAAGAGTATAAAAATTGTGGTGACTATTCATTTACTAAAGTATTAAGAAAACAACTGTACAATAATGAAATATTATGGCTTTAGCAAAATGGGCAAATTGATTTGTGACTTGTCCTTTTCCACCTACTAGCTGAATCTAATATTGAGGATCTCAACCAGGCAAAATCATATAAAATTAACGGAGTGTAAAATTAACAAGTGATTCCTCAACAGAGAACATGGAGAGGATAAGTAGATATAAGGTGCTGGAAAAGAACTTACTGAAGAATTGATGTCAGATAAAAATTATCTTCAATAAAGACATGAGAAAAGTATTAGATATTGTACTATATAACTATTTATTCTGAATTGACATATTCCATTTTGGAGGGAGATGGTAAACTCATAAAATACAGAAAGGTAACAAAACCTGCAAGACTCAGAAGACTTTGAGACTTAGAAGACTCCCCGGGTCTATTGTGGAGAATGTGTAAACAGTAGACAGTTGCTGCAGTTGAGGGGAGTCTGTTCCATGGAGGTGAGTGAAAGTTGGGCAGGGAGCTATAGGCATGTCTCTTGCAGGATGGATAGTGATTATTCCATCAAAGCTGCTTTTGAATCGCAAAGAATGTAGTAAAATAGTAGATGGAAATTCTACATTATTAGTTATTACATTAAATAAAAAAATTAATTGAACCCGCCAATTAAATGAAAGCACTTGATAAAATAGATTTAGTCATCACCCCAAAGGTAAGTTATCTATAAAATAGCAACTCCAAAACAACTAGAGTTGAAGGCAGAAATTAAAGAGGACAAGTATTTCATAGGTGTAGCATGAAGGGAAGTAGTGTGGCCATAGCAAAGTATACTGTTAGAAAAAAAATTGCGAGAAAGGAATATTATGATAGAATTGACAATCAAAAGATAAAAGTGTAAATGTTGTTAACTTACATGAGACTTCAAGATCCACAACGCTAAGCTCAATAGAAATATAAAGAGAAACAAGCGTGAGAAAAATTAGTTGGATGTTTCAGTAACTCAGCTGAAAAGTTGAAGATGAGTGAAATCTAAAGAATCTTACAATATGAGTTCCTAGTGTACCTAATGCACATCTAGACCACCGCCCAGTCACCACAGAAGAACACTCTGCTTCTCAACTGCACATAGTACATCACCCAGGATAAAGCATATGTTTCTCATCAAGCCTGTTTGAATAAATGATTTAGAGGACTGAAATAAGATAAATTATGTTTTCTGACCACAGTGGAATAATGAAGCACATCAATAACAGAATGTAATGTTGGAAATGCAGAAACGTGAAAATGAAACAATCTCCTAAATAACAGATGGATTAAACAAATCATAAGGCAAACCAAGAAACATTTTGACATAAATGAAAACAAAACAATCTACCAAAAGTGATGAAATACAGCAAACATTCTCTGGTAAGACAATTTATACCTACAAGTGCATTTTAAAAATTTAAAAATATTTTGAAACATTTTTTTGTGAAATATTTTATAGTTTTAAAAGATATATATCTAAAATGTCATATTTATGTGTGTAATATAATATGCAATTTAAATACAGAAGCCAGAAGAGGACATTTGATACCTTGGTGCTCAAATTGGGGTTACTGTGTGTCACTGGAAGAGGGTGCTGGGAACTCGACTTGGATGCTCTGCTAACTAATGATCAATCATTGCAGCCTCATCCCACTATTCCAAGCTTTGCCTGTCATAAATTGGTTAAGGACAGTTAAATTCAAGGCAAGTAGAAGAAAAAAAAAGTAAAGATTAAGAATGAGAAGAAATCAAATAAAATTGAGTGGTAAAAGTCAATAGATAATTTTAATGATGGCAAAAATTGCCTACCTTCAACATGGTCTAGTTAATTTATTCCTTCCCCTACAGAGACCAAGAAAAGCAGAGAGAAAGAGAAAATAATTAATAATGAAGGTTAGTGATTGACTTAATAGAAATAAGAAGTTTATAAAAGGAATATGATAGTTGCATGGCAAAACTATTGTATAGATAAAGTGTTAAAATTCCTAGAAAAGCCCTTGCACCTGGAGTCTAGTTTGCATAATAACCTCTTCCCTGTTCATGGGCTCATCGACCTGACTGGAATTACAACCCTGAATCACTTGGGATAGGAGAGAACCTTGTGGTTGTTTCTCCATGACCATTTGGGTCATCCATCACTGTAAAGATGACACAAGAAACTGATATTCACCTCTTTAGGTGGTAATGGGTACTAAGTGGATGAAGCCTGTTACAGATTTGTATGTAACTAGGAACAGAACTGAATGAGATGGCAAAGGAATGAGGAAAAGACAATCAGATATATGTCAGTGGATCTGAGCCTAGGCTGCTGGTCACGGCTGTAGCACATCAATATCACGCATTCACTTAGGATTTCATACAATAAGGACTTCCTGGTGCTCCCCACAGAAGCCTTCCCAGAATAATACCTCTTTCTCATTTGGAAACTGTACCATGTATTTCCCACCAGGCTAGTGCATGAATCATACAACAGCAAGCTGTGTTCTGATGATACTGTAAACTGTCTGTTGATCCATAAGAATTTATTTCAAAGTTCTAGATCAAGAAATCATTCAAGGTCGTGGCCTTATTAAAGAAGTTTGAGAAGACATAAAAGGATTCGAATTTTGTAATTTCATTGATGTGTCATAACAGGTTTTTTTTTTTTTTTTTTTTTTTTTTTTTTTTTTTTTTTTTTTTTTTTTTTTGTAGTTCAGTAAAAGATGGCATAATAAGTAGAAGTGGTCCAGTCTGGCAATTGATGCTGTTGGTTTTATAGGTCTCTGTTAAAAATCTTAATCTGATTTCTTTTGTTTGCATCATTTTCCAGAGAAGTGTCCTGTGCTGTGCTAACATCTTAACTTGGACTAAAAAGATGATAGCACATTCTTTATTGTTTTGATTGATTGGTCTATTATCAGACACAAAAAAGCATAGGACTTGTAAAATTAGGTTCTAATTTTAAATACTTTGGAACCTTTTCTGTGGATATCTATTTCCAAGATTCGGTAAACAATTTCAATCACAGTGTTGGGCTATAGAGGAAACTATAAACTTTTGTTTAGGGACCAAGAATATGTAAATGGAGTCAAGGTAAAAAACCGACAGAAAACTAGTTTTCTCTTTTAACTTTGGCATCTTTAATTAGCTTTGTAAAGATTCTATGGTTAGATAAAATACCATTTCTGAAATACTTGAACAATTTTCTCTCTCAGACTAAGACAGTTACTTTAATATTTTCCAGAAAATAATCTTTATTTGAAGAAAAGATGACCTGATAAGTATTCATGGGAACACAATATGTATAGGCCATCTCATTCTCTAGAAGACAAATATTTAAATAATAAAATTGTCTATAACTTGCCAAATTTTCAAAGTCTTCTTTCCACCTACAGTTTTTATATTATCCTATCTTCTTCATTGTGTCTACATGAACAGCAGTTAGGCACCAAAGCGAGAAAAGAGTCAATGTGATTGAAGAACACTACCTTTGTAGGTATTTTAAATGGATGATGGTTAGCTAGCCTCTAACGACAAGGATTGCAATTCGACAGAGTTTAACAGTGGGAGATATTTATTTTTAAACATACTTCTTAATATAGAAGTTGGGAAAAGTTTGAGGTAGTTTGACTAGTATTTCTGACATACTTTATAAAAATGGTTTGGCTCAGAAAGAATTATGCTGGCTGGTTTATTGAAAATGGTTTGGTTCAGAAAGAATTATGCTGGCTGGTTTATTGTCATTTAATACTACGTGAATACAAAAGGGAAATTATTTTATAAAAATTCCTTTTTTAAAAGTTTTCTATTCTATGACACTTAGAAGAAATCACTGAGTGCATCGTTTTGGTATGTAGTGGTGTGCATGGCTTCCTTCCAGAAGGAATCACTGTTTTGAAAGCAGCACCAACAATTAAAGTACAGAATTCTCCCAGAATCTCATACCAAATGCTTCCCTACTCAAGTTACAACTCAACAGCAAAGGAACATTAGAATTGCACTTATGTTCACTAGAGGGGAAATTTAAACCAAGGAGATGGCAATTATCAGAGTCCATAAAGGTAGTGGACAACACACTCTGTAGAATATGTGAACAAGACATCCTTTTTAAGCGGGAAATTCTACTGTTGGGATATTTTAGGTAAAGAGAAAGATGAGACCTGGGATAAAGCCAGTTTTTTTTTTTAACATGTTTCTTTGTCTTTCAAAGACAAAATACAAAATTAAGTCCTGTGTCTAAATAAATTTCTAATACGTTTCAGTGGTTTGTTGATTGGTGGGTTCACATTCCCACACTTAATGTTTCCCCTATGCCATCAGTTCATACTCTCTGTTAATAATTAGATGAAATCACCATTCTGATTTCTCTTTGCCTTTCCTGACCTACATACTTTTGTTCTTTGAGAAAAATATGTGCTTTTGTTATAGAAAAAAAGGTGAAGTGATTGACAACATAGAATGACATCGACCTGTATTTGTTCTCTTTTAGGGTGATGATAGCTTACAATGGGAATCCCTAGGGAAAGCTGTGTGCTTAATCTTTATTGTAACATTGAAAAGACAAATTCAAGACAAGAACTGGGTCTCTGGAGGCTTTGCACCATACTATAATAAAACCACAAAAATATTGGGGAGGTCATGGGGTCTTCTGTCTTTTGTGGTGTTGATCAAACCAGTAGAGTGGAGTGGACCAGAGGTTGGAGACTTGTAGGAAGCTTAAGCAAGTTGTTGTGTCTAGAGGTTCTTTATATTTAAGGTGTATATGTTATAATGCATTTCATTTACTATTAAATATTTATTTTAGCATGTGGGCTAAAACATGCAGATCCTTATGTAAATACTACTAATACAGGCATAACTTTGAACAAATGTTGTATCTTTTCTGTTATCTACGAAAGATTGAATCTATCAAGTTAGATTCTTGATGGACAGTTAGTCACTACATAACTCAAGCCAGAAGTCGGCCATGTATTTGTATTTACTTATATGTAGGTATGACTCAGGCTTCCTGTCATCCCTCATCTAATTCACTACTGTCCTGAGAAAGTAGAGGATACATAGCCCAAACTCCCAGTGAAACAAAATTTACATTTCATGACAGAAATTTCTCTCTTCTCCCTTTCTTCTCCTTCTCTCAGTCCAGCCCTTCCTCAACAATAAGAAACATAATCCAGGAAGCAAAAGAAGATTTTAATAGTTAATTATATAATTTAAAATACTTATTTTTATCAATTAAGTATAAAATATCCACTTAGCAAAACTTGCTTTAAAAAAAACTTTAGCATGTGGGGAATAAGATATAAGCGAACTACTAATTTATTTACGTTTTTTCCTAGTGTACTGTGTTTTCTTCTGAGAATACCAGGAGTAAGAATTAAGGGAAAAATGGTAGGAAGGTTTTTATTAGGCAAATATGAGAATACCTGACTTTCTACACACTCCTACCTTTTGTCTAGCTTGTTTGACAAAGTTATTACAACATTTAGTAGGTAGTAAAATGGCATTGGAAGGCAGAGTGAGGGATTTAACTCTTATTTCAGATTTTACTTGCTTTGTGATCTTGCATAATTATCAACACCCAGGGCTCTTTTCTCCTCTGGAAAGTGGATGATAATGTTAACTGAATCTTATGGTTTTTAAAGGACACAGTTTCCTGGTGTGGTGAACTTGGTGACTGGAATTTGCTAAGTATCACCAAGTGTCACCTGAGGATTTATATGTTAATGACTGTTTAAAGACCTTTGTAGATTTGTTATCCTGGAAGCAGGTCCCTTATTCATACTCCTATAATAAGTACCCATTCTTCAAAGAGTGCTTTTTAAAATATATTTCTTTTTTATTATTTAAAAATTGATAAATACCTACAATGTATTTTGCTCATATCCATCTATTGATGATAACATATAACAACCTTCTGATTAATGATTTTTCAATTATGTTAGTCTTTTTGGAGTGTGAAGTGGCATTTGGCTCCTGACAGCTTCAGTGTAACTTTTGGTGGTAGTGCTACTCAGCTGAGAGGCCATGGGTCATTGATGCTCTTCCTCTAAGACTCAGAAGTCTTGCATTTTTAACCTGTAACTTTTGTTGAGTTAATTATAACAATGCAGTGATTTTTCGTGAAGTCATGAGAAAAATTTAATGAGCATGTACTATCAACTATTCCAGGGAACAAAACATGTCCACCTCTGGTCATCGGCAGATAACTATTGCCTAATTTAGTGAGAATGAGATGGAAGGCCAAATAATTGTTGGCAGGATAAATGGGCAGATATGAGCAAATGTTTCTAAAATAAGACATGTTATACTATGAAAATGAGCATGTGTTATCAATAATTATTGATGGAGGAAGGTCATTGGTTAAAAAATAAAGAAACTTCTTGGCCCTCATAGGTTAGAACATAGGTGGGTGGAGTAAACAGAACAGAATGCTGGGAGGAAGAGGAAGTGAGCTCAGATGCAGGGCAGCTCCTCTCAGAGCCAGACCCGATGCAGCCAGCCGCCAGGTCAGACATGCTGAATCTTTCCGGGTAAGACTAGTGCTACACAGATTATTAGAGATGGGTTGATCGGGATATGAGAATTAGCCAGTAGGGCTAGAGCTAATGGGCCAAGCAGTGTTTAAAAGAATACAGTTTGTGTGTTGTTATTTTGGGACATAAGCTAGCCAGGCGGACCAGGAGCTGGGGCAGCAGAAACGCAGCCCGCAGCTCCCTCTACAATTTATGACCACAGTTAATACTCCAATAGTTTTAGTCACTTCTTTTATCTTTAATATTTTAAGAATATGCCACATATGGAAGATTTTTCTGATAGGTAAGAAAATCCCTCTTTGCTACTCAGAACTTTTCCCTCTGTGTCATGGTCCGTGTGTTTGAACACATAGTCTTCAGTTAATGGCGCTGCTTTGGAACTTGGGATTCTAACAACTGGATTAGGTCTCTGGAGATAGGAGTCGAAGTTTATATCGGTCTCTGATTCTGGCCTGAGCTCTCTCTACGTAGTGCTCCATGAGTCCCATCACTGTGATCATTAGTCACACGTGCCTTCCCTGCCATCCGGGACTACACACCTTCTACCATGTTCCACTTCAAACACTGCAATTCTCTAGCATTATGGACTATGCGTCCTTACCCACCAGCCACTTTACCAGCCACCTTCTCCACCACGAACAGTTTTATCTCCTACAACATTAGCCACTTTGGTTTCCATGTTCTCCTCACCATCATTAGCTCTTTCTTCTCACATTGGGAACCACTTCAGCTACTGTGGAGGACTTCATTACTTAGGCTGTGAGCAAAAGCAAGTGTTTCCACTCCTGAGCTGCTTCTGCCAGGTACTACGTCATTGCAGAGACAAAAATAAGACTGTCAGGCACCTAAGTGGCCTGGAGATCTGAACTTCCACTTCAGAAGCCTCCACACCTCCTTGGGTATCTCAGTACTTCTCTTTACATACACATGCATGTTGATTTATCACAAGTTCATTGGGCAGATCACTAACATTCAAATATATTCTGCATAAGAATAAAACCCCTTTCTGAATGCTGCATAGCCTTTTGTCGTCCATCACAGCTCATGTTGAAGATTCCTTTGGTAAGATAAAGAAAGAAAATTGTTTTTAAAATGTTGGCTCTGACTATATGTCTAATTACATAACTCCAGTTGCTATGGCAGAATATTATCAGCTGAGTGCCTTGAAAAATATATAAACATGTATTTCTTTAGTTTTGCACACTTAGAAATCCAAGAACAGGGTGCTGGGAGATATGTTTTATGTTTGCAGTGGCTAATTCTTGTCTTCCCTTTGTCCTCACATGATCTTTCCTCGGAATTAAACATTCATACCATCACAACCCACCAAACCACAAAGCTACTATCTCCAAACATCATGGTTTTGGAGATAAGAATTATTGGAATGGAATACAGACCTTCAACCTGGAGATTTTCTTACTTTAGGATGCAAATTTTTTATTTCACTTTTTTCTACATATAGCATGATGTGCAAACCAATCGGAGACATTTGTTTTTTCCTCCTGAGCTGAGTGATAGTCATCCAAGCCCTTCTCTAGCCAGTATTTTGAGAAAATTCTAAAGATAACTCTGAGCAGATAGGCAGCATTGTCATGGGCTGAATACTCTCTAAAGATGATACCTGGATCAATCTATTAACGAATGACAGAAAGAACTGCATTCAGAAACAAAGCAGAAGCTCAGAGAAAAGAGTTCTGAAAGGAAAGGTCTTCTTTCTAAAAATAGGGCAATTAGAGGGCTGATTTTAAAACTGCAATTAAATTAATATACTTGATGGGTCTATTTGCACTAAGGAAAGGTAATGTGTAGCTCTTTGATGTGTTCAGAAAAATGCATCTTTGCCAGCTTTATTATTTTTTTGTAGACTCTATGATTCTTTTGTGTTCTGAATAATTATAAAATGTTAAAAGTCAAGTACATTATTATTTCTGTAAAACTCATATTCAAAAGGTAGAAGTTAATCTGAGTGGGAGAAATGCTTACATGTTGCCATAAAGGCTAATGTTTTGTATAAATTTGACTCTAATAAAATTATACTTTAAAATACAGGGGTATATTGCGTACACCAATCTTAGCACTGTTAACAACTTACTGTAGCTACAGGGAATGTTCTTCAGTGACCTCCATTTTTGTTGTTTTCTTAGATATCTTGTTGCTACTTTCTCTCTTTTCAAATGAATGTTTTAGACATCCTCAGTGGTTTCCCTATCACTTTCAAAAGTGTTTCCATGACAGAAGAATTTGTCTAGTGCTTAAGAGTGGTGATGACTCTTACAGAGAGCATAAGTTCAGTGACCAGAACCCACATCAGGCAGCTCATAAACACCTGTAACTCTAACTTCAGGTTATTATTTGATTCCTTCTTCCTACATCCTTATATGTACATGTATATGGTCACATGAATCACAGAGGCACATATAATACACATATATTTATAGGAAACCAGATTTTTTTTAAAGAGTGGATTCTACTGATACATTTTTAAAGGCCCATTCCTTCTTGGTTTTTACTGCTAGTTTCTATTTTTCTTTTCTTTTTGTTTTTTTTTTTAATTATTTTTTAGGAATAATGGGGGCATGAAAAAACAAGGTTTTGTGTCTGAAAAGATTGGATTCTGATTTTAATTTTCTCTTACTGACACATATTGTGCTCACCCAACTAGGAGGCCATTGTAAGTATCACTGTGGTCATTATAACTAATGTAGTATTAAGGATTCAGACACACAAATCCCCTATGGAAAGAAAGGGCTCTGTTAAAACAACAATAAAGATAATTCATAAAGTAGGGTAAGAACTCAATTTACTATGCATGGATAAAGTAATGTATTCATGTTGCTAATAGGATCAGTGATCGTCCTTAGATTTATATGGTAGCACGGACACAAAGATGAGAAAGAAGAACTATTATTGTTTTTGATTATGCAAGTTCTTCCTACCAGCATCGGAGCAGAACGTTATCATCTGAAAATAATACTGGGGAGGCTAGGCTGGTCTGGTAAGGATGCTAAGTGAGAAAAACCCTGAATCAATGTCAAAGCCAAACGATCTCGACAGAATCCTACTGAAAACCCTGAAAAGATCATGGAAACGTGAGCTCTCTGCAGAATTTCTGAAGTGCACTTGATAAAGAACACGTGTAGGACAAAAGTGTTGGGAAAAGACTGCTACTTTGTCCCTAGCTGCTCAGAAATGAAATAACCACACAGAAACTATATTAATTAAATCACGGATTGGCCCATTAGCTCTAGCTTCTTACTGGCTAACTCTTAAATATTAATTTAACCCATTTCTATTAATCTGTGTATTGTCATGTGGCTGTTGCTTACGATGTAAAGTTCCGTCCTCTGTCTCTGGTGGGTCCACATGACTCCCCTCTGACTCCGCCTCCTTTCTCCCAGCTTTCTGTCTAATTTTCCCAGCCAATCTAAGTTCTGCCCTGCTATAGGTCCAAAGCAGTTTCTTTATTCATTGATTGTAATCACAGCATACAGAGGAGAATTCCACACTACAGAAACATTTTCCCTGTACCTGAGGATTTGAGTTTTAATCTTTGCATGCTAATGTGCTTTCACTCACAGGGAAAACCACTAGAGCTGAGACTTTTTAGAAATTAGAGACTTATTAGAGCTCTCTGTGTCAGGAGTCTCAGACCATGGTTGCTGGAGACCGCTGCTCTTGATTCTATGAAAAGGCAGAGTACCATGGTGGAATGCATGTGATTCCACTGAGTTTATAGCTAACAAGTAAAGAGGGACATAGAAGAGGCTATAGTTCTGGCATGTCCTTCAAGGGTTCAGGTCATTCCTTCCCAGCTGCCTTCACTTCATACAGGTTTTCCCATCTGCTACTAGCAACACCAGTTTTTAACTAACTTTTTGAGTCATAAGCATATGTGGAGTGTTCAGAATCTAAATCTCTGTGTTTGTTTAGGGACTGATACAAGATGTGCAAAATGATCTTCCTCAATGAAATTTCCCCAAGGGCAAAATGAAGAGAATTTAAAGCTGCAAAATAAAATGTTCAATTGATTTTATTGACTTCTGGGGAGCAGATATGTAATTGGAACCCTGTAAATATTGAATATAGTCATCAGCACTGCAAGCTCCCATTGCTAAGAGAGTGTGTCGCATTGATATATGGAAACTACACTAGCCTACAAAGTCAAAAGTATTACACTCTGCAAAGAGTTCTGTTTGTCTGGTAGTCTGTTATGTGATGGTAAATGCAAAGAGATCTTTCTCTCAGTCATAGAATTAACCCCGGGTTATGGAATATTGAAAACCAACATAAATCCCAAATATCAAAGCCATGTTGGACTAATTAAGTTGTTCAGCCCATAAAGGTGCTAGCTGCCAAGTTCAAGGACAAGATCTGAGTTCAATCTCTGAGACACTTGTTGTTGAAGAAGAGAACCCACTTCCCAAAATTTTTCTTTGACATCCACATTGGTGGGCACATAAGCAGACACTCACAAACATATAAGGAAACAATAAGTAAATAAATAAGAATAAAATATAAAAAGCATGTCTGTCATTGTAATGAATTAGAAACAATGAAGCAAGGACATAGTAACTGAAGCTAGTGATAGCTTTGATATGTTATTGAGATTTTCACATGTGTGCACTGTGCATGACAATGTTTTGTGTGATTTTGAAAGCATCTTCACAATATCACTACTGCACATTCTTCTTATGATAGAAAACTATGCATTTTGATGGCTGCACAAATATATACCACAATCCTATATTCAAATGAACGTATTGAACAATATAAAGAGATGCTTTAAAAAAATAGCTGCCTTGCATATCTTCCCAGTAAAATTTTACATCCCCAGGAATTGGAAACATATGGTCTATAACCAAAATGTTGAAGTAAAGTGGGTGGAAATAATTATCTCTTCATGTTAACACCCAAATCAACAGTAAATTCCCATCCCTCATCAATGCAGCAATTCACGTGATAATTGGCAGCTGTATGCTAATTACATTGGGAGCTCTCGTTTCCTGAGTATGCTAATTTAAAGTTCTCTTGAGTGGTTACTTTGTTTCCCAGAAGCCTGAAATATCAGCCATATAGAATTCCAGGCTTCTGTCCCATGGGAATCAAAATGAATGCTCATGTTGGTGGTGCCTCAAAGGAGAGAGGAAGATTGTCAGGACTCTGAGTCACCTCAGTGATGAAAAGATGAGAAATTAAACTTTCAAGAGCTGAAGATGCTTTCCATGGATGAGAGCAGTCCGAACGCAGAAGGAAGATAAGTGCCAAACAGCATTCACCAGGATCAAATTAACATTTGGCTTAAATAAACAAAGTGTCAGAAATACTTTACAAACATTTTGAAAATGCAACGTTTAACTAATGTAGATATGCAGATAGGTAAGTGCCAATGTGTCTTGTTGGAGAAAACAGAAGTCTAGGGAGTTCTTCCGAACAAGATGCTGTGAACTGGCAGATTTCAAGAGTGGAGGTAGCTATGATAGAGATAGCCTTCCTACAGTATTTTATTTTCTTCTTCTTCTTCTTCTTCTTCTTCTTCTTCTTCTTCTTCTTCTTCTTCTTCTTCTTCTTCTTCTTCTTCTTCTTCTTCTTCTTCTTCTTCTTCTTCTTCTTTTGGTTTTTCGAGACATGGTTTCTCTGTAGCTTTGGAGTCTGTCCTGGAACTCCCTTTGTAGACCAGGCTGGCCTCAAACTCACAGAGATCCGCCTGCCTCTGCCTTCCGAGTACTGGGATTAAAGGCGTGTGCCACCACCGCCCGGCCCTACAGTATTTTCTATGATAACAATGGGCAAGCCAATGCTTCTCTTCAAAGGCATCAGCAGATGCTATCATTCTCCAGCTGTGTACTCACCTAAACAAAGGGAAACACAGGAACAGAAATATATTCACTAACAACTCTAAGAGTTATAGAAAATATTATCAGACATGCACCTTGCTTCATTAAAAAAATAATAATAAAACAAAACAAAATCATGTAAAACAGTCAGTGCATCAATACAGAAAAGGTTAACAGCTATAGCTTGTAAAATTTACTAATACAAGCATTATATGTATACATGTGTGTCTTCATGTATGTAAATATACACATAACACTAATAGTTAAAGAATAAACAGTCATAAATTTGAAGAGATACAGGCTATGGGAGGTATTTGAAGGAGAAAAAAGAGAAGATAAATATTATAATTTGGGTACGCATGTATAAAATTATCAAAAAATAAAATGTAAAAAGTACACACCTTTACTTCTTGTTTTAGAAAGAAAATTCAGAGTCACAAAAATTTAAAGTGGTTTTTATGAGTTTGGCAAATAAGTTTTGGATATGAATACTTTGTGTAGAGGTCTGCATATATTTAGTCACCATTCCTCTTGATTTTATAAATACTTATGCATGTAAACAAAATTTCTCATGAATTTAGTACATTTCCAGCTGACAGGCTGCTATTAAAAAAGAAAAAGAAAAAACACCTGTTGCTGGCCCTTGCTCCAAATAGCTCCTTGTCTGCATATTTGCAAGAAATAAAATATCTGACCTAATATCTTCTATGCAAGAAGAAGAAACTGTAATGGACTCAGGAGATATCCTGTCACCTTATCTTCAAAGATGTATTTCATTACTGGGAGAGATTGGTAGATCAAATTTCTAATATTTGATTTCAGTCAGATTTCATACATATGCTTTTATTTTTACTTGTTACATATATATATAAATATATATGTATGCACACATATAGATATCAGAAAATATTTTACTTTTACATTAATTTTTAAACTATTTACACAATGTATTTTGATTCTATTCCTTGCACTCCTTCAACTCCTACCATTTCCTCTCCCTACCCCACCGACCCAACTTTGTCCTTTCTCTCCCCTACAGTCAAAAACCAACAAACAAAATCCCCAAAATATAAGGGATCATGTTTGTGTTGCTCAATTATACTTCAGCATGGGTGCTGGAGGAAATTGCTTGTTCTTCCCAGCCTCCCAACTAACTTAGACACAAAATAATCACACAGAAACTGTACTAATTAAATAACTGCTTGACCAATTAGCTCTAGTTTCTTATTGGCTAACTCTTACATTTTAATTTAACCCATTTCTAGTAATCTGTGCATCACCACAGGGTCATGACCTACCAGCAAAGTTTCAGTATGTCTGTCTTTGGTGGGTCCATGGCTTCTCCCTGACTCTGCCCTTCTTTCTCCCAGCATTCAGCCTAGCTTTCCCTGCCTGCCTAAATTTTGCCTCCTCCCTTCTCCATGCTGGGAATTTGTTTGGCTTGAACTTGTGAAAATCTTAATATCTGCTATCATGTTTTTCAGGTCTTCCTGTTGTGTCTTGAAGACACTAGTTCCTTCCACTGTCTACCATCTCTGATTCTTATATCCATTCAGCCTCCACTTCTGTGCAGATTTTTGAATCTTGAGGGAAGAGGTATATCATAAAGGTCTCCAATATAGTGCTGAGTATGTCAAAATCTCCCTCTCTCTCTCTCTCTCTCTGAGCATTTGTCCAGATGTGAGTGTCTGTGTTAATCACCACCTAGTCCATGAAGAAGCTTCCTCAAAGAGGGTTGAATAATTCTCTGATCAATTGATCTAGCAATATGTCATTAAGAGTCATTTTATTTCTATAAATACCCTTTGAAAGCCTAAGACTTAAGTTCTCTCAGAGAGCCTATGGCTATTCTTGTCTCAGATGCTGGGCCTCATAATCATGCCAATTATGGGATACATCTAATGGAGCTGGTCTTAAATCCAATCAAATTGTAGTTAGTTATTCCCACAATACTTGTGTCACTATTATAACAGTATAGTACACCACATGTAGCATATGGATCATTGGTACAGCTCTCCAGGGTTGTAACTGGATGGGACTGATGTGACTATTTCCCTTAGGTAGCATGTATAGCAACTTCTAGCACCATGAGTCTGGTCAGTAAGGATAACGATTCTGATAACCAATTGAGGTACCTGCTTGATTCATCCATGTTCAATGAAGTAAGTGTATGGTATTTTCTGCAACAGAATGCTACCATCAGGTTTTAGAAAGTAACCAATACGCATTGACAGTAGCCTGTAATGTTTGATGATGTCTAAAAAAAGTATGTTTACCAACAATTCCAAAAGATATAATCTTTTCATGATGCTGAGGAAATTATCGTATTTATAACATCTAGATGGATTATTATCTTCCCATTACAAGATAATTCCTTTTGGATATTTTTATACATTAAAAATCTTCTATAGTAGTAGGTTCCCATAGTTCCCATATGGCTTTTCAAGAAGTCTTAGTTATGTCCCAATATATTTTTCTCTGCCCTTCTTTCTAACATCCTCCCCATTAATTCTTCTGTCCTAATTTTATTCTTCATCCTTTTATAACACTATAGACTATTTTTCCTTCCTTGGAAGATCCCCTACTCCTCTTGTTTCCTTACAAGCTACCTAACCTCTGTGGATATTCTTAATGAAGCACACAGGTCTAAGACTTAAAGCGTGACATCCACATGCAATATTTGTTTTTTAGGGACACCGCACTCAGGATAATTGTTTCTAATTCTACCCATTTACCAGCCAGTTTCACAATTTCATTTTTCTTCACAACTGAATAATACTGTCTTGTTAGTGTAGCGTGTTTTCATTATCCGTTCATTTTCCATCCATTATCCATCATTATGCATCCATCCATCCATTACTCGTTTTCATTCATTTGATAGGCAGCTAGACTGCTTCCAATTCCAATGAATGACCAAGTATCTCTGTAGGAAGATATAGTCCTTTGGGTATATGCCCAGGAGATGGATATCTGGATCTTGTGGCAAATGTGCATGTTTTCAGCAAACTTCCCAATGATTTCTGTAGTTTCTGTGTAGTTTACCCTCCCACCAGCAGTGAATAGGTGTTTTCCTGTCCTGCACCTTCACCACCATATGCTGTCATTTGTTTCATTAATCTTGGATATTCTGACTGCAGTGAATAAAACCTCAAAATAGATTTAATTTACAATTCCTTGATGGTTTACAATATTGAACACTTTTAACTGTTAATCAGTCACTTGCATTTCATCTAAGAAATCTGTTTATTTGTACACCCCAAATTTTAATTATTTGTTTTCTTTTTTTTTGATTTTTATATCTTCTTTGTGCATTCTAGACACTAACCCTCTGTTAACGGTGTATTACAGGTTTCTTGGGTCCTACTGATTAATCATCGATCTTAATGTCTGTGCTATTAGTGTCCTGTTAAGAAAGTTCTTTACCGTGTCAATGAATTTAGGTGTTTTCTCTACTTTCTTGTCTGTCAGATTTGTTGTATGATCTTATTTTGGTCTCTTTGATCCATTTGGAATTCCCTTTTGTGCAGGGCTATAGATATAGATCTATTTGTATTTTTCTGGTTGCAATAATCAGTTTGACCAGCATCTTTATTTAAAGATTGTTTTCTTCAGTGTGTAATTTTTGCTTCTTTGTCAAAAATCAGGGGTCCATAGGTTTATGGAGTTAATGTCTGGGTTTTGATTTAATACCTCTTATAAACATGTCTGGTTTTATAAGACCATATTGTTGTTCTTATTGCTATAGCACTGCAGTACAACTCGAAATCTGGGATGGGGATATCTCCAGCAGATCATTTATTATCCAAAATTATTTTAACTAACTTGGGTTTTGTGTTTATAAATGAAATTTTATTTTATTTTGTTTTTGTAATTTATGTGAAGAACTGTGTTAACATTGTTGTAGGAATTATATTGAATCTGTTAATTTATTTTGGCAGGATGGCTAGTTTTCACCTTAATAGAGACAGAATATATAGTTCTCATCTTCATTTTATAAATAAAAATTAAAAGAAATAATTTACAGTGTTTTAAAAGAGAAGTTAAATTTTATATTATTTAAAATGTTATGTTAAAATGGGTAGGAAAAGTAAATGAAAGAAAAAAACATGTTTTTCCCCTTCATTTATTATTTTGCATGTCTTAGTTCTGCTTCCTACAGTTTAATTGTGTTCATTTGACTAAATTTGACTTACAAAATAAAGGAATAAAATAAAATGGGGACACATAATGCATCAGGGAAGTCAAGAATGGAGATCACATATCACCAATGAACATTTTCTTAGATGACATTCATTTCATTATACATAGTATCAACCTACTTACATAATCACTGTGCTTGTTTATTACCTTATGTTCAAGGAGGAAAACTGAGTACTTCTGCTATAATGGGGATATTTAAGATTAGTTAAACTTCGGTGGCATATGTCACACTAATCAACACGCATCTTCAAAAGTTCTTCTGCTTGACTGAAAGATGAACAACTAAGGCAAAAGCAAATGGCAGGACAAAAATAGCCCTGTTGTAAGTATTTGAAGAGTCATGGATCCTCACTAGAGGCTGAACTAACCACAGGGAAGAGTTAGTAAAAAAACTTCTGGGGAAATACACACCCCAAATACTTGAAATTAGAATATGCTTAGTTGAATCAAGCAGTAGACAGACAGGTAAAAGAGCAGAGATCTATGCAGAAATAACCCATATTCAAGTCATTTGGGAACACAGGGCTTTAAACTTTTAATTACATTGTGAACTTTATGGAGTTACATCTTGAAATTGTTATGAAATATAACAGATATAATAATGGAAAACATTTATTTAAATGTTGTGGGTTTAACTATTAGCATATATTATTATGTCATTGGACTGATAACTTGGAGAACATCAGGTCTGTATGTACCCCAGGTTTATTTTACAATAATAGAAAGATCATTAAAAAATTACATGGAACAGATTAAAGTGATGGTCTAGATGGTCTCAGAAGGGAACACCAATACAATTTCTTCCAAAGTAATGCTTAAAGATATTTTCATGGAAAGCAACTATGGAATACAGAGAGACAGTCTACCTACAATTCAGAAATAAGGCATGATTCTGATCAAGAAAACTATACTTCATTATGGGGTGCAGGATAGGAAGAGGTGGCTCTCAATACCTGGGATGGAAAATTATAAACAGTTTCACAGGCTTCTGCGTCTGCTTTTCTATAATATCATGCTAGTAGGGCTTTTAAATGAGGAAAGTGAATTCAACAAGAAAGTCAGGATGCTGGATTGTTATAAGCAGTAGAATCCATGATCTCTGACCCAGCATGAGCATGTTTTTCCCAAGTATCCACAAAAGTGTAAGTTCTTTTTCATTTGAAAAATGTTGAAACTTATCATTCATAAATCTTGAAGTGTCTAAACCTTTATGCTAATAAAGAGAAATTTTATTTATTTAACATAATGGAGTAAGAGGTTCATTTTAAATATGCCAAAAAATATAATGCTTCAGGGATAACCTTAATCAGAACCATATGAATGTAAGACAAATGTTAGATGGCAACTTTAAAAAAATATTCTGTTCAACATGATGTTTTAAAATACATAAATTATACAATGACTATAGCTACCTAATAATTCGGGTACTACCTCATACAGATGTCATTTTGTTAGTAAGAACCTTTGGGATCTGTTCACTTGGCTATTTTCAAGAAATAGTATGTTGTTAGTAACTGTGGTCATAAGCTGCTGGTTGATCATGAATGGGATTTAAGGATTTTGTTCAAAAGATACAGAATTTCTTGTAGGTGAGTAAATTGTAAATAGCTGATATAAATTAGATAGATGGATGACAGATAGATGGAAGATAAATGATAGATAAATAGATGATAGATAGTTAGATGATATAAATAGATAATAGCTAGATAGAGATAGATGATAGAGAGAGAGAGATAAATGATAGATAGATAGAGATAGAGTAACAGAACACATATGTGAAGAAACTCATATGAAATATGCTTTAGGGTGTACATAAACAAGATAATTTTTTATACCACATAAAAAATATAATATCTGTTAAATGAGAACATATTAATGTTTTAAATGGTATTATATATAAAATGTACACAATAGCACATTTCATTGTAACTCTTTTATCCATGTAGAGAAGGAATTTGATATTTACTAATCCCGGTCCTCACATATCTGGTCTTTCGCCTTCCACTGACTCCGCATGCTTTCATGTTATTTTAATATTATACAAAAGATAAAACACCTGATTATGTGTTACCTTCACAGATTCACAGTTTTCCATATAATATGATGATGATCTTTTGTTCTATCCATTTTATTTAAAATACATAGATTTCTTTTATCTTCCTGATACATTTTGTACACACTTTTTGTCGATTAATCTGTCAATTAGCCGTGTAGACTGAGTTGGTTACTTGGCTGTTAGGACCAGTGTAGTAGTAAGTCAGGAATAAGTAGGCATGTTTATCTATAAACAATCTGTTCATTACCATCCTTAACGTTCTCCTTAGAACTTCTATCATAAAATATCATGCAAATAAGCACCAACAAAAGGTATCTGTATGACACAAAACTCAAGACAATATGAAATACTAATCAAAGAGCTTCACTTAAAATGCTGTCTGTAGTGCCAGATGTGGTGGTTTACATCTGTCATTTATTTTTCTTAAAAATCTCGAACCAATGTGATATCAATAGTATAAAAATTTCATAAAAAGTAAAGTACTCTAATATTAAATACAAGCCTCTGTATGGGCCCTGAGTCAAGACAAAAATCTTAATTAATGATAGCAACAGTAGTAGGACAAAGACCTCAGTGGAAAAAGAGATATCATATATGAAAAGTTCTAGGGACTTCCAGTGTAAGGGCAAAAAAAACCATAGCACTTAATAGAAAAATTTGGAAAGATAGTTCGTAATTGTTAACAATCTAAACTTTCAATCTAAAACCTAATGAGAGAAAAATAAGTACAAAGCCTAGAAAGAGTGAAAAACTCCAACAAAACTGAAATTAGGCAAATGATAGAGGCATTCGATGACCCACATGGAGGCTCTTTGAAAGAAAGGATGGCAAGATGATACACTTTTAACAACAAAGACAAAGGAGAAAAAAGAAGATATAATCTTGATTCTCAACAATGCAACATGGTCATGACACACAGACCATGTATTCACCAACAGTGTGAAAATTACTGCCAACTCTTCTATGCATGTTTATTATATAACTCAGATTCAATTGGTTAACTCATTCTCCTAGTATGAGATCTTCTCTTTTGTTATTTATTTTTTATTCTTTGGAAACTTCTTTTATGCGTGGTATGTGTTATGATCATACATACTGCTAGTTCACTCAGTCCCTACACGCTCTGGTCCCATCCTTTTCTCAACTTCCTGTCCTCTTTGCGTCTCCCACTGAATCCAATTAGTTCTATGTAATATGAAATTATGCCTCATAACTGTTCAGAAATGAAATTCATAATTCAAAGACTCATGGCAAATAAAAAATTCAACCACCTACAGATGGTTTAACTTAAGGATTCTGCCAAATAACTTTTTTAATTAAGAACAATTTACCACAATCTTCCTGAAAAATTATAAGATAGAAAGCATCTCAATTAATTTTGTAAAATTTTCTTTGCTCTAATAGCAAACCTATGCAAAAATATGGAAATAATAAATTACATATTTATGTACCCTTTGAATGAAAGTTTAAAATACCAAAACAAAATATATTAGCAAGTACAATTTGCCACTATATGTAACGAAGTATAAACTGCACTTCAACTGAGATTCATTCCCACGATGTAAGGAAGTTCAATATTTAAAACTGATATCTCATAGTTCACCATATTAAAAGGGAGAGAAAGAAAACATTGATCCTACTTCAGAATGGTATCCTTTTATGTATGGATAACCAGGCGCTCTTCTCCAGCCTGAAATGAACAAAAGGGTACGTATCCAGCTGGCACTAACATATCTCATGGTAAAATACTTTGTTTCAGTTGGGAAACATCAAGAATATTTCTTCTCTGTACTCTTATTAAAAGAGACAGATCCTGAACACTGAAATAAGGCAAGAAAAGAAAGTAAAGACACTGAGGTAAGATAGGAAAGAATATAAACAATTTCTATTTGCAGATATCATGAAAAGTCTAGACTAACAACAAAAGTGAAATTCTTGAACTTGTAAGTTCAAGCAGATTGCATGATATGCAAAAGGGCTTACTGTATTTCTATAAACTAATAATAATGTGCACATTTATACTGGAGTTAAAACTATAGTGACATTTACAACCATGTAGGAGCATGAACTACTTAGCTGTAAAATGTAAGAAAAATGTGCGCACGTGCGAGCATGCGTGTGTGTGTGTGTATGTGTGTGTGTGTGTGTGGTGCGCGTGCACGTGTGCGCAAAGGCACATACACTGGGGAGTCCTGGTTTTGTTTTTTGTTTGTTTGTTTGTTTTTTGTTTTGTTTTGTTTGTTTTGTTGTTTTTTTTTTTTTTGTAAACGAGACACAAGCTAACAGTTATAAGGAAGAAAATCCATTCAACCAAATGCCTCCATTTGGTACCCTGAGGCAATTCTGTAGGGCGTTTTCTTGCCTACTGATGCAGAGGGAGAGCCCAGGCAACTTCAGCTAGATGATACCTGGGAAGAGGTCCTGGAGTACATAAGAAAGGCTGAACGAGTTATGGGAACAAGCCAGTAAGTAATGTTCCTTCATAGCTTCTGTTTCAGATCCTGCCTCCAGGTTCCTGCTCTACTTAATGTCCCACCCTGACTTCCTTCACTGATAGCTTGTTTCCTGGACAATAAATTAAAATAAACCCTTTCATCTCCAAGTCGCTGGTATCATTGGGTTTTATCATGACAAAAGAACCCAAACTAGGATAAAAATTGATGCCAGGTTGTAAAGTATTATAAAAAGTGTTCTTGTGATAAACCTGACCATATTTTCTGGGACATTTGAACTGTGGACTAGAAAAGCTGCTGAGTTCAGTGTGCTGTTCTGTAGGAGCTTGGTGGGTGAGAATGCTGACAGTCATGCAGGTGATGGTGGCCTAGCCTATGAAGTACAGACCTAAAGAAAGACTCTAAGGTGGCCGTTGGTGTGATAGATAATTGGTGTTAAGCTTCTGTGGTATGTGATGACTAAGGAGATACAGCATCATTGCATTCAAATCCTCTGATAATATTTCCTCAGGTTCACTGAACAGACCTGGATCCAGAGAAAGGAAGGCTACACCTCAGGCTACTATCTGAACTTGGAAATGTATGATAGTCACTCATGTGGTGCTTGTTTTGAAGGCATGAAAGGGTCATTGAGAGTAGCTGAATCACTGCTCTGTAAAGTAGTGCTGGAGCCACTGAAGAGAGGCAGGTAGAAGTCATTTGTGTGGCTGCAGCCTCAGTTGCTGCAGACACCACAGGATACTGAGAGTAACAGCGCCTTGGTTTGACCACCAAGGAAATTGGCAGATTGGAGTAAATCTAGCCTGAGCCTACAGGACAAGCTGCATAGGCTGTGGATGGTTGAGCTGGAACAGTGAACATGCACAGGACCTTTGGAGTCCAGATAATCATGTGTTCTAGATCTTGTTGTTGGAGATTGGTTTTTCTTTGATTAGGTATTGACTGTGTCCTGGTTTTTCCCTTGATAAATAATAAAGCATGTAACTTTAAGTATTTAAAAAAAATAGGATCCCACAATTAAGAAACTCTCTACTTTTAAAGGCACACGATATTTTAAAGACTGTGTGACTTTCAGAGTTATATTTTATTGTTTTATTAATATTGATATGTAATCTTGGGGATAAATAAGATAGGAATGGCTATGATTTTAAGAGTAATGTCTTGGTCTGTAAAGTTGAAAAAGGCCAATTGTCTTTCATTATTGTTTTCAGCTTGACAGAATTTAGAGTCATTTTGAAAGAGGAACCCCAGTTAAGAAAATGCCTGAGTCAGATTTCCTGTAGACAAGTCAGTGGGACATTTTCTTGATTAACGATTTACTTGGGGGTGAAGGGCAGACCATGGCTGTCTGTGCCATATCTGGGCATTGATCCTGGGGAGAACAGGAAAGGCGGTTAAGCAAGCCATGGTGAGCAAGTGAGTAAAATGTGTTGCTCCATGGTCTGTTTCAGATCTGACTTCCACCTTCCTGTTCTGTTCCAGTTCTTGTCCTGACTTCCTTCAGTGAATGAGAGTGAATTTCCTGGAAGCATAATATTGAATAAATACTTTCATTTCCAGATTGCTTTAAGTCATGGTGTTTTATCAGCACAACAGAACCTGAACTAAGTCGACAGGGTTATATACAGGAAAATTTTCCATGCAGATGGCTATAACCAATGAAAATACGTAAATAGAGAGGCATAACATGTTCATGAATTATAAATTATGCTACAAAATATATGTTCTCAGAAACTCAGTATACAAATACTCTGTTTACCCTTAAGAGCCAGCCTTCATTCTGGTCACTTTTCTATACAATTTCTTGCTTATTTCCCCAATTCTGTGTAGTCTTATGGTGAACAATACTAAGAGAGATAGTTTCAGAATTTTCCAGAATCCTAAGCATGATTTGAGATTAAGAAATTCTTCCTTCCAATATCATTCTTTCTGTTTTTTTTTTCTATATGTCTTTTTTTTTACACCTCAAATGCCAAAATAATATGTGGAGAGCTGTGTAGCAGGCTTTCTTTAGGGCCCCCAACCAGTTCACAAATCTTAGCTTAGGCATGTTTTTTTGCTAGTTCTCATAATTTAGCCTGTTTCTCTTTATCTACCTTTTGCCTCGGAGATTTTTACCTTTCCTTTCTCTGTGTCTTACTTTCACTGCTCCTCATGTCTGACTGGCCTCCATCCCCGGGTGTGTTCCTTTCTTTCTCCCTATTCTTTTCTTCTCTCTTGTTTATATTTCTCCTTTTTATTCTCTCTGCCTGCAAACTGTGCCTGTCCCTCTTCTGCCTAGCTATTGGCTACTCAGTTTTTTCTTAGAATAGTCAGTTGCCAAAGGCAAGCAAGGTGAAACAGGAACACATCTTTACATAATTAAACAAATGCAACATAAACAAATGTAACACACCTTTATATAGTTAAATATTCCAAAACAAGAGTGAAGATGACTATCTAAAGAGATGCAGATTAACAGAGAAACATATGGCATTATTCCTATTATTACTGACTTATTTGGTATTTCAGAGACATACAATAATGTAAGCTAAAGTAGTCCATAATGAAGAAAATGATAAAGATTTAATTAAGTCATAATGAATGGAGTAAAAAAAGTATTTATTCCTTAAGTAGACATAGTGAGTTATGTAGATGTCTCCAAAGAAAAACTCCCCCAGAAATGCAGACCAACAACTGACCCATTGTTCTTGCACAATTCCATTGCTTCATATGGCTCATTGTCATTCTTGAAATTTAATGAACTCATATCCACTATTTTAAAGAACTGTCTCGAGGAGATTTATTTGGCCTGTGCTGCTGTTTTTGTTCTTTGTAGAAACTTTTTTATACATGTCAAGAGGTATGATACCTGCCACCAATAAACAAAAGCCTGGTGTAATATGATTAGCAAAAGAGTGAGTAGAGGGAGAAGGGCAGAAGAATAAGCAGGTTGATAGTGAATGTATCTACCCTTCAATGGAAAAATTCTTAGAAGTTGTAAAAGAGCAAACCATTGCTACCTTGAAAAATATGGATGAGCTCTATACTCTGGATATGCAATATTAAACATAAAGGAGCATATAAATGTATAATTTCATTGGTAGAATAAAGCAGAGTAGATGACTCTTATGTATCATATTTATATTTAGAGATATATACGTTAGTAAATGGGTTACATGGTGGTCTAATCATTAAGTAGTCTACTGAGACACTTTGATGTGGTTGCTGGTTATATATTAGCCAGATTTATAGGTTATGCATATTCATTTTATGATATTGTATATAAACATAAAAAAATTTAAAATTAAAGTTTAGATTAAATGTGCCTTCAAATGTGATTACAATCTCTTTACATCTAGAGAAAGTTAAGAAAAACCACTATGAACTTGGTATTCTGTATAGTGCAAGTAAACAACTACAGGCAGTACACACTTTCTTTTTTCTTCCAGGTTTTTCTTTTACTTAAAATGGATTTTCCCCATATAATACATTTGGATTATGGTTCCCCTTCCCCAAATCACCTGAAATCTTTTCTATCTCCCTTTTGATCCAAATCCACACCATTTCTGTCTCTTTTTAGAAAACAAACAGGCATCAAAAAACAACAATAAAATAAAACAGAACAAACACAAACAGAATATGACAAAACAAACAAGTAAAGAGAAGAAAAAGAATCAAAGAAATAGAACAGGAGAAACAAACAAGCAAACATATGGATGTAGAGACGCACACATTCCTAATTGCAGAAATTCAATTAAATCAGAAAATATAATGCATACACAAAAGACCTAAAAGGGTTAAAGAAAAAAAAAAGTCCAGACAAAATGTTACGAGACAAAGAATTTCAAAACACCATGACTATGTTTTGACCATCTACTGCTCAGCATGGGGCCTGGCCTGAAGAGTGGTTTATATTCCCAGTGAGATGCTGTTGGAGAGGATGAATTTTTCATTTATGAGCAGCTATCAATTGGAAATACAGTTTTTGAGTTATATATGAGGGCTATGTCCACTCCCGTTCTCAACAAGGTGACCCGACTGCCTTACACCCATGCTTGCCAACATGCTACCACAGTCTCTGTGAGCGGTTAGGTGCATTGGCTCTACCATATTTGGAAACCTTGTGTCCCTTGTGTCCTTGGTGTCCCTCGTGCCCTCTGGCTCTTACAATCTTTCTTATAGCATAATATTTTTAGGAATCATTGTATGGTTAATTTCTTTCATCAAAACAGTTGTATTTGGTTCTCCACTAGGTCCTATCAAGTCTCAAATTCTTGGCCAACCATCCAGTGTCAGGTGTGGGTTCCGTCTCATGGAGTGGGCCATAAAACCAATCAAATATTGGTTGGTTTGTCCCACAATGTTCGCGCCACTGTGGCACTAGCATGTCTTTCAGACAAGTCATCATGATAAAGTGGAGAGTATGCAGTTAGGTGCGTGGTTGCCTTAGTCAATGTCTAGCATACAAAGTACCTTCCATTACCATGATCACTAGTTCATAGGGATGAAGGCTCTTCCATGTCCTTTAAACTGAGCCTGGTTGACAGACCCTGTTCATAACATAGAAGACAATATTACCAAATATTTCATTAATCACTGTAGTAAACTATTACAATACTTAGATGAATGACTTTTTTATTAATCAGTTTTCAATCAAACGATTTAACATTTTGTTATATACGCTGTAATCAATGAATACACTGCAATGTGTAATACACTAGTAAGAGCGTGAATGTGAAAACTGATTGGGTTCACAACAACTCCATCATATATTGCAGTCTTTGCAACACATTTTTATTTTTCATCTCACTGTTAATGAATTTAAAGTGTTCATTTTCATGTTGAGAGGGATGCTAGGTGTTTGCCAAGTGTTATGGAGAAGGCAACTGATTGCAAGAACCTCTGATTCTGCACAGAAACATCAATCATTGGTGATTAAATATGAGAAGTAAATTTTATTACTACCTCAGTCCTAGAACTTTCAGACATAGATGGTTTTTTCGTTGGAAGTTGTGGGTGTATTTTCTGAAAGACCGAGAAGTTGTTTTTTGCTTAATTCTTCAACCATAAGGTGCTTGCAGATGCCTAATTACGTGAAGGACACGCTTGGTAAGCGCTCTGTGAAGACACTGCGTTCTTCTTGGCAGCGCAGACTGTTAAGACTCACTCACCTTCTGGACCAGTAACATTTATTATTTATTTTTTGATATTTCATCTAAGGGATTTGATTTTTTTCAAAGGTGAATTCTCTCTGAATATCCTATTCATTCAAATAAATGAAAACTTCATTTTTTTAAAAAAAACTGAGATACAGATAACACCACCATGAATTTGCTTTTGATAAATGCCCTGGTGACTATTGGGCATTTTGCAACATATTCTTTTTATTTGTATTTTTCAATGTCACATTTTCCTTAGTAGCATGTGTGCTCAAGATCATTGTTAAACAAAACATTACAAAGTATATTGTACACTAAAAGCACTGTCCATCCTACATGACTGAAACCTGAGCAGATTTATTACTGTGCTCCTGATCTCCAAAATCCCACAGTATATATAAGGTAATGTGGCATGCAACCTGTATAATAATGTAGGTATAAAATGAATAAAATTATCATTCAAGGAAAAGAGAGCAAAGCTAGTTAGAATATATGACGCCTGTGCCAAGTTCGAAAACATAAAATATAAGATGAAAAGAGGAGGGACCATGCTCATCAAAATAACCATTTAATCAAAGGAAAACATTTAGTACACACAAGACATAGCAGAGCAAAAATAAATAAATAAATAAAGCTGTATGGCTGATAAACTGGCAGCTTAAAAATGAAAATAAAAATAAGTCAGAACCAAATTTGGAATTTCCCTAAATATCAAAATGAGTGTGCAGAATTTTATTCTCCAGGCAATAGAAAGCAATGATAATTATTAAGGAGTATGGATGTAGGAAAACTGCTCTGTTAGCACAGTTTTTGGTTCATAAGATGATCTTGTTTCCAATTCAGATCAAGTGAAATACTTCCTTATGCAAAGTGTACAAGTGTCTGAGCATGAACACTCAAGTGTTTATAAATAAACCTGATGACATCATGAAAATGCCTGCAGACGACTCCAGCAAGACCAGAATTCTGTCCTCAGCTCTCCTCCATAAATATTCCCACAGTGAACCACAACAGCCGAAGGAAAAGCCTAGCATGAAGCTTGTCTCTGCCTCCAGTTTCTGGCCTCTGTGTGGGAACTCTGTGTTGTACGCCAGAGACTATTCTATCTCCTAAGTTCAAGCCAGAGGAAAGGCCACCACAGCACAGCAGCTGGCGGAGCTGCTGTGTCACTGGGGAAAGTGTCCTTTGGTTACCATAGGCCTAGATGTCTCTCTAGGGCCAAAGTTCATGTCAGCCTCTGCAGCAAAAGAAGCTGGTTCCAGAATACAGAAGGAAGGAGCAGGGAATCGGATATATCTTTTTTTTCTCTCCCAGTTGGATAGCTTATTTCTCCCAAGGAAGAAGCCTGTCACTGTGTTCTAAAACTGCCCATTGTCAGAGTTCTCTATCTAGAAGACACCTTATAAGAAAGCAGCTTTTAAAAATGGGACCGTTTCCTTGAGACACTACCCTTTACAACTGTTTTTCTTAGCCTCCCGTGTACAGTCTGGAAGCCTGGATTGATGTTTGGTATTCATGGGAAGATATCAATGAAATACCTCTCTCCTCAATGGGTCTTTGCAAGGCTTGTATATGTGATTCTTTCCACAGAACTGAGTAAATCTGTAAAGAACGGAAGATTAGTAATAAAGAGGAAAAATGTAAGATTGGACTCCAGAGCTAAATAGCCTTAGGTTTGAACCCATCTTGCCACTCACTGAGTAACACTGATAATTAATTAGCCACTTGAAGTATGTCTATTCACCTGGAAAATGCAGCCATTACGTAAAAACTGCCCAGGGACCCATAACAACTTCACAAGGCAGGGACCTATTCCTTTCTTTACTGACAGATCCTTGGCATTGGCAACGCACACTGCTCCGACTCCTGCTGAATGAATCCAGAGCATAATGCCTGAATAATAGAAATTAAATAATTTTATTAATATATTGTCATTTTATTGTTACACATGAACAATAACAGAAATAATAGCAGGAAAATGGGTAATTTTCAAAAACGATAAAAAGGATGTTGCACGCTTTTCTCTACAAAGCACCATTGTGGCAGCTTCTTTTGCAGGATGTGACCTCATTTGTGAATCCGTATGTCTCTCCTCTTCCTGTTTTAACTACATACTTATTTCAACCAGAAATATATATTGAATTTCATCAAATACTATTTGAGGGAGAACATACACATTTAAGTCTCTAAAACTGACAACTGTAACATACTTACATGTTTGTCTCAAATTACACACAGCAAAGGAAACTTCTAAGGGGGAGGTTTTAATGTCCTGTCTCATTTGATATATATTTGATAATATTGCAATTGCTATCTCTGTATCTTCTCTGAGAAAATGTTTGCTATCTTTTAAAAAATAAAATTATTAATTCCTTCCCTGTTGAGATTATTCTGACCGCCTTCTGAGGCTGGTATTACTTATGATCAAGAAGAATTTCCTAGGGTTTGACATTTCCTTATTTGGGTGAAAGTCTTTTCCCACAAAATTGACTTTTCCCCCTCCACTGCATTTTCTCAGTTTGTCTTCACCTTTTGGATATTTTACTTATTCAGGAGCCTTTGTTCCATTCATGCTACTGGTTTATTTTTATGCCATTATTGTAAGGTTGTAATCTTTAGACAAAGCAAAGTGATAGCGTGAAGCAATAATTCAATTTATATTTTTATTTTATTCATGTATTTTAAGGTATTCAATGTTAAAGTCATGTAGATTCGTGCTTCTCTGTGTACGTGTGCACTTGGGTGCTGGTGCCTTCAGTGGCCAGAAGGTGTTACATCATCTTGGGGTTACAGGTGGTTATGAGCTACCTGACACAGGTACTGGGAACTGAATTCCTGTCCTCTGGGAGATCAGAAAGTTCTCTTAACTGATGCAGAATTAAAATAAAGTCCTCTTTTCATAGACCCCCATGTAGTAAATAAATAGTTACTATATAAAATCTCTAAAGTTAGGCAGAAATTGATATGTTTTATGCAGGAGATCTTTAAGCAATATTGAACAAACTGTGCAACAGGACTAGGGGATATAATGTAAAATAAAATGCTTGAAGAAATCTGGGTTAGAAATGAGCACATGGAATATGAGACAACAGGGGGCCAGAGGAATTAGGAAAAGAGTATCGTGAATCACCTGAACGATGGAGAGCACTGTGGTACATGGTGGTTAACAGAACCTTAAATTGAAGGCTCTCGGAGTCCTGGAGAGACTGTGGAGAACACTCAGTGCCATCTAGACCACAGAGGGAGCCCGAGACACCCTGTGAAAGGGTAAACAATTCAGTGCACAACTGGCTGTGCTGAGATTAATTATTATGGAATGCAGGCTGAGATATTAAGAACCTCTTTGTCTTAGAATTTGGGAAATAAAACTGAGAAGATTCTCTGCTCAACTGATTCAGAACAAATACAAGTTCAGCAAGACTGATGGAATTAATTGATTAAAATTACTTAACAATCTCCCCACTGAATTACATTATCATATTAGGGCTGCATTTTTATTGAGTAGTGGTTGTGAGCAGTAGACAAGGCTATTGTCACTCCCAGCACCATCATGACAGCGATAGAAAGAACAACCACAACAGAAATCTTCTCTTGACCTCTAGACGAGATAATTGGGAAAATATCTTCACTCTCAAATGGTATTTTAATAGAGAGGAAGTCACCATAAAATTTGATAGCTAATTTTTTAACTAAGAAGAGATTAATTTATTAAAGAATTCCAGTATTTGGATAAAGATATGAGTTCAGAAATAGGCTTCTATGTTCTTTCAGAATATCAGGAAGGGGGAGAACTTGGAAGCTTTGCCAACAACTGACCTTTCTAATGAGTATTTAATTAGTTCTGATGTGTACAACCTAAAGGACAGGAGTATTATGAGACACAAAATTCTGACACCCACCTTCCTTCTGCTCCATGGCCAAAGAAATATCTAAGTTTTAATAATAAAGAGAAGCAGCAAACTAAGTTTTATAGAGTTTTGGAAACTTACTTGGATTTGTGTAATATCTCGGGGAAATTATTTTTTCTAGAAATATTACAATTATTCTAATTTTTGTCTGATATTTTTATTTCTATATTCCGAATTTTATATTCCCCGAGTTTTTAATGTGATATTCTTCTGTATGTGTGTTGCTTTTATTGGTTAATGAATAAAGCTCCTTTGGTCAATGGCAGGGCAGAACATAGCCAGGCTGAAAGAGATGTATAGAGAGAATAGGTGGAGTAAGGGAGACTCCCTGTACCTGCTGAAGGAGAAATATAGCAGTACAGAACTTTACCCGGTAAGCCACAGCCTCATGCCAATACACACATTAATAGAAATGGGTTGATCTAAGATGTAAGAGTTAGTAAGAATCCTGAACTAATAGGCCAAACAGTTTTGTAATTAATATAGATTCTGTGTCATTATTCAGGTCTGGGGAGCTGGAAAATGAATGAGGAGTCTCCTTCTACAAAATGATGCCCATATATTTGGGACTAACCCTCATGACCAACCACACACTTTGGGTCTGAGTGCTTGTATGCCTGCTCAGAGTTAGGAGGAAAGTTGTCTGTCACTCAGCACCCTTGACTGGGCAAGCAGCTAGATCAGGTCTACTAGGCGTGCACAGGCAGGAAGCATGGAAGATTCCTGCTGCCATACACAGAGACATTTCCAGGTTGTGCAGCATGCTGCCTGGCAGATTTAGCTTTTACTCAAACAAAAAAGAATTTATGTGTTGCATGGTGATTTCCAGAGTTGAGGTTGTGAGCATGACTCCCATCCAGCAGTCCAAGAGCTGGGAGTAAACACACTTCCACTATATTGAAAAGCCAAGAGAGGTAGATCCGGCATCTGGTGCTGTGGGACAATGGTCTTTTATCCTGTCACTTGTATTATTTTTAATAAAATGCTGATTGGCCAATAGCCCAGCAGGAAGTATAGGTGGGGTGACCAGGCAGGAAGTAGAAGTAGGGCAACAAGAACAGGAGAATTTTGGGAAGAGAAAAGAGTCAGTCTGCAGTCGTCACCCAGCCACAGAGGAAGCAGGATGAGAGAGCCTCGCTGTTATAAGATACCAAGCCTTGTGGCTAGCACAGACAAGAATAACGGATTAATGTACTGATATGGGTGTCCCCTCTGTTTGTTGCTTGTATTGGTTAATAAATAGAGAAAATGCTTTGGCCAGACAGGGCAGAACTTAGGTAGGCAGAGAAGACAGAACTGAATTCTGGGAGGAAGAAAGCAAAGTCAGGAAGAGCAGCCATGGAGCTGTCAGAGATAGATATGCTGAATCTTTCCTGGCAAGCCACTACCATGTGGTGATATACAGATTAATAGAAATGGATTAAATCAAGATTTGAGAGTTAGACAATAAGAGACTAGAACTATGGGCCAAGCAGTGATTTAATTAATACAATTTCTGTGTGGTTATTTCTGGGCTAAGCTAGCTGGGTGGCTGGGATAAAGAAGTGGCCCTTTTTCTTTGCAACAATGCACAATGTAAGAAAGAATTAATAAGAAGCCTGAGCTAATAGGCCAACCAGTTTATAATTAATGTAGACTTCTGTGTGTTTCTTTGGGACTTAATGACTGTGAGACCAGGTGGGACAGAATAAAGCCAGGCTGGAAGAGATATATATAGAGAGAGTAGCCAGAGTCAGAAAGAAACCATGTAACCCTGCCTGGAGATAGACACTGGATGGAACTTTACCCGGTAAGCCACAGCCATGTGGTGATACACATAGTAATAAATGGGTTAATTTTTATTAGATAAAAATAACACAAATTTATTGATAAAATAATCTAAAATAATATCCTACAACCAGGTACAACAAAACACTATGTCAAGTCTTAGGTTTTCTAACTTCTATATCATTGGTCTATTTGTCTAATTTCATTTTATTTTGACTGAGGGTTTTTACTTGAATCACTCCCTCACTTCAGCTTCTTTGATACATACTTTTTCTCTCTCGCTTCATGCTTTTATTTTTGTCATAACCCATGAACTATTTTCTTTAAAAAGCAAACAGAAATCACATTGTGGAAGAATAGAACTGACTTTCTGTATGCTCTTCCCTGACTTCTGAAATGGGTTAATTTAAGATATAAGAGCCAGAACTTATGTTATTGACCAAACAGTATTGCAAATAATATAGTTTCTGTGTGATTATTTTGCGTCTGATTGTCCAGGAATGAATGGGCAGCCTCCGCCAACAGTATATGTGACTTTTTTGCTCCTTAATTTTTTCTTTCCCTGTCCAAGTCTCCAGGAACATTACAACAACAACAACAAAAAACAAACAAACAAACAAACAAAAAAAGAATGTAAGAGCCCAAGTGCCGCATACCATTCGCTAGTCACTATAATACAGTTCGGGAGCCGAATTTGAGGAAACACACAGAGAGGCAGACAGATGCACGGACCTCCAATCACTGGTACAAAACCCTTTTTTTAATAACAACATAGAGGCTTAAATACCCAGCAGTCAATGGCCAACAGGTGAAAATCCCATCCTCTGATCCTCTAGGCAAGGCACAGCTTTTAGTAACTTAAATTAGAAGGCTCTAGCAGGGAAGAGCAGCTGAAGGCCAGGACTCCAATTGGTCCTAACATCTCCCTCCCACACCTAATTTTTTTATAAAACAGAAGACCCTGCTGTCTTAGGTATTCTCAGAAGAGTAAACCCCTACCCATCTTTGGGAGACCTCTTCCCTGTCTTAGGCAGGCCCTCTTCTGTAGAAGTTGCCCATCTACGGAGGAGTCTTCATTGTTGGTGCAATATTTGCAACCAAACCTGGAGTACGTTCAAGTTACTGGCCAACAGGTTCAGAAGGACTTGCTAAGTGACCATATGCTGCATTCTCATGGGTTTTGAGAAGGAGCATGGTGAAAAAGTAAAACTCTACCTTCTGGACATGATTGTGTACTCATGAACTCACGTTACTGGCAATTACCTACCCAGGCCTGGTTCTGTTCATTGCCTGTCTTGTGTGGAGGATGGCTCATGAGAACTGTAGTTAATGCCTGCAGGATTAAAGGTGTCAATGGCTCTCAATGGCATAGTCATAGGTAAGTTTACCTAGCACAAGTAAATAACCACACTCAAATCCTCATTCCAGCCACCCTAATTAAACACAGTGGCTAATAAAAAATAGATTATCTTTTTGTTTAATTTATTTTTATTTTTTGAGATTACAATATAGTTACATTATTTGCCATTCCCTTTCCTTCTTCCAAATCTCCTATGTATTTGCTCCTCTTGCTTTTGTTCAAGCTCATCTCTTCCTCTTTATTTGTTGATATATGTATATATATATACATATACATAAATTTTACATAATGTATATGTTATATATATTATCATTAAATACATACAACTACTCATTTAGTCTATATTAAGTTACCTGTATGCATTTATGTGATTTCAGAGATGACCATTAGGTGTTATATAACCAATCATGCTCTTTCTTATGGATGATTGTTTCTCCAGCTCTCGGCAGTGCTCATTTGCATGCAGTTCTTTGTCTAGGTTTGGTCAAGGCCTGTGATCGACTTTAGTTAAATTTCAAGTACAATTTCAACAATCACTGCACAATTAATCATTGTAGGCATTGGGAAGGGGTATCCTTGTAAGAGGGAGGCAGCAAAACACAGAGATTAAATTAAGGGCCCTAAGGACTTTCTCCACATAAGTTTAAGATTTCCTGTCCTTAATAGAGAATGTTATGTGATTGGAGGTTTATGAATTATCAAAACAATGAAAGCCTGCTTAATAGCCAACCCCTGCTCCTTGCCTTCCAAAAGCAGGCACAATGGGACTCAGTGCCATTCCCTCCGTGGGCTCTGCCTATGGTACTTTCTGTAACCTTAAGTGTTGGGTGCTGGGTTGCTTTTCTCACTGCTGTGATGAAATCCCTGACAGATACCAACAAAGCAGGGCTTATTTTGACTCACAGATTGAGAGTACAGACCGTCACCTCCACAGTCAGAAGCAGAGAACCAGTGAGCCATGTTGGTGATGTCTTGAGATCAGTCTCTCCTTTTTATTTGGTTCAGAATGCCAGCCCATGGAATGTTATCAAGCACATTTAGGGTGGATCCCCTTTCCTTTTTTTTTTTTTTTTCTTTTTTTTTTAGGTTTTTTTTTTCTTTTTTTTTCTTGCTGATTTTTTTTATTAATTAATTAATTTAATTATTAAAGATTTCTGCCTCTTCCCCGCCACCACCTCCCATTCCCTCCCCCTCCCCCAATCAAGTCTTCCTTCCTCCTCAGCCCAAAGAGTAAGCAGGTTTCTCTGCCCTGTGGGAGGTCCAAGGACCACCCACCTCCATCCAGGTCTATTAAGGTGAGCATCCAAACTACCTGGGCTCCCACAAAGCCATTACATGCAATAGGATCAAGAACCCATTGCCTTAATTAACCTAAACAAAAAAGTCTCTCACAAACACGTGCGAAGGTTAAATTTGTAAGTGATTCTCGATCCTTGCAAGTTAATAGTCAACACTAATTCTTATAGCTGGTGATGAAGAACCATTCTGAATGAGAAGCCTGAGCCACAACAGTAAGGGATGTCTGATAAAAATAAAATCACTGTCAGGAGCCCAGGAAGAACAGAGCATCAAGAAGCCATCTTGTTTCGGGGCTGTGATCTTAGTCAGGAGCTGTGGAGATGTGATTGACAGTAAAGTACAAATTTCATCAGAAATGGAGTGTGTCCAGCTATCTTGTTTTTTATGTCAACCAAGTGTCTGGAGGACAGAACAATATATTGTTTAGTCAGAGGATGGTGTCACAAACTAAGCATACTGAAGGATGAAACAAGAAGACCAGCTTTGTCTACCCAGGTTCAACAGGAGGGCGGTGCAAGTGAAACATGAATGTATTTTTAGAGATCTTCTGTTTAAAGACAAGGCCACATTCCTCTGTGAAGACAAGGATTCACACCATCCAGAGCTGACACTTGGGAGGAGTCAGAAGATACTAAAAGAAAAGTTATTGGAAAGTTTTAGGGAAAAAGAAAGCCAACAGAAGCAAGTGTTAAAGATTAAAGGAAGCAACATGCTCAGGTATTTTTGAGTACTAGAAAAAATATCCCGGATGGCTGTGATACAGATGGCAACAAGGAACAAAAATTACAAAAGAGAGAACATTTGTGCTCTGAGACAAGTTTCAGCTTCATGTGTAGACTGGGAAGTGTGATTGTTAGTATTAATTCATCGTGACAGAATACAGGATGACCTGGGAGCTTGGCCTCTGCACACAGATGTAGAGAGTTTCCTTGACTGTATTGATTGGTGGTGGAGAGGTTTAACCCCCTCCCAGGGAGTGTCATTCACTGACTAGCGTCCTAGACTGTGAGTGAAAAGAGCTGAGCAGAGCATGTCCTCATCATCCCTTGTTTCCTCATATAGATGAGACATCATCAGCTATTTCAAGTCCCAACTACTTTCAATCCAGTGCCATGACAGACAGTATCCTTGACTTGTGAATCAGAATAAACCTTTTCTTCCTCAATTGCTTTAGTTAAAGTATTGTAATGTAGTAACAGGGAAAGAAAATTAAAAAAATAAAACAAATTGAATATGAAAAGTGGAGTCATTGTCATAAATCTAACTGCACGGCTCTTAGGACATTAGAGATATTTTGTGCTGTGATTCAGCAAGAATTTGGCACTTTGATGACAAAGGTTTAAACATTTTAGACACAGGTTAAAAGGATATTTTGGTGGGAGCTTGGAAGACAGTAGTATTGTGAGAAAAATGGACAGCAGTAGCCTTCAGAGGGAAATGAGAATTCTGGGTGGGGCTCAACTGCACAGAGATGCAGACAAGAAAGCACCAGTAACTGTTAGAGATTAAATTTACTAAAGGGAAACCTGATGCTCAGCGAGAAGACACTCATCTGAGATCGTGAGTGGTGGAATGGTCCTCTTCAAGAAGGCCTGAGACAGTACTGTGTCAAGGCCTAACTTTCAGAAGAGACACTAGGGTAATAGAGACGTCAGGACCTCAGGACATACACCAGGAAGAGCTACAGGCATGGAATCGAGCCGGTTTATGAACAAGTTTGTGTCTACTCTTTGGGTGAAACTACCAGATGTTTGAGAACCCAGCTGATTGGATTATGAGTACAGATATCAGACATGGAGTTTCTGGATTGGGTATTTTCTCTGCTAGGTTTGACCTTGCATTGGTCAGATTGTTCCTTACTGTCTTGCTGATTCATCCCTTTTATGGTAGGACAGTTTACTCTCTGCATCATCTTCTCAATGTATGTAAACTTGTTTTATTGCATTTTATAGGAAGCCATAGTTAAGAGACGTTTGGTTTTTTAAATTGTTATAATTATTCAAGGCTATAGATACTTGTAAAGTTGGAATAAATGCATTTTTACATTTGCAATATGGTCATAGTCCTATGGGAAAAAGGTGTAGAAGGTTAAGACTTTAAAAGGAGATATCTGAGTGTTGACAGTGGGCAGTCTTGTGTTGGGAAGTGCTAATTGCCAACTTGTCAAAGATCTAGAACCACCTGGCAGATGAGTCAGTGGCATGTATGTAAGGAATTTAATTGATTGTGCTGTATGGGTGAAGCTGCTCCCTGGCTGGAATGCTCAGCTCTGTTAATAAAGAAAAGGAGGTGAAGAGTTGCACACATTCATTGTTCTCTGCTTCCTGATTGTGTGTGCAATGTGGCCACTTATTTCAAGTTACTACCCCCTGGACTTCTTTGTCAAAAGACTGTAACCTTGGATTGTGAAGTAGAATAGAACTCTCCCCGCCCCCCTTAATTCGCTTGTGTGATATTCACCCACAGCAACAGGAAAGGAAACTAAGCCACATATGTACGGAAACATATTAAATAGAAGATGCTACTGTATCATCTCAGGTATTATTTATAATGTGCAAGACAAGCACAAGTATCTACTACAATAATAGTCTGTGATGGAGACAGTTGAGTTTTGACAGTAATGGCAGCGAAGAGCAGGAGACAAGTGGATTAAGATGTATTGCTTCAATGTTTATGAGACTATTGAAGAGAAAACAGTAATTTATGGGTTTGGGGTTTGAGCAGATCCTTTATGAACAGAGGAATGTCTGAAGTAGTGAGTACAAAGGTCAGTATGGGGTCTTGAGTGCTGTCCTGGACAGGTGAGATGTGAGACTCCTTTCAGCACTCAGAGACTTGAAGTAGATGTTTCGGGAGTATTTAGCACAGAGACTATCACATTTTGCTTAAGTAGCAAATATAAAAAAAAATAGGGAAGTCTGGATACTGAGGTTCACAGTGCATACCTTTAATGGGCATGGAGAGGCAGGTGTATCTCTCAAGTTCAGGGCCAGACCAGTCTACCAAGTGAGTTCCAGAACAGCCAGGGCTGTTACACAGAGAACCCTGTCTCAAAAATCAAGAAAAAGGAAACATGGAAAAATTATTGGAAAAAATTGGTAATCATTATTGAGAAACCATGTCTCAAAAAACAAAAAAGGAAACATGGAAAAATGAGAAAATTTGTTGCAACCATTACTGTTAGAATTGTCTTATGAATGTTACAATGAGAAAAAAACATAATATGTATCAGAGAAGTAAAAAAAAAAGAAAGAAAGAAAGAAAGAAAGAAAGAAAGAAAGAAAGAAAGAAAGAAAGAAAGAGAAAGGAAGGAAGAATGGCAGGGAGGGAGGAAGGAAGGGAAAGAAGGAAGGAAGGAAGGAAGGAAGGAAGGAAGGAAGGAAGGAAGGAAGGAAGGAAGGAAGGAAGGAAGGAAGGAAGGATATAAAACGAAATGTAGGTACATAAGCAAATTTGATGGAGGAGGATGAGTCAGTGTTGAAATGTTCCCAGGTGGCCGAGATTCAGGAAGAAAGCTTCTGGCTGTTCTGAAAGTGAGAGAATTTGGTTTTCTGTAAAACACAAAGTTCAGAAGCAAAGATTATAAATGAACAAAGAGGAAATGGAGATACTTTCTATAGATACATTTTTTTATGAGGGGAGATGAAAAATACATTGACAGGAGAGACCAAATCAAGGGATCTCCCATATGATAGATGTTAGAGTATTTCATGTACTGAGAACAAAGGTCCAGAGAAAGAACATTAGCATCGAAACCTGTGTGACAGACCTAGATAATATGGACCGCAGATTCCCACTGAAGTGGTTTTCATGACATGAAAACAGGGACAGTTGTATCAGCAGCACAGAGAATAGAACACTGGGTAGTTACCCATTGCAAAATTGGTAGTGTTTCCCTGTCCTTAGAACAAACAGATCTTGGTGACTCTCAAGTTACTTCTCATTCAATGTCAATTCTTTATTTCAGTAATGTAATAAATCTATTGTACATGTGTGCTCATTACACATGTGTTCTCACAAGTACATACATTATTATACATCTCTCAAAAGTTTATGATTGATATCCTTATTTTATACTTGAATTGACTTCAATTCATGGGTATTATTCTTCTTTAAACTTATTTTATATACTTAGACTTCAAATTCCAGTTTACTATTCATAAACCTATTTCAAATGACAATTTGGCTTCTGGTTTAGAATCACCTGCAGCGTATATGCACCTCTGCTTGGGTGGCATATATGGGCCCCCTGAGAACTCAATCACATCAATCCCTAGTTACCCAATGGAACTGAATATCTAGGAGTAGAAATTCTGTGAGTCTTCATTGGCTCTGATATACCATTGGAATCCTCAGACAATTACAAGGAATAATACAGTAGTATTTTATTTTTCTTTTTTTCTCTATCTATCTATCTACCTACCTACCTGTCACTCAGTCTGTCTGTCTATCCATTTGTCTATTTTTATTCATATTATTTTTTTTCTTCCATCTCCTCCTGGATCCACCCTACCCACTAATCTTCCCGTTATTTCTTAAAATAACACCAAACAAGAATAAAAACAAAAACCCACCACCACCATTAAAACATACACCTGGAGGCTGATTTGAGTTGGACATCTACTCTTAGGCCTGTCCTGGAAGATGGCTGAGAGGCTCAGTATCGTATTTATTAAACAGTCTGCACATATTTCAGTCGGTACCCTTCTCAAGGATGGAAATACCAGAAACCTTAGAATGTATATAAAGGCCCAGAATGCTCTAGATAACAGTTTATGCCATTCTAATGACACACCAGGAAGGAAATTATCTTATTATTTTAAGGTATCTTAACATCCTAATGCCTTTTAATATTTCATACTTTTTAATTAAAGTGGTGGTCTTTTTTATTTGAGAAAAAGTTATTTCTATACACTTTTCGCTGACCTTGAATTCACAGCAATTCTCTAGCTTTGGCATTACATTGGCTGGGATCAGAAGAATTCACCACCATACCCAGTTTACAATGATAGCCTTTTTGTCCTGATGGATGGTATTTTATACTGTAATCAAATAAAATCACAATTCTTTATAAAAGTTTTTGAAAAATGAATACTATAGAAAATAATAAATTTAAAACATTATTGTGGTTAATTTGTAATGAATGCATAAATATAGGGACTCTACATACGTGAATGACCTGAGAAGAAGATACATTTTGTAAAACTTGACTGCCCTAGTTTCCACATTACCAAGAACATTAAAGGAAACAGAATTTCCATTTGTCTTTTGAGACTTTCCTCCAACTGCTAGAAGTTCTGGAAGACTCTTTGGCCAATGGACACTTAGTTATTGAAACATAGAATTGGTGTGAGTAACAAAATAAATGTTTCTGTTCTCTTGTTGAAATTGTCACTGTAATGAAATTCAATATTAAACAGTACTTTTCCCGAACCTCTGGTCATTAAAGGGTGAGGTTCCTATCACCAAACAAATTGGGTGGAAAAATGAAAATAGGCAACAACAACAGAACTCACTAAAGAACACATCTAATGTTGATAGAAATAACAGCAGTTTAACAATGTCACAGTGCTTGCCAACTCTTTTTTGTAGCAGCTTAAAGATTCAAAAGAAGTTATAAAATGAAGTAGGATTGAATAGGAACCAATCCAAGCTATGATATTATGAATTATGCAGGTGCATCTGGGATACCTTACACACCTGTCAACAGTCATTTCTGTACATTTGTATGCATTTCTTTAACTATCTGCAGAAAGAGAAGCACACATTTATAGCTGCATATGTTCTCATTAAGGAGAGGAGTTTAAAACAGCAGTTAGGTTAAATCATATTTGCAAAGTTGAATAATCAAATAAATAGGCTTACTATATCAATACTCTTTAGGATTTATTAAAAAACAAACTGGTTTGACAGTAGGACTTTTTCCAATGCAAAATGTTAGATTAAGTATTTATATGGGAGCATTGATTTGAAAGTTACTTTCAAGTAGCTATGTCTATGAGGTTAATTTCAGAAAGAATTACTTATCCTGAATATAGGCAGCACCTTGGAAGTAGCAGAAGCAACAAACTGGAAAAAGAAAAAAGCTGGCTGAGCACTGCCATTCCACTTCCTCAGCTTCCTGTACCACTGAAATGTGAACATACAGCCTACAATTACCCTTCTTTCCCTGCCATGATGAACTGTATCTCCAGAACAAGGAGCCAGAATAATGAGTTTTACCTTTATGTTGCTTTTGATCAGGTATTAGGTCACAGAAAAACAAACAAACAAACAAACAAAAATAAAGACCCTCCCACCCTAATTACATTGCAAAACTATCATGGCTTGGGTTAAAGTAATACCAGATTTGCTCAGAATATAGTGAATTTAAACACTGATGAGATATCTCTGGATGATTCTCCTTTTCTTTTTCTCCTCCTCTTCCTCCTCCATTTCCTCCCCCTCCATTTATGTAAGTGTTTGACACTGGTATTCAATCAACGAAACTAAAAAATGTCATATAGTAATTGAGATTTTCTCAGAGTTTGAGTACTCAAAAATTTTTTTTTGTAAAAATTTCTATAGAAAAAAAAAACAAGTCCTGAGTAACAAATAAAAATTAAAACTTATTTAGAGCCGGGCGGTGGTGGCGCACGCCTTTAATCCCAGCACTTGGGAGGCAGAGGCAGGTGAATCTCTGTGAGTTCGAGACAAGCCTGGTCTACAAGAGCTAGTTCCAGGACAGGCTCCAAAAAAGCCACAGAGAAACCCTGTCTCGAAAAACAAAAAAACAACAACAACAAAAAATTAAAACTTATGTAGGTTGCACTCATGATATAAATGATTTTATTTATCAGAAGATGATCCTATTGATCATAGTGGGCTGGTTACCTTGAATTTTGTTTATAAAGGGGTGTTTCCTCATCTCAGATCCTTAAATCAGTTCACAGCACTGCATCTCCCATGATGCCGTTCATGCCTCACTCCCATGTGGGACTCATCAGTGTGATGATTTTTCTAACAACCCAAGTGAAAGGGTGAGGTGAATGGAGATTTGAAGTCACCGTGATGTAGTGGTCCTACATACCTGTCCACACCGCAGTCTACCACCCCTTACTATTATATCCTAAATGGCAGGAAGAGATCTGCCACGATGATTAAACTTGGGAACCCAAAATGCTGAGAATATTTGGATTACCAGTGTGGATCTATTATCACCACAAAAGAATGTAAAGACCTTCTGGAAGCCCGTAAAAGAAGGAACTCAAAGTGAACTTTTTGCACTGGCAGTGTTTCAGGTACCACGAGGAATAGCTATTCAAGTTGGAGCAGATGGGATCTCTCACAATCACATTTATGATAGAAAGAGAACTTCCAGACCCTTCCTACCGGTGAGATCACACCACTCAGAATCATAAAAATGATGCAGTTTTGGGAAACCTAAATTGCTAATGTTTTTTCTTTATTTCTACTGATCAGAAAAGTGTCACAATATTGTTTCTTAAAAAAAAAAAATGAAGTAACAAAACTCATTCAGGCATGAAGAGGGCTGTTATAAATTGTTTATTTTTTAAATATTTTTTTGAGCTATACATTTTTCTCTGCTCTACTCCCTGCCTCTCCCCTCCTCTTCAGCCCTCCCCATGGTCCCCATGCTCCCAATTTACTCAGGAGGTCTTGTCTTTTTCGATTACCCATGTAGATTAGATCTATGTATGTATGTCTCTCTTAGGGTCCTCATTATTGTCTAGGTGCTCTGGGATTGTGGTTTGTAGGCTGGTTTTCTTTGCTTTATGTTTAAAGCCACTTTTGAGTGAGTACATATGATAATTGTCTTTCTGGGTCTGGGTTACCTCACTCAATATGATGCTTTCTAGCTCCATTCTTTTGCCTGCAAATTTCAAGATGTTGTTATTTTTTTTTTTCTATTCATCGTGTAAATGTACCACATTTTCCTCATCCATTCTTCAGTCAAAGGGCAATTAGGTTGTTTCTAGGGTCTGGTTATGAGAAATAATGCTGCTATGAACATAGTTGAGCACATATCCTAGTGGCATGATTGAGCATCCTTTTGGTATATACCCAAAAGTGGTATTGCTGGATCTTGAGGAAGGTTGCTTCCTAATTTTCTGAGAAATCACCATACTGATATCCAATGGGGCTGTACCAGCTTGCACTCCCGCCAGCAATGCAGGAGTGTTCCTTTTATCCCAAACCTCTACAGCATAAATTGTCATCAGTGTTTTTGATCTTGGCCATTCTTAAAGGTGTAAGATGGAATCTCAGAGTTGTTTTGATTTCCATTTCTCTGAAGACTAAAGGATGTGGAACATTTCCTTAAGTGTCTTTCAGCCATTTTAGATTCCTCTGTTGAGAGTTCTCTGTTTAGGTCTGTACTCCATTTTGATTTTTATTGGATTATTTGTTGTTTTGATGACCAGTTTCCTGAGTTCTTTGTATATATTGGAGATCAGACCTCTGTCTGATGTGGGGTTAGTGAAGATCTTTTCCCATCCTGTAGGCCATCTGCCATTTTCTCTTGTTGACTGTGTACTTTGCTAACAGAAGCTTTTCAGTTTAGGAGGTCCCATTTGTTAATTGTTTCTCTTAGGGTCTGTGCTACTGGGGTTATATTTAGGAAGTGGTCCCCTGTGCCAATGCATTCAAGTGTACTTCCCAGTTTCTCTTCTATATGAATTTCCCCTTTTCTGTTTAAAAAAAAAAAGGAAAGGCTTTCACTTTAACATAGTAAAATTACATATAACAAAACAGTTATCAAGCAAGAATTACAGTTACAACATTTATATCTATTTTATCTTTTATCATAACAAAGGAAAACTATAACTATATCTATGAGGTGCTGAGAACAGGTATATTCTTTTCTGTTTGTATTGAATATTCTATAGATATCTCTTAAGTCCATTTGAATCATAACATCTGTTAATTCCCTTATTTCTCTGTACATTTTTTTGTCTGACCTGGCCAGCCGTGAGAGTAGAGTGTTGAGGTCTTCCACTATTAGTGTGTGGGGTTTAATGTTCTTAGGTTTATACACTTCAATGATGAGAAACATGCTAATATTATTGATTAGTCAATACTAAAATAAACTGTGATATCTTGTGAAACGGTTAAAGTGAATTTTGAAAGAAATGGCAGTGTGATTGTAAGTATTATAACACCAAATCATATTTTGTACAGCAACTATCACACTATTTGTAATTGTGTTAGAGCAATTTTATCTTCTTTCTAGCTATACTACAAAAGGCACAAGAGATGCTGAGAGCTACAGTACATAATTTACATTCCTTCTCCTGAGATGATGATCTTTAAGATAAGTGGTTTAAATATGCTGCCAGGGTAAAATGTTATTTCAGGTAGGTGCAAGCAAGTGAGTTGCACTGCTCATGTATGAATAGAATATACCACAGCAAATCACCAAAATAATCTTCAGAGAATATTATTCTGCTGTGAAGGATGACTTATGATGTTGAAAATAAGATATAAAGAAAACTGTAATGCTATGTTCAGATATGTTTGTGATAGTCAATTAAGAAACATCAGGAATTTAGATATATGTTTTGTGGTAAGAATGATATCTTCTTTTAAATATTAAGAGCTATCCTTTACAAAATAATGTAGGTGGATACTTTATCGGGGCCACCAGTTCCCCAAATAACCACACAGAGACTTATTATTAATTATAAATGCTTGGCTGTCAGCTTAGGATTGTTTCTAACTAGCACTTACATCTTAAGTTAACCCACATTCTTTATCTATATTCTACCACATAGACCTTCCTTAGCATCTGTCAGGCAACTCTATCTTTCTTCAACCCGACAATCTCTATGGTCTGCAGGTCCTGCCTAACCTCTACCTCCCTAGCTATTGGCTGTTTAGCCCTTTATTAAACCAATCAGAAGTTGCCTTAGTGAAGACACATCTTCACAGGGTACAAAAAGATTATTTTATAAGTCAACAACCTTTTAATTTTAGTGCAGCACCGAATGTGGCTGGATACACTTGCAATGCATTCTGCCTCAGAGTATTCATGATGGGCTATACATAAGGGCATGACGGTTACTTCATGTGAGTATTAGGGATTCGAAAAGATTAGTCCACAATCAAAGCTATGATCCTTATGGGCTGAGAAGAGGAAAAATGAGAGCAGACTGAGGAAGAGGATATAAAGCAGGGTGGGACCCCCTAGTCTGCTAGACAGCAGCTGCACAGCTGGGCACCCCAGGAGGGGGGATGGGGATAGAGAACAGCAGAGTTCCCAGGCTGTGTGGAAAGTTGGATGTGCAAAGGATAACTGCAGGTACTTCTCTGAGAGAGCAAAGAAAATTTTTCATGATTCTGTTTGATTGAGAGGCAATAGAAAATGCATGCAGACAAACAAAAGTCTTTCTCTCCAGCCTACCACAAGATCAGACACCATTCAGGATCAGATACCATGTTCCTTTTCTTTCTCTTCAGTGTGTGTGGGTTAAAGTGAACAGGCCCCCTAAGGAGGTTGTAGCTAGGTACAGAGGCAACAGGATACTTCTGTCTAATATCTACACACAGTGCTTTGAAATCAGACACTTTTGAGGTTCTAGTCTAAGACAGAAAGGAAAGAACCACTTATGCAAAATTGAGCTAGCTGACTATGAGTTTTACTTAATGATGAAACTTTTAAAATTATGAAGCATTTATAATACAGCTAATCTTGCACATTTCCTAAAAGACATATTTCAGAGTTTTAAACTTGCAGTATTCCTTATGAATTACAATGAGCATAAAATGATGTTGCAAGGAAATCTGTCTGATGAAAGAGAAATGTGATTTCATGAAACTGAGCAGATACTGACTTTGGGTTTTCATGCTGTTTAGACAAAGCTGGACTCAAGAAACTGGATAAAAGACTGAGAATAATTTATTACTTAAAAATGAAACTTAAAAACAACACAGAAATTGAGCTCTTCAACCCACTTACAAAATATACTTTGGAAGGTACATAATTTTAAGATGTTATATTCCATTGTACACTTACATATACTGATTTGGAAATTACTGAGACTCTTAAAGATGATAGAAGAAAATTGTTTTACCTCAAAAGTTAAATGTTTTGCAGAAAAAGAATCTCATTAAATGGTAAGCATAAAGTAAAAAAAAAAAAACTGCAAAAACAAAAAAGTAAAACACCAAGTTCCTTTGTAGAATAATCCAACATATGCTTATGCAGGATAATTGAATAAAGCAAAAACAGAAACTTTTCTTACTTTTCCTACACTTTACAGATATTTCCATATAAATTAGTGTTCTCTCGGAATGAGTAAACATGTAAGCGAGAATCACACTCACACATGCACACACACAAACATACATGTATGTCTCTATACATTTATGTACATAACTTTTTGTATTTATATGTGCCCTGTGTGTACGTGTGAAAGTAATAAAATATAAGTATGTCATGAATACTTAGAAATCTGACTTTTACTAACATGGTCCCCAACAGCTAGGACAGACTGCATCTATTCTAATTAATACAAACACCTTATTTCCTGAAAATCTAAGACTGAATTTCCCACTCCCCCAGTTTGGTTCAATTCTATTATTCTCCCTGAATGTCAGGAATCAGAAAACAAAACCCGACACTTAGGGCAAATGAACATCAGTTTTTCTCCAACTTTCAGTGTCATGAGGTTCACAGCCCAACTCAGCTGAAAGTTGGGTTAGTTCTTGGGATCCTGACATACCAGACAGTGTATTGGAAATTCCTCTCAAGGAAATAACCTTGCTAACAGAGAAGGATTATGAGAAGCAGTGAGATCCAAGATTAATAAAACCTGAAGGTCTAATATGGGGGTTCTCAAACTTCCATGCATAAGCCTTTCTTAAGTGAAAATATTTCACACAACCATGGGTATATAGGCCTATACAAATAAATACACAGATGAAACATTTTTATAATAACCCATATCACAATGTAGAAACAATTTTACCATTTATTAAAAATGAAAGGAAATCCTGCACTCATGAGATGGCCGAACATGGTTATTTTTATGTAAGAATTAAATCTTGGTTGACTATTAGATACTGTAAGACATGGTGCATGTTCAATATTTTTCAGAATTGATATTCTCATCTTAAGTAAGAAATACTGCTTCATAGAATTGCATAGCACAAAAAAGGTAAGACTATGTTAAAAAACATTTCTGAAATGTCCAAAGATCTGTACTAATTTCTGGCCAAATTTTATTCTGTAAGCATTTAGAAAACTCAAAAGAGCAATTCAGTTTCTAATAAAATATTGTAACAGTGTAACTCCAAGGTATATTCCTTTCAAACCAATGCTGAAGAGAGATAGTAAAAGAACATTAAGTCTTTGCTCTCAATCAGTATGTTTCTATATAGAGAGAACAAAACTGGATGTGAAGTAACTTAATGCGTTCTGGATCCTGAGTGGACCTGTTTTAGACTGCGATAGTTGATGCTGTGTGGTAAGGAGGAATGCACGAGGCAAAGGGTTTGTGTGTACAGTCAGAACAAGGCTCCAGTCAACTTGATACCAACAACACGGTAGACAACTGTGAAAGTCTCCGTAGACTCATGACATGTTTGAAACTGTATTACTTTTACACTGTTACATGTTCCAAAGCATTTTAGCATTGTTAAATTTTTCACAAGCCCCATATATTTTTATGTAATCCCAAATAAGCAACTTTCATTTTAACAAGCTTGACCCTAGTGTGACCTTCTTCACAATAGCGCAAAAGAATGCCTCTCTAGGTAGGGTGACATAGCTTTAGCATCACTAGTTATATATACTGGGAACCCATGCACACACACACACACCTTCTAGGTAATACTAGTTTGCTTAATTCCCAGTCTTCACGTGGAAAGTTATAGTCTTTCAGAGCCCATCCGCTACATCATGCCTGTCTCATCTTATTCTCAGTTGTCCTCTCTAACTTGATGAGAACCTTGATCATGGACAGGGTGATTTCAGGGATGTGCTTTATGGAGTCCTACTTTTCTCGGGGGTCATAGAATTGTTCCCATTTTCAATGTTTGTAATGGAAGGAAGAATGAATGGTTCTCATGGTTCTTAGAAATCTGTAGTTGTTCACAGAGCTAACAAAATAGGAAAAGAAGAGAAAAAATCCAGATGGCAAAATGTTAGGGTATGTTAGAGAAAGCACATTGAAATGGTTGAGGGTGAATCAATCTTAGTTGTGAGTCTATAAGAATCTATAGATTTCTTGGAGGTTCCACAACTGTACAGCCTCTAAGGGACCAGTCTAGGCCCTCTGCATACCAGTTGTGTAGCTTGGTCTTTCTGAGAGACCTCTGGAAGTAGGACCAGAATCTATCCCTCGTGCATGACCTAGTTTGTCAGAGCCCATTCCCTATGGTGGGATGCCATGCTCAGCCTTAGTCCAGTGGGGAGGGGCTTGGTTCATCTTCAACTAAATGACCCAGTCTTTGTTGGCTCCCCAGGAGACCCTTTACCCTTTGGAGGTATGAATGGGTGGATGGGCTGGGGAAGGTGAGGGAGGACGGTGGAAGAAGGGGCGGGTGGGAGACCTGTGATCGGAATGTAAAAATTAATTTTAATTTTTTAAAAAAATCACAAAAAGAAGGTATAGATTTAAACCATACTCTTCCTAAGATTAATTAAACTATATTGTCCACAAATATGAATATGTTCATGACTTTCAAATTTCAAAGTAGTATTTCCCTTTTCTGAAGTCCAGATTGACACAAGGAACTAGCAATGTAAATGATACTCATGACAAATAGTCACTGTGCAGGTTCCATTGATAAAACTCAAGTCCAAAGCCTCAGCGGCAAGCAAATAAAGACACCTACAGAGCTATCTTGTAGGTACTCACTTCTGATGCTTGCAGACGTCCTGCTCTTTCTGTGGCCATGGAGAATGAAGCCATGACTGTCCATGTGTGGAATACTGTCCTTTGTCCCATCTCTTGTATGTTCTTTTGCCCAGATTCATTTATGTGAAACAGCAGTAAGTAGATAATGGTATATTTGCCACCCTGTACTTAAGATAACTTGCGTACTCTGCTTTTAACTCAACTCCATTCCCTTGAACATTTCTCTGAAATCCCACATTGTAAGCACAAAAGTGTGCTCTTAATCCTTTAAAAGAATGTGCAAGATGCTATTAAGGGCTTTAAATAGGGCTTTGTGCTTCTCAGAAAATTTAACAAGAAGAGAAATGTTATCCCAGAACGTATAATTTCTTCTTTTAAAGTATTTGTAAATAGATTGTTGTATTTTAAGTAGGCAGTTAGCAAGGAACTGAGTTATTTTTAGTAGCTGAGCAATTTTAGGTTGACTTTTTTGTGCATGCCCCAGTACAGAAGTGACATAAAAATAACTTTAAAAGCTACTCGATTTTTAAATATAAATATAGTAAACACTCATAAATATTTATAATTAGAAAATTATATTACAATTTATTTGCCATATTTTCTTACTGACCATACCACATTCAAACTCCTGATTATTTAAAAGATTGTCAGTTTTTAGTGAAATGAAGAAGCACTATTGTTTACAAATAAGATGTTAAATTTTCCTTGAAATAGTACTCTGCTCTTATACCAGAAACTATAAGAAACTATAAAGATCTTTCTCATCACCTGAAAAGCTTGTATAAGACACAATGAATCTAGTCTGTGAACATGGAGCTTCCGTGGTTATTGCTTCAGAGCTGTTCTCCATCTTATTTTGCCTGTTTCCAATCCAGGAGTTTCAGAGGACAAACCGGAGACAAAGTAACATGCGTAGAAAAATGCTTGTTTTTTTTTTTTTTTCCTGTGTCTTTGTCTCTACTGAAGGCAGTGTCATGAGTCCTTAAATGACATGGCTTATGATGAGTATTTCATGAGTCTGTTAGTGAACAGACTCTAGGAGTATCCTTTAATCTACACAATCAATATTCAGTTCCTTCAAAGATGGAGTCTCTCCAGCTTCACAAATTACCTGAGTTGGAAGCTGAATCCGATTTTATTAAAATGTACCAATGCCCTGGGTTTTAGCATAGTGAAACTCTGTAGCAATGCACTGGGTTTTAGCATAGTGATGTTTTGTACCTCAATTATTCACTAATCACATTTTAAAGTTAGAGGATTCATGTAGCTCTAAATCATAAGAAATTATTGGATACTTTTTAAATGATGAATTTTAAAATTATTCTGCTTTCCAAAAATACTTGATCAATTTAACAATTCCAGGGGTTACTACAGCCAGAAAAAAAGAGAGAAAAAAACTGAGGATAGGAAATAACTCTATAAAACATTTTATAAAGGGTCACAAACAAATGATAGCCATTTCCAAGGATAAGATGTAAGATGATGAAAAGTGGGGAGGAGATATGAAGTGTCCATTTGCTTTTGTTGTGATGAAATATATAGAAAACCCTATCAATTAGTGGTAATATTGCAGTTACCAGTAGACAATCAGCATCAACAGAGTGGGCAACTACTTCATGCTCTTATATTGACTACAGGAAGAACATATGAATTAAGATAATCAGTATAAGTAGCTGGTTAGATTGAAAGCTGATCATTCATTTAGAAATTAATATAAGATTACAGTGTTAAGAAGATATTACAGCTTGCCCAAAGGAGGGATGCGTATCAAGAGAGGGTATAGGTCATGCAAATACACATACACACAAACTTACATATTTTCCTCATACATTCTCTTAAATATATATCTATGTAAATATAGATATATACATCACAAAGAAGTGTTTAGAATCAGCTAACACATGGTGGGGTGGGTAGGGTATGTTTTCTTTCCCTTTTGGTTAAAGGTTAAATTTCAATAAGCATAATCAACATAATTGTGTTTGCTGTTGTAACCTTCAACTCAACAGAATATTGTTAGAGCTAAATATAGAATATGCCTTTGTCACTTTTGAAGAAGTAGGGAGCATAGTGGCCTCAGGTAGAAATGATTATGGTGTTACTTACTTATTTATTTGGTCAAATAGTAAGCTAATGTTTTGCCTGAATAGTTGTAGACATTGCATGTCATTTTTTCTGTACTTAGTGAGTCATACCCTTTCATGTTTGTATAGAACATAAAAATTATAGGGTATGGCTTCTGGCCAACAAAAATGGCCTTTTCTTATTTTTAGACACCATCATTAGTATATCTTTCTGGATATTGTTTATCTACCGCACACTGCTGAGACCACAGTCACTGTCTTTTCCTTGCCCTGTCCTTAGAGTGAGACAAACAATTAAGAACCTGAAGTTTATAGGAAACATTCAACATCAAGCACTTTTCTCATTTTATGTGCATTATGTTTCTATGAACCACACAAACAGAATCGATTTTCTTTCACTTTTGATGATTATTTGCTGAGTTCCTTTCTGTGCTCAGCCACTTACAATGTAAGAATGGTGAGATTTTTATTTGTTTGCCTGAGAGTTAATATCTTAAGTCTGAAAAAAACATTTTTCTTATTATTGCCAGATTTCATAAGGGAACGGTAAAGAGATGGTTGTGTTTCTTAAAGAGCTATAAGGTCATTTGCTGGCCTTTCTGGTTGCTGAGCATCCCTTTTCTCCATATTGTTTGCCATTGTGTATTCCTCTTAAACACTGAGTCTAGGGTCATTTGAATAAGAATGACCTCCATTGATGTGGGTTTCCCCTCTGTATGCTGAGAATACCACTGGTTAATAAAGGAACTGCTTTGGGCCTATAGCAGAGCTATAGAGAACAGAGCTAGGCTGGGAAAATTAAACTGAATGCAGGGAGGAAGAAAGCAGAGTCAGGGAGAAGCCATGGAGCTGCCACCGGAAACAGATGCCCCATCAGTAAATAAACCTCTCCGAAATTACTAACATGCAGGTGATATAATTAGGTTACTAAGTTCAAGAATTATGTTTCCCACTGTTCTGTGGCCATAAAATTTTTTTCCAAAAATAATAGAAATTGGTTAAGAGGAAGCAACAAAATAGCCCTAGGATAGGTACCTGAACCAATCCTGATGACCTAAGCTCGATTCCCAAGACACACAGGAGAGAAGTTGCTCCTGCAAGTTACCCTCTGGTCTGCCACATGTACTATGGCATGGCACAAGCACACACACACACACACACACAGACAGACACATGCACAGAGAGAGAGAGAGAGACAGAGACACAGAGAGATAGAGACAGAGAAACATAGAAAGAGAGAAAGAAAGTAAAGCAAACTTCAAGAGAAATTTATTAAGAAAGAAAAATCAGGGGCTGGAGAAATGGCTCATTTGCTGCTGTTTTAGAAGAACCAGATTCTCATTTCTTGCACCCACATAGTATCCTACAACTGTCTGTAACTCCAGTTCCAGGGCATCCAATACCCACTCTGACCTCCATAGGCTCAAGGCACACACTTTGTACATGTATACACAAGCTGGCAAAACATTTATATACACAAAATATTTAAAATGAATCTTTAAAATGATATGAAAAGTCTAGTTTGATGGTGTTTATTACAAATGCCTACCTATGGATAACACAGCCACGTTCACATGGAATAAAATGACAGACATAATGTAATGTAGACATTACCGGAGAGAGGAGTGGTAATAGTTTTATCCTGGAGGTAAATTTGGGATGTGTATACACTGAATTTGTTTGCTGGATATCTTTTGGTTTGTGATAACTTTGTACTTTTGGTCCACACAGCTTAGCTATCTAAACAAAGCGTACTCCGGGAAGCTGTACATTTTTCCTGTCACACAAATCACGACAGTTTCTTAGAGCGATCCTCCGTGTAGAACTGGGTCCTGGTGTATGTTAAAAGTTACCTCAAATCCAAGGTCCTACATCATTAAAATAGTTCTTAGTGAGTCCTAAGTCCAATTATACAACGCTTGATCGCCTTCAACATGAGTGCCCCTTACCGTATATTTCAGAATACCTTGCCATGCTGGTTACTGTGGCTTATAGAAGCTGCAGATGGGTGGAATGCATAACTGTTTCCTTCTTTGATGTCTTGCATAGAATCTTCTGAAAACACGGAAGACAATCAATGGGAAAAAGACTTTCAATTCTGATCTGGTTGGAATCATCTGAGTCTTATGTTCAGAGTGTGTGGTGTCTTCAGCAATAGGGCTCACCATCAACCCCTGCAAGGTAGTCAGAGGTTGTATCGATAATCTGTATAGTTTGGGGAGTAACTGGGATTACTTCCATTGACCAATACTTCAAAAGAAGGTTTCTTATATCTGGTTATGGGATTTATTGGTCTATGATTCTTGTGAGGATCATTTCCAGACAAAGTGGTTTAACTTCATTATTTCCTTTTCCTTTAATATATGTGTGTATACTTATATAAATTTATATTTTGTATAAATATATATATATATTTAATTATATGTAAATAAATAGAATTAATATAATTTATTTATATGCACATATTCCATATAGAGTTCTTTGATGCATACTATAATATATTCTGTAGATATAATTTAATGCACATTATATTATACACATAATTGTATATGTGTATATGTATACTGGCATGTGCAAACACATATTAATAATATATGTGTATGTGTACATAAATGTATAATACATTATGTATATATTAAAGAAATTCATGTGAAATATGTATACACAAATATAATTATATTTATTGTGCATAATTAAAGGTGAATATGAAATAGTAGGGTGCCCTGAGACTTTATCAAATCACAGGTTTAATTTATCAGATATTCAAATGTGTACGATTCTATTCTGAGTACTACTTATCTTACTCCAATGTATAGATGATGCAAAAAACCACAGAACAATTAAGTAATATGTTGGTTGGTAAATAAGCCAATCAGACTTTGACACTCACTTGTGAATAACATGGGGTTGTTATACACAGCGCTAAATCAGCAGAGCTCACAGGCTGAGACATGAGACTGTGTATATTCAATGATACGGGTCATGAACACCTTGGGTTAGTTTTCCCCCTGTATGAGAACCCATTACTCTACATTCTCTGAATTTCATAATTGAGCCTTCAGATTATTTTTGGCAGCAGCATGAGAATGTTCCATATGTTTTTATGGGTATAGAACTTGTCTCAGGTGGGAGTTTCGGCAGATGCAAAGTTAATTATATGAAAAAAAATGTTATCTTCAGCTGTTTTTATTTCCATGGATGTGGATTCTCTTGAAGTCATGAGGGAAAAGATTATCCACCCTCTCATGGTTCTGAAAATGCATGGCTAGTTTCAGTTCTTTATTAAGCAATTGTCTCCACATGGAGGCTAAAGAGGAGCAGCAATTCTTTTGTTCTGTGCAGTGAGTTTAGCCTGATCCCTCAAACTCCCTGAGATCTTGGTGGCATCACAGCCAAGCAAGATTAGAGACCCACTGCAACATGACACATTCTTCCATTTTTTTCTGTTCTCATAATTTGTGTTTCTGGGCCTCAGTCAAGTACCTGCCCCCTGCAAATACATTTGCTTCTGTGATAAATGAAAAGGAATTGACTCAGTTCACCCGTCCAGATTGCCTAACCCAGGACTGGTTATTAACTGGTGGTGAGTGGAAAGTCCGCTCTTACCTGCAGCACAGGGAACAGAATGTGCTTGTTTCCCTTGAGGGAATCTGCACAGAGCCCCAAGAAGAGGTTAAGGAAAGGAGGTGGGATTGGCAACAAAGACAGCTCTAATAATTTCCTTAAAGACTCATCTAATGGGGGCTTTGGAGAAAGATGTGAGATCTCTCTCTGTTCAGCCCTTTTAACGAACAGTGTGGAGCTTCAGACTGTCACAAGATAAAGGGCCCTTTTTATCCCAATAAAAAGACCTACTTTAATATAATGTCTGATAATGAGATGCAGAAGCACTGCAACAGAGACTCCTTTATACATTTCCCCAAAGGGAAGTGGCTACTAGCTGCAACATCCCTACTTCTTCCTCCTAGAGAGTAAACAATTGTTTAAGCACAGATCACGAAGAAATTTAGGGAAAACTTGACATCATGCACAGAGACATATCCACATCCACTATTTGAATGAACAGATTTCCTCAAATATGTATATGTGTGTGTGTGTGTGTGTGTGTGTGTGTGGAATGAACAGGAAGAATGGATGGGAAGTTTCAGTCTTTCTACTTTTACTGTAGCTATCCCTCAAACACAGCTTCATTTTATAAATATCATAATAAGAATGTTCTACAAATCTAAAGAAGTAATTATCATTATCAGGAAGGGCTTGGAAGGCAAACGCAAGAAGAATCTACCTGCCAGGTGTAGGACAGTGAATTGCTACTTAGGAAGTATTTCCCAAAAACAGGTAGGCAGAAAATTTCTAAGCACACTTAAAAATTTTACTTCAATGTATTGTGTGCTTAATATCATTGATGTGGTTGGTCATTTCATTGTATACATTAAAATAGGAGGCATGCATGGAGGAAACACTTCAGTATAGGGACACTGATTTGAAGATTTATATCATTTTATTTTCTACTGTGTAATACAACTCACTGCCATCAAGATTCCTTGAAGACTATATGATGCTATTCACCATCTGGTGAAGTTGTAAGTTATTGTGTATATACTTCAGTCTCATTTTGTATGTACTTCAGTGTCTTAAACAACTAATGGACTTTGGTGGGGTCTCTCTGAAAAAGAAATATAAGCTATTGGTTTTGTGTGTGTGTGTGTGTGTGTGTATGTATGTATGTGCACACATGCTTTACTTGCATCAGTGTCTGATGCCCACCAAGATCAGAAGCAGACATCAAATCCACTGAAGCTGGAATTATGAATGGTTGTGTGAAGCAGGGTTAATAAAAACTCAAGGATAGAAATTGGGGTCCAACCTGAAGATCCGAGAAGCAAAGCAGCCAGTCACTGGCTTTTACCTCAGCCTCAGTCCAAAATGGTGATCCTGCATCCAGGAATCTCAGAATGAGACTGTCTGTGAACTGTCTTCTCTCATTTTATAATCCTCTTTAGGGCTGGGATTGAAGGCATGCATTACTAACAACCAGTTTCTATGACAATGTATGTGGCTACTGGGATTAAAGGTGTGTGTCACCACTGCCTTGTCTGTAAGGCTGACCAATGGGACTGTTTTACTCTCTGATCTTTAGGCAAGCTTTATTTATTAAAGCAAAAATGAAATGCACTACAGCTGTGAACCACCATCTGGGTGCTGGGAACATACCCTGGGTCCTCTAAAAAAGTAGTAAATTTTCTAAACCACTGGGTGATCTTTTCATCCCCACAGTTGCCAAAATTAAGAAAAGCTTTTCTTTAAATTCCTGAGGGGGGAAAAAAGCCTTTTGTATCAGGAATTCACGCAAGAATTTTTTTTTATTAGATATGGTGATTAATTTGTGTCAACTTGACATAAATAAAAATCATTTGAAAAGTGAGACTTCAATTGAGAAAGTGTCTCCCATCAGAATTGTCTATAAAAACAGCTTGTGGGGCAAATTCTTGATTAATGGTTAATGTGGAAGGTTCGGTCCACTGTGAGTGTTGCCACCCCTAACAAGTTGTTGCATAGGAAAATATACTAATTGAGCCACGGAGAGCAAGCCAGTAAGAGACTTTTTTCACTATTATCTCTGCTTCAGTTTCTGCCTTGAGTTTCTTGAATTTTCTTTATGATGTGCTACAACTGTTAATCCTTTCCTACCCAAGTTGCTTTCGGTCTTGGTATTTTATCACAACAACAGAAAGAAAACTGAGGAATGTCCCTAGAAGATAAGTAAAAGACAAAGGTAAATAAAACATACACAATTCCCCTCTAATATTTAGAGAACACTGTGGAATAAGGGTGTTAGGAGTCTCTAAGAGCTGGAAGGTAGTCTGTGGAATTTCAGACCACCGTTATCTAGACTCAGTTCAACTATCCCAATTATTAACTCTCAACAACTGAAATTACCTGCACTGGACCCATTTAAAACTAGATCTCTAAAGAATAAGGCAGGGAAGTACGGGTGAGGCTCATTGTTCTCTACCATTTATCTCTGAAATATTGGCTATTGATAGACTCTGGTAAATGGGTAACCATTCTCTTTAGCTGTATCCCCACCTCTGAAATACTGGCTATTAACATACTCTAAGATATGGGTAACCATTCTCTTTAGCTGTAACCCCAATGCTGATCTCACTAAACTTTGGATGATTGCTATAAACCTTTGGGAACAAAAACAGTCCTCTTTTTTTCTCCATGGGCATATAACAAAAGGAATAGACATAGATGTGTTTTAAAAAACAACAATCTCTATGTTTCATAAAGAAACACATGAACAAATCAGAGACAAACTTACAAGCAATTTCTGTTTGTCTGAAAGCTATACAAGATATCACAGGACTGAAACAGGCACAGCGTGCATTCTGGACAGGAGGTTCACTTAGGTTTCATTTTAACTTTGTCCTCTCATTCATCGAAATTCAATTTTATAATGTGATGAAACTGGCTAATTATCTGGAAGGAAAAATGGGTAAAAGAGTACAACTCATTCATGTTGGATAGCTGAACAAACAGAAACATCACACCATGCAGAAAGTCTAAACTTGGGAAGAAGCTACCCAGTGTCTAAGGCTTTCTCAGTCTGAAAGCACAATGAAGACTTCTTCAGTCACTTACAGGAAGTAAGATTTTTACAGCTCTGGAGTCCAGCCTGAGAAAAGTGTAAGTCCCCTGCGTTAAACACTCAGTGGTGACCATCCTACCCATGATTAACCGCCCCATTCTGTCTTCCACCATATTACAGTTTTAACTGTCAGTTATTAGAGTGAAAGAAATCTGATAAACAAGTGATTCCATTATAACCCATGTAGGAATGGTTTTACTAACATAGCCAGCCAATAGGATCGCCAGTGATAGGTAGGTATGCAATTATAGATATAAATAAAATGATGAAAAGAGAAAACAAAAAATGTCAAAACGGAGCTCATTCAGAAATTAAGAGTATTCAGATTGCTTCTAGAGATTCCCAGACCAACAGTGATGCTCGATGAATATTGCACTGGTTTCCACTCTTCAAAGAGCTAAATAGGAACACAGAAGCTCAGACAGCAGGCTCTCAGATGAATTTCAGAAATATTAGTTTAAGAACTTAGGTTTCATTAACAAGACGTTAGAGAATTGAACAAGATGTCAGAGAATTCCGCACAGCAAGTGTGAAACATAAGAGTCACAGGAGTAAAAGCAGTGGGTGAGTTCTGGGATGAGGACACAGCATCATTTAAGGTGGAAATTCATCATTTAAGGTGGAAACTCGTCATTTAAGGTGGAAGGCAAGGTTTATGGGGCAAAGTAAAGGGAGAAAGAGAGAGAAGGAGAAGGAGAGCAAAAAGAAGAAAGAAATAAAGAACTAAAGCCCTAGGTAAAAAAGAGCAACAGATTTTATATGCAATTGACTTTCTCATCAATTATAAAGAGCAATAAAAATACATATGAGCACGCGATTTCATCATTTTGTTTTCCTTAGTTCTTGTTGAAGAACCTGTTTGAAATCAGTTTTACACCACTAGTACCAGTTAATAACTAATAATAGTGATAATAATGCCAACAGCCTATTAAGACATATTTTATATACCCCATGAGATTAGATGAGCACATTACACTCACTCAAGTTTTCTTGCTATTTTCTGCTGACCATGAGTCCAATAAATAAAATAAGAGGAAATAAAAGGTGCACGACAAATGTCAAGTGTCATCAAATGCTTTAGTTGCTGCAAAAATCACTCATGTATCCTGCTTTTAATAATTGTTAGGAAATAATTAAGCACCGTCCTGTTTCACATGACCTAGTAGAAAACAGTTCTTATGGGGAGCGGAAAATGTGAAACATGGGCGATGATGGATGAGACCCAGTGATGGTCCCAGGGAGCTTGATTTCCTCCCTTCTAATCATGGGATATAATGGCAATAATTAAAAGTAAACATCAGAAGGGGAAATAAAAGCTCAAGGGAGCTTGTGCTAGCTAATGTGCCGTTTTATTTATCTTTGCGCTGAGTGATACAATCATATTACATTTCCAAAATGGCTTGCGTACAGAGGAACTTATTAATATCCTGAAACAATCACCCTTTCTGAAATCCCAATTTCTCTGCTGATCACGACTGTGTCTTTGGCTAAATTTCCATCGGTTCAGATATTAATAGATCAAAGGGAAAAGGAAATTGGCAAAGTAAAACAATAGCATTCATTCCAAATATATTAAAATTGAGAGGATATCTAGAAGAATTTCACGAAGATTCTTGCCTGAGAAATAGAAGAAATCTTAGAAAGGAATATAACCAGAGTCACACACCTGGAAAGGGAGGAGATAAGCACGTCATGCTCACTCACATTACATGTGACTTTCTGTTGCCTATGAGTCAATTAAGAAATATAATTTGTACTTAAAGCAAATAAATACTTTCTATTGGAAGAAATTATGCTAAGAAAGGGGAGACGTCACCCTTCAGTTTGTTGGTGTCAGATCTGATATCCTTGCTTCTTCATAGTTGTTTTCTCTCCATTAAAAATTTTGAGAATTATTGTATGAATATGAGTAACTGTATCGGTCAATTAAAATCTGCTTTTTAAATACCATTTTCATTTACAGTAGGCATGGTTTTATACTTTTGGAACGAAAGGAAATGGAAGTAAAAAGAATTCCCTTGGCTCTGCACATAGCTTCCTCTGTCATTAACATGTCCATTACTATAATATGTTGCTTCCAACTCATGAAGTCATGACACACTGTATTTTTCCAAAGTCTACACTTATATTTCCACATATTCTGCTTTTTAAACTTCCTATGTCCCAGGAACTATTTCTGATCACCACAACATTGTGTCATCTCTCCCCTTGAGTTCCTTTAGCCCTGATGGTCTCTCAGACTTGCCTTGCTGTTGATTTCTAGGGATCTCGGGAAGGACTTGTAGATTCTTTACAGGATAGGGTTTTTCAATTTCTTTGTTTCTTTTTTCAAGACAGGATTTCTCTATGTGACAGCTTTTGCTGTCCTGGAACTTGCTCTGTCGACCAGGATGTTCTTGAACTCATGGAGATTCACCTGCCTCTGCCTCTTGGGTGCTGGAATTAAAGGCATGTGCCACCACTACCTGGCTTTCAATTTTTTTACACATGAAATAGATTATAGGTTTTGGAAAGAAAGGTCACATCAACAATGTACCACTTTTATCAAGTTGTTTCCATGGATTCTGTGACAAGCATTTGCTCCTATTGATGTCAACCTAAGTCACCAGATGAGGATAGAGAAACCAATGCGCTTTTGAAATTATCTCTAATTATTCAATAGATATAAATGCACACATGAATATTAGCAGAGATTTGAGGAGTTTCTGTACTAATAAACTACAAATACAAGCAAAAGCAAATGAATTATTATTGAATATATCATCAGCCCTCAATGGATACTGAGGCCTAACTTCTGCAAAATTCTGAAGAATTCCAATTTACAGTTATTAATGTTTATATCTATATGTGATAGGATTTTCTATTTATTTGGTACTGTGTCACAGTCTGTTTCTGAGGCTATCCTGGAACTCTGTGTAACTCAAGCAGGCTTCAATATGGTAGCCTCAACCTCCTAGCTAGATCCACAGATGTATGCCTGAAACATATATCCTTTCAAAAATTATTTTCAGAAATTAAAAGTTGAAAGACTTAAAGACAAATTTAAATATTAAGGGCTAAATTATCTTCTTTTAAATATAAAGAAGCATTTAATTTTTCTAATGGTGTCAGAGAGTTACACCTTTTCTCATGGCTGAGTAGAGGAGAAGAGGAGAGCTCCAATCCTGATCCACAACCACAAGGCCGAAACCAGAAACTACGGAGCATTTTCATGACTAATGATTGACCTGAGAGGTTTCAGCCTACTATGTTAAGTGCCTCCCTTGGAAAGGTGGTTCTGGGTTTTATAATAAGGCAAATTGAGAAACCCTGAACAAATTAGTAATTAGAATTGTTCCATGGCTCCTGCTTTTGCTCCTGCTTCAATTCCTCCCTTGGCTCCGTCAAGTATGAACTATGATCATAATGTGTAACTCAAATGAATGTTTTCCTCCCCAGGTTGCTTCTGTTCATGATGTTTATCCCATCAGTGGAAAGAAAATATGAACAATTCATTTAATCAGACAGTATTCTGAAACACTCCAAAAATAGCACTTTTTAAATAAAATAATGCAACTCTCAGCCTCATAGTGAGCTTTTTGGCTATTTCTATGTTTGTAAGTTACTTTAGGATTATTTATTCTTTTCTATTATTTTATTCTTAATTTACTGAAATCCCATTTCTGTACATATGCTAAAGAATTGTTTAATAGAATAATTTATATTATATACACATACATATTTAGTTGAATAAAGCAGCACTTCCAACCTAGAATTTCAAATGAGAAAAATGTGCATTTTACACAGTATTTCTTGGGGATAAGTTTGCAATGATTCTATCTGAAGATTTTCAATACTTGCCTTCAAATGCCTTTAGTAATATTCTTAGCCTTAGAACATAGAAAACAGTGTTGCGATCAACATACTCACCATGACCTACTTCTCTAGCTGTTCCTTGTAAGCCTAAACTTCTGTTACTTTCAGTTTTTTTTATCACCTCCTCCTAGTCAAATCTCACTTTCTCTGCACACCACAACTGTTTCCACAGCTGTTACCAAATCCTTGGATATGATTAGATTAAACAGTGAGAGATTATTTAAAAATCACGAAATGTGCTCTTTCTCAGAGTTGTTTCCTAAGCCTATAAAAGAATAGTGAATAACACCAGAGGTTTGAAGGTGGAGCTATTAATAAAGTGTGCATTACCTTATACACATACATGCAATAATTATACACATAATTATATATATAATCATACATATGCATATATATAATGTAATATAATTCCAGCCTCCCTAGTTTAACAATACTGGTGATCAGATTTACAGTGCACACATGTGTACACATATGCACACACACACACTGTGTTATACATTATATATACCAAATTGTAACATATATACAATCACATGTAAATATTATATGCATTTACATAAAATAATTTATACAAATATATTGATATTTACATGATTTATATAATATAAAATTTATAGCTCATAAAATGTAAAATATAATCCATATAATACAAAATAATTTATAGTCATATAAAATAATATAATATGCAATATATTAATGCATATTTTATATTTCTCTGCTATAAATCTGATCACTGGTGTTCTTGTTAAACTAGGGAGGCTGTAAGTCTCATAGCTGCACCCTTGGGCGGATGTTCACTCCCGAATTTCACAGCCACAGGAAATGATCCCCTCTATGGCAGGATAAAGCCATCTTTCTCTTGGAATCTGTTCATTCTGAAGAAAATTTCAGTTACAGAGCAGTGAGTAGCTTCGTGACCAATTCCAGGCCTATGTTTGTTTCTCCATAGCTCCCAGTAAACTCATTTATTACAATGTGATAAGGGTTTATTGTATGTCATACAGAGTTGCAACTTCAGAAAATGCCATCTTTGTGGTTAAGAAGCTGCTAAAAGAACAGAATATAGTAATAAAATTATGAACTATACTGCAGGGATAAAATTGCTGAAAGATAACATTTAAAGGTTTTATTAATATTGTCAGTTAGGAGCATTTGATTTGTGATGTCATTTAATTCTTTAGTTGCTCTTTCAAGTTTTATTTATTTTGAAAATTATTATTTTATAGTTCTCAAAATATTTGAGATAATCATCAAAGGGTGATATCTACACCATGTGTTAATTATCTAATTATACCTTTTCTTTTTACTAAAATAAAATATCAGTGGGTTTCTTGTGATTTTTCAGACAGGTTTTAGGAGTAAGCGGGATTGCCAGCGTGGGTTGCGTACCTTGCTCCAAAGAAGACTATTACTCTGAGTATAGGATAAAGTGAGCAGTCAGTGGTGTGTAGAGTTGTTGATGGGTTTTTTGGCTTCCTGCCTTCATGGGGAAGCCAGGGCAATCTGGGCCAGAGTCGGGTAGTGTAGGAGGTATTCTGTATTTATGTTGACTTCATTAGTTGAATAAAGAAGCTGCCTTGGCCTTTTGATAGGGCAGCCCTTAGGTGGGTTGAGTAGACAGAACAGAATTCTGGGAGGAAGAAGGCAGGCAGAGAGCCACTCACCATGTAGCTGCCAGGTCAGACATGCTGAATCTTTCCCGGTAAGTCATGGTCTCATGGTGATATACAGATTATTAGATATGGATTGAATCAAGATGTGAGAGTTAGCCAATAAGAGGCTAGATATAATGAGCCAGGCAGTGTTTAAATTAATACAATTTCCATGTGGTTATTCTGGGGGCTAAGCTAGCTGGGCAGCAGGACGCAGCCTGGTGCTCTCACACTATAACAGTTGGGGGTAAGACTGGTTTAGCAATGCAATCTGGGCCCCCAGCGGAATGGGGAGGTCTAAAAGGAAAGCAGAAAGGCAGGCAGATGACACATGATCTTGTAGCATTTCTAAGGAGTGGCTGCAGCGAGCTGTGTGAGTCTAGTGCCCTCCTAATGGTCTTTGCGTCACAGGGATATTGGAATGTTGGTGTTTGTGCTGCAAGACTGGTACATCTGAATGAAACGGTTAAGTGTTTTCTGCAGTGAGTGGAGTTGGTTAGGAGTGAATGGAGTTATTGTTGCAAGCCCAGGTTCCCCACCTAGATATGAAGGTGGCAAAGAGCTTAGGTAGAGGTGAAGGTGGTGGGATGCTCTAGCCTAGGGGGTCCTACCTTAATGGGAAACTTGGAAGAAACACAGGAAGGCAAGAAATTTTCAGAGGTGGAGATTACCTTCGTGACCAGTTTTCAAATGAGGAAATGAACTACTGAGTAACAAAGATGCTTTCTCAAGCTTATTCTCCCAGTAAATAAAAATGGGGAGGTACTAAATTTCTGAGTATTAAAACAAAGTCCAGCATTTGTTTCAAACACACATCAGAGTTACTGGCCACACAAAATACTGGTGAATTCATATTGTGAACATAAAATGATTTTTTGAGTAGTTCAGAAGATTATAAATAAAGTTATGCTTTGTATTTAACTCATAGAAGCCTGGGATTAGTCTACAGTTTGTCACTCTGAGAACACTTCTTTCACACTGATGTTGGTGAGAGGTGGAGTTATAGAGGAAGGAACTGGTCTCTACCAAGAAGTTAAAAAATCTGGATCTGGAAGCCCACTATCACCTTCTTCCTTTGCTTGGAAGTCAGTGGGCATTTCCCCTCCCACCTCTCATCCTATTCTATTCTCCATCTTCCTCTCCCACACTCAAGCCACTCCTCCTCTGTTTCTGTTCAGAAAGGGGCAGGCATAAAGAAACAAAGCATGGCATATCAAGTTGCAGCAAGACTAAGCATCTCCCCTTGTATGAAAACTTGGCAAGGCAATCTATTACGAGGAACCGAATCCCAATGGCCAGCCAAAGCTAGGGACAGTCACTGGTCCCATTGTTTAGAGTTCCACATATAGTGCAAGCAACACAACTGCCACATATGTGTAGAGGGTCCAGGTTGGTCCCAGGAAGGCTCCCTGGTTGTTGGTTCAGACTCTGTGAGTTCTCATGAGCAATGCTAGTTGTTTCTGTAGATTTTCTTGTGATGCTCTTGACACATCTGGCTCCTACAATTCTTCTTCCCTTTCTTCAGCAGGATTCCCCAAGCTCTGTCTAATGTTTGGGTGTGGGTCTCTGTGTCTGTTAGCATTAATTACTGGATGAAGGCTCTCTGATGACAATTGGGGTAGTCAACATTCTGATTAAAGGAAATGGCCAGTTCAGGCTACATATCACTATTACTAAGTGTCTTAGCTCTCTCTCTCTCTCTCTCTCTCTCTCTCTCTCTCTCTCTCTCTCTCCCTCTCTCTCATTCACCCAACTTCTCAATCTTCACTTCTTTATGTAATTAGCTTAAATATCTTTGACATTTCACATAGTGGCTCTGGAGTCAAAGCACATTCCAGAAACTTCTGAGTTGGTTAACTCTACTGTTCAAGAATTCTACTTTCTGAGTAGGCTTTTGGGGCTTGTATATTCTTCTTGATGCCCTGGGAAGAAATAATTATTCAACTACCAGCTCCCTTAGTGAGTTCACAGGACATACATTGTATTCCAAATTTCTATTATAGATCTGGACAACTCTTATTTATTACTCTTGTAGGTCAAGGCACGATTCTACATGATGTGAAAGTTAAGTCACTGCTTAAATTACTTCCTGTAAATAGCACTCATTAACCATGTTGACCTGAGAACACTCTCAATTTCAGATGCTGTTCAGTCAGAGTCCTAGATTAATCCTTGGATGCATGGAGTATCCAGCTTCCATTTGCCTGGGAGGATTAACCTCTGGCTCCTCATAGCGACATGAGCTACTCTACAGCATCTTCCGTGTTGATTCTTCTGTATCTGAAGCTGCAGATTTGATATTTGCATTAAAACAAAAGAGAAGGATAATGAAGGTATTTGATTTTGATTTACCGATGAACTGTGGAAAGGGTTGCAGAAATTGACTACACTTGTTGTCTAAGACAACAAGGTTTTGTCAGGAAAAGACTCAAGTGACGAATTTTTGATATAAATACAGTAGCTTAAAATTTGGAGAGAAAAATATATATATTCAGTCTTTAAATATCCTAGTCATTTTGAAATGTATAGTAACTTGATTTTTAGTAAAAAAAAATCTAAATATATAGCAATTTTGATAATACTCATTTTAACCTAAAGATAAAACATATTTGCACAATACACCTTCTATATATCACTATAAACTATATAATTATATATAGTATATAAATGTATATGCTTTAACTAATTTTGTCAATAAAAATAAATTTTAGCAAATATAAAGCATGTATTAATTTCTTTAGTGCATGGGACCTTTTTGGCACAATATCATAAATTATATATAATAAGAAACTACATTTCCTGAATGTCAAAATGGTATAAACTCATATCAAAGAATTCAGTAAGTGAAGACCAAAATTTTACTAAGCACATTTCTTGGCTGGCATTGTGATTCTAGGTCACTTACTGATAATAAAAGCATACTAAAACCATGTAGGATGACAAAATATTAAAAACATGGATGCTAGGACCAGTTTTACAGAACAGTACATCTATCTGTGTTCCATTTCTCCATAAAGTGATCACTTATGACCGGTTGAAAGTGCCACCTTCATTTCTTACCTTCAAGAGCATGCTATGACGCGAGTGGGCAGCAGCTAGGAATGAGCACATAGTCCTGGAATAACTGATGTAATTCCTGGCCTGACAGAGCCAGAAACACTGCCAGGACTATTAGCAGAGTTCTCCCTGAAAGTGGATTTGGGTTGATTAGCCATTCGAAGGGCAAAATGTCTAAGACAGACAAGAATAGAGAGAACACAGACAGCAGTGGTTTGGGGCGTGCTTTAAGATACACCACAGGGCTCAAATAACCCACGTATTTGAAATTCTATCTACGATAGCTTTTCATTGGTCTAAATCTATATTTCTGATTTCTAGGAATATAAACATTACCAATGATGTCTTTTATTCCTTTATAAACATCTTACTATAGCTATGGACATCATATTCTAGATGTATGGCAGGCACAAACATTGTAACTTATCTGACCCCATCTTTTACTAGGTTTGCAATACAGGTAGGGCAAAACAACCAAGACAAAGGGTGACATTTTTAATGTGAAACAGCACTATGGAAAGCTGAACTGCATATAATATCAGCATGCTCTCGAGTGAGCACAGAGGCATGTGTGTGTGCATAGCATGTGGTACTTACATATTCCCAAAGACAAAGACAGGGATTCCAGGATGGATACATGATGTAAGTGGGAAAAAGACATGAGGAAACAGATCCATAATACATATGTGAATGGGCTTGCTGGGTCAGAAAAGACTTTAGTAGCTGGAATTGGTACGGGCAACTTTGGAAAAAGTAAGCCAAATGCCGCTGTGATACTGGAAAATGCTGCTGTGTTTATAAGAGATGATGCGTGGTCTTTAAGCTACCAATGTTTTGTTTTTCTGTGTGTTTGTGTGTATTGTGTAAGTGTGTGTGTGTCTCTGTATGTGCATACATATGTGTGTTGCATGTGTGTGTGAATCACATTATTTAGTAATGCCATAGAATGTTAAGAATTAGGAGATGGCTAGATCAAGGTAACATGCTAGGTACATACTTTATCCTGTTCCTAGGATCTCAGCTGATTTTCCATGTCTGAAAACCAGGACACTTACTGCTTCCCCATAGTGTCTCAATAATATGTTTTCTTTTGAATTAATATTCAGTGCATTTGTCCTTCCTAAGTCTCTGGATTTTGAATGGAGTAGTGAATGCTTTCAAAACCATCAAATATAATTTAACTACGAATTCCTCCTATAGTGTAGAAGAATAAGCAGACTGGTGTAGTAGATAATGTTAGAGTCCTCTTTAATAAGACTTTCAGACTGAAAAAAGATGGACGTCAATGCCCAGGCAAAGTGATACAAAGTGGATTTGCTCTAATGAGTAATGATTCCATGGAAGATTTCAGTCTTACCTAAAAACAATGGCCTGCCTCAGTAATGTTGTTTTACGGGGTGAGACACATATGAAAGGTCAGAACTTTAGTGCAGGTAATAATACAAAACTTCCATCACTTAAGTTATGCCAGAACCCATGATGTCACATCATCCAATTATGCAAATACTCTCCTGTAGTTCCCTGATGAATGGCATTGTCGTTTACTGCCAGGACATGCCCTAAGGTTGCACCAGCCCTAAGTGGTAGAATGAGGATTCAGATGAGTTCAGCCTGATTTGGAGTCCATCATTATCTTACACCAAATAAGCAGAGAATATATATATATATAAAACCACAGAAAACAAAAATGAAACAAAACAAATCAAAGAACAAACAAACAAACAAACCCAAGCATACAATGCAGTTTTGGTGGATGAAGAAAACACTCCTGCCACTCTAGGAGGAGCCTCTGCGTTTATCCACAACTTTTCTCCATCCTAATAAGAAGCAGGCCTGGAAACATAGCTAATGGTATAGCGCTTGCCTATTATGTGTTAGTCCCAAAGTTTAATTTCCAGTATCACACAAATAAAAATTAAAAAGTAGAAATAAAAATGTGAAAGTCACAGAATGGCTGTTTAGAGAAGAGGAAAAAAACAAAAATGCACAAAACCAAAGGCACAGACAGCAGTTATTGAAAAGCTGTCTTTTTTCCAATAGATACATTTGACAATTTTGCCCGAGGGTAACTGTCTGTAGTGATGCAGGGCTATCTCTGGGCACTCTATCACTTTCTGTCTGCTTGTCGTATTTGTTGTTGTTGTTTGGTTAGTTGGTTTTGTTGTTGTTGTTTGTGTTTTGTCTTTGTACCAAGACCATGCTGATTGTGTCATTATGGCTCTGTAATATAATTAGAGGTCAGATAATATTATATTACTGCTGTATTCTTTATGCTTAAATTTGCTTTAGCTATATATTCTTATTTTTTTCAGTCTTCATGGGAATTTTAGGGTTGTTTTGCTGGTTCTTTGACCGCCATTGGTGTATTAATGCAGATTACATTATCTACATGTATCTGTAGGTTGCTTTTGAAAACATAACATTTTCACAATATCAATTCTAATACATGAACTGAAGTGTTTTCAGCTTCTAGAGTATGTTCAATATGTTTTACAGTATCTAAAAGTTTTCTTGATAGATGCTTATACCTCTTTGGTTTGGCTTGTCTGTAGAACTTTGGGGGGGTATTATGAATGTAATATTTTCCTATTTTTGTCTCAATAAGTTCATTGTCTAATGCTAATATTTTATTTATGTGTATATGTGTCTCTCTGTGTGAATACCTTTTCAGGCCAGAAGATGCTATCAGATCTCCTGGAGCCGGAGTTAGAGGAGATTGTGAAACAGCTACCACAGGTGCAGGTAAGTGGACTGAGATCCTCAGGAAGAGCAGTAAGCACTTTTCACCACTGATTCATTTTGGAGTGTATGTGTTGACTTTTGTATTCTGTCTTCTTTCTCTAGATAAGACTTGATTTCTCTACCAGTCTCTTTGGCTAATTTCTGCAGTTGTTTTTAAGTCACCATTTGATGATGTGGCCTTTTGTTGCTCTTTCATGTGGGCTAGCATGGTCATCGCAAATGAATTTGTGAGAGCCCAATTTAATCATATTTTATATCTATTCCTCATTTTTTTTGGTACTGGCTGTTTATTTCTTTATCTTTTGCTGCTATATATTTAACAAACTCATGTATAAAAACAAAAACAGAAGAAAATTGAATCAGCCCAGATATCTGTGAATGGATAAACAGATAAATCAAAATGAGGTACAAATAGCAGTAGACTTTTATTTAGTACTACAGAAGAAAAGAATCTTGGGATGTGTTCTTTCTCGTGTGAAGATAGTATCATTTAAGTACTTAATTTGTACTCAGATAAGAGCAAACATGATCAAAGGCCAGGAAATTAGAAAGGACTCAATGTGACTGAAAAAAATGTAACTTTAGTGGAAAAGAGTGTGTAAGACACCTTAATGAAAAGTAGAAGAGGGGACTTGGCAGCTGAAAGGAACAGTGGAGAATGAGGAGCAGGAGGATGAGGAGTAGGGGAAGGCAATAAAATATGCATATGGGAATGAGCTACTTTGGAAACTAATTTAAAAACACAGTAAATGCACTTGTGAAGATTATAGCCTGCTTTTACCTGTAAACTCTTTGACTAATATGCAGATTACCTAATTGTTTGGATATTAGTGTGAGCCTTGCTGAGAGCAAAGCTGAATGTGATACCTGTGTCAGGTGAATCTAGGCATTGCTGAGCTTCTGTTACGCACAATGTATTGAGACACTTAATTGCTTTGTGCAGCCCGAGCCTGATGATAAAGCTGACCTACTTGTTCAGCCCTAAAATCCTCAACTGGCTCAGGACAGCCAGCTTCCTCTAGTGTGCCCTTAGCTCATTCTTCTAATTTTTCCACTGGATTAAATTATATGCCCACATATTTTCTTTATATTCTCAAGAAGTTGCTGAGAGTAACCAAGTAAGCCAGGCATCCATTAGATGCTCATTAGTGTCTTGAGAAAATAAGTGTGGCATGGTGACACATAGGTCTTCGTTTGTTTTCCTTACTGTTCTTACTCATACTTTCTTTCTCTATCTTAGAATTTTTTTAACCTCTTACTAAAATATTGCTTATGAGGCTTCACCTAACACTGTGTTTTAGAGATTTGAGAATCTAGTTTCAATTGTTAATGTAAATTGTTAACTTGACAGATTCTAGAATCACCTGGAAAATGGGTCTCAGGTTTTTATGTGTAAAAGATTATCTTGATTTTTACTTATTAAAATATGCTGACCTAGATATTCAAATATAGCTTCCCTAATTAAATTATTATAATTTGCTGAGAAGTATTCAGGCTCCATGAAATAACATGATAATTCCATTACAGAAACAGATTGTGGTACCTTTTTATGAGACAAAAAATTGATCCATTAAGATACTCATATGTTGTATCCCTTTTATACATGAATAAGGAATTATTCCAGTCTGTTCAAGGGGTTGTTACGGAGCTTTCTGGGGGACTTGTGTCTTTGATGTTGCTACTGCTTTACATATTTCATTTTTCTGTCTGGACTATGGCAGTTATTACTGACTTTGCAGACATGGTTATACAATTTGACTGAACCTGAAAAAAAATTTGCTTGAATCAATTTAACTCTGGTATGGAAGCACATCACCCCCATCAGCTCATGGAAGAAATAACATATTTTCCAACCAGAGACTTAGTACACACAATTTTTGCCCAAATACTGGTGAAGAAGAACTATATGGACTTTTTGAATGACAATAACAAGATTGGCTGCTCCTTTTTAAACAACATATCCATGCTCATATTTTCAATGCTCATTACTAATTCAATTAACATACTCCTAAGAAGTCTGTTATTTATATTTATCATTGTCAATGTTTTAATTGTCAAAACAAATAAAAAACCCTGGTTTTCACTTGAAAATAAACAAAAGACAGTTCATTCGGCAGCTATGACTACTGCATAGGAACACAGATTTAGGATACTCAAAATGCTGTGTTCTAGCATGACAAGAGTTTAATAAAGTTTTTATATTAAAAGGACAAAGAGAGATATAAATCAGGGCACTTTTAAAATACATTAGTGGGAACATCAGGTGTTTAGATTACAGTAGGACAGGGAAATCTCATTAGCATTGGATGTTACTTGATGTCATTCATTATGTTGGGTTGGTGCCACTAAGTTTCTGCTGATACAATCTAAAATTATTTACTTAGGCTGGGGAAATGGTTCAACAGTCAAAAAGCTTGCCACACAAGAATGATGATCTAAATTTGATCCCCAGAACCCACCTAAAGGTAGAAGAGAATCAACTCCTCAAAATTGTCTGTCCTCTGACCACTATATGTATACAATGAGTTCCAACCTCGTGAGTCCAAACTCACACACACAAATATGACACACACACACACACACACACACACAATAATTTGGCTCTGGATGTTCATAATTCCAACTTGCCACAGTTGTTGATTAATTAGTAATAAGATTTGTAGAACAAGTAAGTATATGAAGCTATTTTTCTGAATATTTCTGTCAACACATCCAAGATGGATGTGTGTATTTACATAAAGCCTATAAAGTGGTTCCTTTAAACTAATATTGGCAAATGTTCACACAGAGCTAACAAACAACAACTCTCAGATATCCAGGGAGCTGTGGGCCACATAAAATGGTTGATAGAAGATGTCCAAGAAAAACAAAAGTAAAGTGCAATGTATTGTGTTATATAGGTACTTTCTATATGTAATGGTTGAATTACAAACAAATTACTTTGCTATCATTTATTAACAAGAAGAGTAAGCACTGATGTTGGGAAAAGAATCAGTGGATAAAGTGTTAGCACCATGAGCATAAGACAAGAGATCAGTTCCTCAGAACCCACATAACAATTGGCCATAAAGTAGAGGCAGAGGATCCTCAGGGCAATCTAACAAGGTAGGCTAGCTTAAACATCAAGCTCCAAGTTCAGCAAGAGAAATAAGCTCCTTAAATAAAGTGTAGATCAATCAAGAAAGGAATCAGATTTGTAGACAAAAGTTTCTGTCCCACAACAGTCCTAAAGTAGCTCACAGAGGCTTATATTAATTATAAACTGTTAGGCCTATTGCTCAGGTTTATGACTAACTAGCTGTTACACCTTAAATAAATCTGTAATTCTTAACCTATGTTAAGTCACGTGGCTTGGTATCTTTTCTTAGTAAAGCATTCTCATCTTGCTTCCTCTGTGTCTGGCTGATGACCACATCTCTCTCCTTTCCTTTCCCAGAATTCTCCTAGTCTGGCTTCCCTGACTATATGTCCTTGCCTGGCTTCTAGCCAATCAGTGTTTTATTAAAGCAATACAAGTGACAAAATTTTAGAGTGTACAAGAGCATTATTCCACAGCATTTTCCTTTTTTTTCTCTTTAAAATCAAAATCTCTGAATCTATTCTCCCTTTTTTAGCTTTTTTCTTGATAATTATCCATAACAACTTATGAACAACACTCTGAACAAAGACAAACATCCACAATCAATTGTTTTGGGGAATGTGGGTGTAGTTTTCTAGGCTACTTCTTAATGATTAGAGGCACTGATAATCTTATAGGGACATAAAAGAAAAAAATAGAACTACGGTTAAGTCTTCACTGGAATATTCTGTGAGGCTGAATCCATCTCAGCCAGCAGTCTTGAAACTGTTCTGGATGCAGAACTCAGAAGAAACTGCAACAGAATCTCTGAAACATTGGATCATCTGGGTCATCTGTTCCTATTAGAGATTTTGCAGGGTGTCTTCCTCAAACAGACCTTATCTTTCTTAACCAAAAATTAATCCACAGTCTCTCATTTTCTGTAGAAACAAAAGCAAAACTTCTCCAAATTTTAAAGTCAAGGCATTTTCAAAATACATAGATTAGATTAATTCAGCATCATTTATAATCAAATATCTTTTAGCAGCTGTTGCTCCTTTGTCAGCAGTCAAACAACTCAAAGACAACACAGTAACATACAGTATCCAGATTCTCTGTGTATTTTCTATTTTTATGTGGCTTTTTTTTAAACTCTATATTTTTTATTTTTTAATTGCTTTTTTTTTTTTTTTTTTTTTTTTTTGAGACAGGGTTTCTCTGTGTATCTTTCGCTGTACTGGAAATCACTCTGTAGACCAGGCTGGCCTCAAACTCAAAGAGATCCACCTGCCTCTGCCTCCCAAGTGCTGGGATTGAAGGCATGTGCCACAACACCCAACTGTTCTATTTCTTTTCTTTAAGAACCTTTTCTATTCTTTTCCTTCTCTCTCCTAAACCGATGTATGTTTTTAAGCATACTGTAAACCTTTTAGAGGTCTTTTTGTTGTTGTTGTTGTTGTTTGTTTTTTCAATTCAAATCTATTTTTACTGTATATCTCTATCTTTTTCTGCCCACATGAATCTTTAATCCGCAAAGTGATAATGACTAGGATTAAAGCTGTGCCTTTTGCAGCTGGCTTTGCCTCATTCTTTAGTTTCCTGAGAGTCTAGTTTCATGGAGGTAGTTTAGGCAGGTGTTAGGTTTATTGGCACAACTCTGCAGAGTTTCTAGGCCCAGGCCATCATTAAGAAGCATGCTGCTAGCTGCTCATAAACACCATTTAAGTGTTTGCTAGCAGGGCCTCTTAAAAGAGCCACCATGTGTTTTTTGCTACTAAAGCTGATTCAGGAAGCCTTTCTTAAAGGTACCACATACCTCTGCTTGCCATCAGCACACTGAGCCTACTGTAGTAAAGATGGTTACCAAGAAGCTGCACTTGACTCTGTTCTTGTCTGCCTAGAATCCTTTCTTTTTAAGTTTAATCAGGGTTTATATGGAAATATATATTTGGGTGACATTTTTAGATGGAAGTTTCTGCCCCAACTTTTGGACCCTAAATGATTTGTTTTGCATTAGTTAGAACTCTGAACACCCCCAACAGTAACTCCATAGCAGAAAGTGGTGAAACTCCCTACTTGGTTGTGTTGTTAAAGCAATTAATTTATTCATAGTTAACTCATTGACACATTCCTATATTTTTTTCACCATCTCCATGCTGGTAGCAACAGTAACAAATAAGTATTAATGATCCCCAAGCTATATTGGTGTTTCTTGAAAAAAATCACTGTAGAAAGAAGACAAAATAATAGTATTTCTATTAAACAACTATGCATTTCTATATCAAAATGACAGGGACAACTGATTTATGGAGCGAAAGGGGTTATTTTTCTGATGGTTCTGGAGGCTCTGGTTGTAGTTCAGTTGTAGTTGGCCTTCTAACAAGGGTTCATTTTGAATGGGCAGATTAAATGATTGTTTGATTTATAAGCATTGCCAACATTTTGTCCCTTATCTTAAAATGAATTTTTTGCTACCTTCTCATGTGTTTGTGGCTATATATTTATATATATGAATTAATACACACATACACACACACACACACATATATATATATATATGGTTTTTATGTTGCTATGCTAGAAACAAACTCACTGTGCAGAAGTGGATAGCCTTGAACTCCCAATCCAAATATGTAGCAGCATATTTGGCTGAAAACAATACTTTAAATAAATATGGTGAGCATTTACTCTATAAGTGACATCAAAAGATCAATCAGGTTAGCCAGGATTTGACAGTATGAAGTCAAATGCATATCTGACCCTAAAGAGAATAATTTCTCTACATAAACAGGTCATGCCTCAGGATAGCAAATAACTATATTTCATCTGATATACTCTTCTAATTACGTATATATATATGATTTTTTTATCAGAAAGTGTGTTATTCATTTATTTATTAAATAAAATAAACCAGGTGTCTAAAGACAGCTTCTTCCTGAAGTAACTCAGATGTGGACCAGACAATTGGATCTTCTTAAAGTTCAGAATCAAGTCAAATGTTGGTGACCCAATGCTAGAGCAGCAACAAGGGAGATGGAAGAACAGATGTTGGTCCAAAGAAGTATCATTAGAGAGGACGAGATAGTCCAGCCTTAATCTCACAGCAGTTAGTGCTAATGACAATACTTGCATTCTTGGAGAGTGCAGAGGTCTAAGTGTTAGCACCACAGAAATTTGTAACTGCACAAGGTAAGAATTCCATTAGTATGCTGGACTTAAACGTCACAGAAATATGTACCTCAAAATAAATATGTTGCATGCAGTTAACTGTCATTTCTGTTGATCTATTTTAAAAGAAAAACTAAAAAAATCAACAAGACAAATGTTATCCTTACTCCATATTTTGAATCTATGATAACAATAGACTTTAAAAAATTAACCATTCCAAGAACATCATCAAACAAGTTCAAATAATTTGTCTAATTTGTAATTTCCTACACATTCAAGTGAATTGGGTGCTCCATTTACTCTTGATGATATGGTGAGAAATTACATATCCAGCAACTGTGTACCCTGTTTTGCCCTACCTCCCATGAGCTCAACACACCAGGACCTGAGAGAGATCACTCTACAATTGTAAACAGTGTTTATTAGAGTGTTAATTATTAATTAACATAATTTCCTTAAGCATGAAGAAAGTTAGTTCCCATTAAAATTAAACAGGAGGAGGTGGATCTCTGTGAGTTCGAGGCCAGCCTGGTCTACAAAAGTTAGATCCAGGACGGGCTCCAAAGCTACAGAGAAACCCTGTCTCAAAAAACCAAAAACAGTAACTGCTCAGAGAAAGAAACAGAACAGGCTTGATGCTTTTCTTA